>NW_027271365.1:600000-1200000 GCF_040938485.1 Diadema antillarum | reverse complement strand
CATGGGATTTCTTTGTTAGACACTGGCTACATGCATCGTGGTATGATTGTTGTCATTGCTATGATGCAACATTAACATGGTGAATTAGGCCTTTATACATCATAATCAGGAATATTTTTTTTTTAAAGTATAAATCCTAGAAAAGTTTGCTTCCCTTTAGATATCCTGGTACTACTACTACTACAACAACAACAACAACAACAACAACAACAACAACAACAACAACAAAATTAATAGATAAATATGGGAAAGCAGACATGCAAGTGCACATACTCAAAAGGTATGCTTTACCCAGTATATTTTACTACTGCACTGTTGATATATTATTCCTCTGTTAGGGATACATATCATAACCCACATCCACTTTGTCTCTTTCTGGTGCACACTGTCTAGATCATGACACTGAGGTTCCATGAATGCCTGAAACTTTGCACAGTCAACTATATGGAACAAAACTGGGCCAATTTCTTTTAACAAATTTTTTTCATGTTCAAACACTTTATTTGGGCTGTAAGGTGATTTGAGGAAGCCAAAAGTGCAAGGAAATTTGAAAAAAAAGGGGGGGGGGGGGTAGTGGAGACTAATGAACACAAGGCTAAAATACCTCACAGAGAAACCCAATACAGTTTGATCGAATATTCAGGCCATGTTATTCTGAAGGCAAATTAGATTATGACATTTCATCATGAATGGTGAAGGGTTTGTGTCAGTTACTGATTTTGATGAATGTTAGATTTTTGTACGACCTTCACACATTAAAGACTAGGCTAAGTTAATGAATTCTGCAGACAGAGGGGGAAAATGTCTTCCTCATTTTTTTTTTCTGTGGGTAGCAATGAGTCAAAACAGAAGGAAAGAAATACTTAGTATGTAGGAGTCAATGACTCATGTAGCATTAATCACATGCATTTATGAGGCTTACATTTACTGTGTCTTCACTATGGTTAATGTGAACATTATTTCATGCTCACTTATATACAATATGTTAATTAAATTCCCCTTCTTTAACCCTCAGCACCTAAATATTTCCAGCAATGTCAAACTCTATCGTATTGGTTTTAAAAAATTTGACTGCGTATTTACGAATCATATGGGATCATATAAATGAGATAATAAAAGGCACATACTTTCACATCCACAATTCACACATAGGAACACACTTAATGGTGACTGTAGGCAGCTGCTCAGTTAGCTGGAGGAAAGGCTATGGGATGGTAACATACTATACTACTTTAATATCCTTTTCAACACTTCATGATCATTATCCCCTGGACTGTTTTCAAAATAACCAAGTCATGATGAAAAGCCTGTCCCCAAAGACTAACAACCTGAAAGCCTGTTGCATTTTACTTTTTATTTTTCTTTCAAACAAATGTGAAAACCACACATATGTATACTCTTTAACACTTTATGAACATTTATCCTTGGAATGGCTTCAAAGTTACAGAGTCATGAAGAAAAACCTGTCTCCAAAGACTAACAACCTGCCAGCCTGTTACATTTCTCATTTTTTTGTTTTTCAAAAAAAAAAAAAAAAAAAAAAAAAAAACTATGAAAAGAACAGAACATGGATCTGGCAGCAACAACCATCAAAAAAGCCATCTTTGCGGATGTCAAAACATCCTGCCAGGGCAAGCAAACCACATTGTGTCATCCCATAAATTCCACACAACTTGATAGAATAAAGAGACAGTAGAGACAGGAGCTAGATGACTGAATTAGAGGCATCTATTGGATGAAGAAGTTTTCGGTCACTTTTTACTGCTTGAAGTCTACGACAGTATCAGGCTCATCTATTATTGTTCTAGAACATACTTTTAGCAAAAATACACTGTAAAACCAGACACATTGATTTGTTGCAATAAACTTTTAAAAATTGGAACAGATGGCCAGTATGAGCATTGCCACTGGTATTTGATGCACTGTGCAGATAAGAACTTTTGTGTGCACTGTACTTTGGCAAAACTTGGCTCCTTGTGAAATTTGCAAAAGTTTTATGCACATGGAAACTTTCTGGTTTTACAGCATACATATATTTCCTCTCGTTGACGGAGACTTCTTGTCTGGACAATCTGATGGCAGCCAGTGCCTCTGTCAACAGAAATGGGATTACATCATCATATTCCTGTGTGCAGTCATCCTCATCATAAATCCGCTTCCTGCTGGCATGAGAGGGGATGGAAATCTGGCAAAGTGGGGACCTGTTGTCCACCGCTGTCTACAGGTGGTAGCCCTATAATACCACACACACCATGTGCCAGAACCCACACTGCCATAGGCTTTTACCGATCAAATGTCAGAAAAAAAAGATCCCTCTACTAACAATTTTATGAGTATACTTCACTATGCTAAACACAGGGTTTCATAAAAATGGTGAGGACTACACGGTAAAATCTTCCATACACCAAGAATTCAAAAAAGAAGAAAAAATATCCTCGGAAAACCTTGAAAGAACATCGTAGGATGATAATTTATGCTATTACCAGATATACATCCATACATCAAAGCTCTATGAATCATACTTCAAATATTATAAAACATCTAGAACCCTTTCATCACAAATCAAATGAAAGGGGCAGAGTATCAATTATCAATTTCATTGGTACACTGGCTTTATTTTTTCTTTTGTCTGGAAATATGAAGCACTTTTCTCATTCTAAAATATATTGCTTCTTTGCTAAAAGTATCAATAGTTTGCTTGGGATAGGTGGTTAATGGTTTTTTAGGATAGTACTTCATTCCATCAAAGCTGATACAAAATGTTGCTGTAGTTGAATAGCAGATAAAAAATGTTTTTAAAAATCTATTGAATATGATGGGGCAGCATGGTAATGCTACAATTTAATGGCGATGCCCAGTTCATATCTACAGTTGATTTTAATCTGTCATCACCTAATTTCAACAAGTGATCCCCTCTACCTTATGATGTGAAATGGCTTCATCCCTTTCTTCCCTCCCCTCCTCATCCCCACATCTTTGGGGAGTCAAAAAAGTTAATTTAGGTTGTCATCACTGTCCCATGCATGATTATTCTTGACAAATCATCAGTTTGGTCAACTTGCTGATGAGCCATGTAATCTAATTTCTGCTGCTGCCGGTGGCCGGTGGCAAACGGCGGCTCCGCCCTAGAGTGGTTCATGAAAGGCCCTGATCAGTGGACTGCATCCAGCACCAATCCACATTAAAAAGAGGTTTAAGGCCACATAAGGGAGTATCCTCTCACGTGAAGGTTATGCGGAGGACTTGGGAGTATGGAAAGCCATGGGCAGGTGCTGTCTCCATATATGTCATTCTTTTATTTATTTTCATTTTTATTTTTTATTTTTGCACCTGACAGGAAACTGTTACGGCAAGCCATTTCTGTGTCTTTATGCCTTGATTTCCAAAGCTGGGCAAAACCAATCAAATGTTATATGACCATATCACAAACTCATTGCCTAATTTCTGTTTTCATTCAATTCCGATAGCAACTGAGTAAAAAAAAAAACAACATATGAAGTAGTCATGACATGACGAAAAACTCAATATAATTCCCATGTACTGCAGATGTCATCAGTGAAATAAGAGGCTTTCAAAATGGTTCTTGTTGATCACATATATTGATATCAATGACAAATATGTCTGCATGAAAATAACTTTTTTTTTCTCAATATGCTTTAACTACCAATAAGTAGTTATTCTTGTGTTGATTTTGCTTCAATAAACATTATTTTTTTGCTTTGAAGCAATCATTTACCTCTGTGATTTGACCCTTTGTGTTGCAAATGGAGATGAAAAGTAAAGCAAACAAAATGATGCAGCACATTGTGGAATGTGATGCACAACTCCTTTAAGATCTTAATTTCCTAAAACGATGAAATATAAAAGTTTATGACAGTGATAATGGTATTATGGATACTGACTCTGAAATCATATAGAAGAGATATGAAGAGATAGTGTGTGAGAGTCTTGCCCAGTTCATGTATCCTCAGACCAGCAGTGACAATTTCAACCAACTTCACATGTCTTTCTAAATCCAGGTGTACAGATGGGCACCTGGGGTAATCCTGGGGTGATAGCTATAAAGAGCAAGGTCCTATGAGAGAGAACAGTGCTATCACTAAAGAGGCTGCCCTGGGTTTAAAATAAGACCCTAAAATCTGCAGCAGTATCCTGTCATGTGTTGTGAAAGAAATATTAAAGAACACAGAAGGCTGAAAGAGGACTTTGGGGTGCTTCTAGCCTTGTTATAAAAAATGACCCCATTGTTATTACTATTATAACTGTTAACATAATGATGCCATCGATGAGGGGGAAAAAAAATTAGAAAAAGGAGTCTGCAAGGAGGGATGCTTACCTCGCTCCATGAGCATGTTGAAAAGCGATGCATTCGTAAAGAAGAGGAGGTAAGCAAACAGCTGCGATGTGATCTGTGGATGCACCCCCACTTCTTGCATCAGGTCAAAGGTCGACTTGAAGACATAGAGGACCTTGTCCATGCCATTGTTGCTGGGTGAGTTGCGGCCATCTTGAACGTCATCCAGGAATGGGTTGGAGTCCAGGACAGCTGGGAGAGCTACATAAAGTGTCTGCAACACACAGAAAGCAACATCAAACCTTACTACTCATTGCTTGGAATAACAGGTGCATATTGTGTAAAAGCTATGGGAATTTAAGAATCTGAGAGGGAATGACATAAGATGAATATTTGTCTCATTGCTAGGGCACTTCAGTTTGATATCGCAAATAGAAAATGAAGATAAGAAAAAAAAGCAAAGGCAGAAGAAGTAGAACTTTGGCATTCAGTGTAGTACAGCTGAAACTTCTTTCAAACAAGATGACATGATCATATTCAGTGTATTCCAACATTTATAAGGAAACATCTTAGCTCAAGAAACAACAGACAGAGTCATACATTGCATTTTAAACTTCCAAAAGCTGAGTCAATGGAAACTATTTAGAGGCTCATAACATGATAAATCTCAGTGCCAACTAGCAAGTTTGCATTTTTCCATGTTTATACTAGGTATATAACATATATTTCCCAACAGCTGTGCCATTTCTTGGATTACTTGCTCTTGTGCGAGATTGGTTTCCAAACATTTTAAAATGTTCACTAATTAGTCACAAGTTTTAGGGTGTGCATGAGCAGAGAAGGTCATAAGAACAAATACATTATATTAATCTTTTCCTGAAATCACCTGATCTGTTCTTTGCCTGTTTGACCTTGCAGCTTTTTTAACCCTTGAGTGTCTCTGACATAATGTGTATACATCTACATTTTTTTTCTCAATACTGCAATATCAACTTTTACTATTTCAAAAAAAAAAAAAAAAAAACAGTATCCAGTCATTACATGGTGTTGGCAAATTATGCACTGTTGGTATGTTAGAATATGCACCACCTGTTGGGAAAATGCCACAAAATGTAACGAACCACTAATGAAACACAATAATAATGAGAGGTTACATGCTGCTATGAATACAATGAAAACAGGAAACATGATTTTATGTGTCAGAAATGGTTGCTCAGTTTATCTCTGATTCTGTGAACAATTTCCTGGAAATCTGCCTGGTCTAATGAATGAGGTAAACAAAATTAAACATAAAAAAATCTACGCCCCTAAAAGAAAAAGAAAAAAAATGAGGAAAGGAAAGGAGAAACAGCCAGGTATTATGCCATTTCCGAGTTTTATTTGTCAAGAGCAGGTGAATTCCATTCATGAACAGTCACATGAAATAATACATCAAAACAGATAAGTCGTTTTGACAGGGCTCTGACAATAGGCGATCAGAAATGAATGGTAGTGCTGTGTGTTAAACATTCCCCCTTTACAGTGGCTTTACAACTCAATGTGACCAACATGATGCCGACTGCTATAAAACTTGTCAGGTAATGTAGCTGATCAAGGGATGGTGTCTCCTAGCAATTCAAAGCCCCATGGTATGACTGGGCTACTGGTTGCTTCAATTCCTCAAGAGTTGTGGGTTTACAGTCACAATATTGGTTATGACAATTTTGACTAGGCACTGACTGTTGATGAAGTCCATCATCATTATTCACAGCTAAATCATGTGATGTTATGATCTATATCTCGGGCAATTTTTGTTGTTGTAATATCCACCTGTTTCTTTTTTGTTTTTTTTTTTAAGTTGAATATATTTACCACATGTGCACATGTACATTCATAATCATTATTTATGTGATTTCATGAAACAATAATTTTAAACATGCAGGAGAAGAAAAAAAGAATCTTCTTCCTCCTTTGTCTCGCTGTAAAATCAAGAAGAAATGACTCATATCACATTTCTATGGAAATCTCGGTAACCTGTTCATGTAGTACAAGGAATTTTAATGATAAATCAAAATCAGCTTATCTGCCATCTCTGCTAGGATAACAAAGTACTTCTTTCCAAGTGAAAAGACTGGAATAATATATCGGATATCTCCTTTGTTTACATTTGCTTAACTTTGTAGGGACACTGATTTTTGTTAAACTCTCTGAGATCTGAGATAGTACTTTGTGAAAAAAAAAAATACATGTGCGCTGACTCAGTATCAGAAGAGAAATATTATTGACTGCAGTACTGCTTCCTATCAATTTAAGTGACTACACTTTGTGGTAAGGAGAGCGTGTTAGTATTAACCACTACAGCAATGCACATCATCTCATTCCCTCTGACGTGACAACACTGCCGCCACATAAAACATTACGGGCAGGAAGGACTAAACTGTGACAGTGGAGGGGGGGAGGGGAGATGACTAGTAATGTGATACAATGTACCATCTCACAGTGTGACTTAAAGATCTGGGTACCATTTCATGAAAGTTGTCAGCCCTGACAATTTGTCAGTCTCTGACAATTTCAGGACAATCCTTGGTTTTGATTGGCTGAGAACTTTGGTCACTGACTGTTACTACGGTAATTGTCAGAGACTGACAACTTGTCAGGGCTGACAACTTTCATGAAACGGTGCCCGGGTAGCATTGGGATTCATGGGTAGTTTGATTTAATCAATCTTCATTTGCTGCCTACCAGGGTACATTCAAAAACAACTCATAGCATCCATCAACAAACACATGCATCGAAGTACATGCTCATTAGTAACGGTCAACCCCAGCCGAGATTCTTCAGCTGCGCATGTTTTTACATACCTATCAGTGATAAAGCCATACACAATTTGTTATGGGGATCCTCATATATATACAATACGTATATCTAAGCTGGTCCACCCTTCCCAATCCACACTTTAGCAGTACACTACCGGGGTCTTTAAGACAAGCTCTGTGTTTCCCCACCTTACTTCTTCCTCTACGACTCAACCACAGAAGAATCTGAATGTCTCAGGCTCCAAACCTCAGACCCTTGGAGATATCTCGGCAGAGGTCCAAAGTTTTCAAGGGACTTGCTAGTGGATCATTCTCTTGCACAGTCTCCATTTCTGTTCTATCACATCTTTGGTGAAGTTGAACACTGTGAATTTACTAGTGCTTTTATACTCTGTCAAACATTCATTCTAATCAAACATTTGAGCACAATTTTTCTCACTTGGATTGCTCTACGTACCTATTCTATCCTATCCGATCTGATCCAATTTGATCCGATCCGATCCTATCCTATCCTTTCCTATCTACCTACCTACCTACCTCTTTATCTATCTATCTATCTATCTATCTATCTATCTATCTATCTATCTATCATATCTCTTTTTGTTTGTTTTTATGTATCCACAAGTCTGTTCACAACTATATTAGAAATGATTGAATTATGTACATGAACATATGATACAATACATACTGTTAGACGTCTATCCTGTTCTTTCACCGGTCTTCCCACAGAAGAGATTACACAAATTGTATAGCATGGGTCTGCAATCCGAGCCCACAAAGTCTGAGTCAGACACAGTGGGTCTAGGGCACACCACAGTGTGTTCGAGCACAAGAATTATTTGTTTTCACATTGTGTTGTTGGGATTATTTTTCAAAACCATAATGTTCAGGTGTGTGTGAACTGGCCTAACTCCACTTTGTTGAACAAATCTGTTTTCATGAGCGGGTGGAAGGTGAGGGTGGATGAAAGTGATATTTTGCCCCCCCCCCCCCCTTTAACAGAACCAGATGCTAATCTCCTGTGTATGTGTGGAAGACATGTCAGTGTGCATTGAGTTATATTATTCCCATGACGGTAATCAACTAAAGTTTAAAGGCAAAGTTATGACATCACATAGTCTGAAGGGACTGCTGAGAAATAACAGGAGCATGTGATCTGCATTAAGTCATCAACGAGGCACCTGGCATGTCATGCCTCTGCAGAGTCAGGGTACAGCAATTTGTGAGACAAACTGTCAACTTTGATAATGCACTGTGGCCATCTCACACAAAGTTTTTCCACTGCCAATTCTCAATGTCTAACTTCTCACAAATTAACAGCTTTTAACTTATCATGATGTGTTTATATGTCAAACAATTATTTTTCCCCAAGTGTGCTAATAATTTTGCTTACATGCTCCCTGTGTGACAATCTTGTCTACCTCATTGACCTTGATAAAAAAAATGGTGCATTTTGTGTTCATGCACTTATGCCCTACTTAACCAGGTGAGGACTTTTCTTCAACTGAGATCAAAGACACTTGACCAAGATGGATTCTGCGAGGTCCAAGGGAATATCATACTAACTGGCCTACTGCCCATCAAACAATTGATCTTTAAGTCTGAGAGAGATTTTGCTAGGATGAGTTTTGGTTCCAAACTGGAATGATTCAAAACAACTTGTGCTTTGAGGGAAATTTGCTTTGTTAGCTACAGCGACCAGGGTAAGTGTTACCCTGCTTACACTGCATCAGAAGAGGACAAGAAAAATATTATGACATTCTGAAGTTTCGATCAGACAATGTCCAATACCAACCAGGCTCAGGTAAGACTTTGCACAGCTTCTTCAGTTAGAGCCCTTCTGGCATTAAACTGGGTTGTGCAATTTTTGTTTGTTGGTGTTGGTTTTTTTTTTTTGTTATTTGATCTATGAATGCTTTCTTGGTCAAACATCTCAGCCCATATCTCAGGGGAGAGAGATCAGGAGGATCATACAGATGTGACTGTTGATGTACTTGAGACGTGATGGATTAGCACATGAATTCTATAAAACCCTGGAAGGAACAGAAAAAAAAAAGGACATGATTTTTTTCTTGCACTTGGCAATGACTGTCTTTTCCGGGAGGAGGGCTTTTAAAAGCACAGCTTAACATTAAAGCCTGTGCATCCTACCCCCTAACCCTCCTCCCCACCCTCTCCTTTGCTCCTTCTTTTTGCCAGGGGATCAAATAAGGGGTGTAAAAGATTCTGGCTGCATAGTCCAAGACAGAGATTCTGATATATTTCTTAAGCAAGATACTTTAACAATGAGGAGGGGGGGGGGGGATATACCTGACAAAGATATATATATATATATTCAAGAAATATTTTCATGAGGGAACAGACATATTTGCAATCACATGTAATTATGGTGAGATATTAGAACAGTATGATTTTGAAGTGAAAAGATATCACTCTGACAATGACACAGTCACATGTGACATAGAAAAAAAGCACATGATGCCCCCAATATACATACATTGAGCTTCCATTTGTTCACTAAAAATATTCCTTTTCACAAAGCTGCCATGACGAACAACATTGGTGCTGCAGTTTTCATGAAATACAACAGACTTATTATGCACAGAGCTATTTATGGCTACTTGATGATGTCTCTAAACACAGGTTCCATGCATCGTAGCCACAGGCAACATGATAAACACAGCCGCTCATTTTGTTTGAGCAATTCAATTTCTGAAATATTCTAGGAGGGAGAAAGAAAACGAGATGTGTGCCCACACTATCTCTGCAAATGGAGAGTCTGCTCACCTACCTTGTTACTGGCTTTTTTTTTTTGGGGGGGGGGGGAGAAAATAAAGTTTACTAAGGCTGCCATAAATCCACTTTGTTAGAGGTGACCAAAATTTCATCTGTATGGAACCTCTAACCACCGGGATTGAATCAAAATAAAGAGTAATCTAATCCTTCAACCGACGGCTAGCCCCACTCCCTTTCACGCACACACACGCACACACACACACACACACACACACACATAAACATACTAACTCAATTCTTCTAATGTATGATTCACTCCAGGGTCTCAGAAAGTCAGAATCTCCCAAAATCTCTCTAAGACTTTTACAAGCAAAGGGTGACTAGCACGTTCCTCTCCCTTTCTTGAATCCTGGAGCAGGTCAGCTTGCCCCTCGCGCTCCGACTGGGCGTTACGCACTTTAGAGATGCTCACACGGCTTTGCTCCGTTTCCAAAGGACCGCAGACGAAATGTGGTGAGGACAGGGGTTAGTCTGAGGCGCTGCTAACAGATATGCCTTAATACCCCTCACCCCTTCACTCTCCACCACTCAAGGGTGCCTTGCAGGGGATAAACAGGGTGACTAATAGCCCACTGTTTTCTCCGATGCTAAGATTCTGTCCATTCTACTGCATCATCTGTCATTTATAGCCAAACACATTAGTAATGTCATAATCATCAGTATAGCAAAGAAATTGAAGAAGAATTCTAAAAGGAGAGGAAGGAGAGGAAGAAAAAGAAGAAGAAAGAGAAGAAAAGCAATATGAGAGAGGTTTAAGATGATAAGAGATGTTCTTACCTTGGTGAGATAATAGACACATTGCTGAAAGGTATACATCATGACCTCCTCCAAGATGGACAGTACTTCTTGTTCCCCCTCTCCCATCTCCCTGGGTTTGCTCTGGTCACTAGGTGGTGGGGTTTGCCTCTCCTGCTGACCACTGCTGCTGCTGCTGTTGCTACTGCCTGCCCCATCTTTGCTGCTGTTGTTGCTATGGGTGGGGCTGGTTGCTAGGTAGTTGTGGAGGTTGTTCTGGTAGAAGTTTAGCATCTCCAGGGCATTGGCCATGCAGATTAGGAGGAGGCGGAGATCTGGGATGAGGGCATCCATGGTGGCATGGACATCCTCAGGCCTAGAGGAAAATAAGAGATGTCCATCATAGCAGCTTTGCATTAGTGAATGTAGGGATGGTTGAGGTATCAAAGATAGCACCTTTTGCTTCAGATTTCTGATTGCATTGAATACAATAAATGCCACTCTATGTGTCTGCCAGCTCCCTCAATGTGACAATATTTCAGCAGATTGAGTAAGGCTTTTGGGATTGATTTTTTTTTTTTTTTTTTTTTGGGGGGGGATGGACTTAATGGGGCCATTTGTGTTTGCATAAGTAATCACACACTTGAAAGTGTGTTAATAACCTTCAGATGCTAAAATTATCATGTTGTAACATCCAGTGCATCATAGCAGGAAAGCCCCACACTTTCGCTTTTAAATTTTTGGCAGTGCTATAACAGAAATAATAAACATTGCATGATATGGATGATGTTGTGACCATAACAAACATTACTATTATTATCACTAAACTGCAATCTAAAAGACTTTTCATCAGTAAAAGATGGCTCAACTTTGCTGTGTATGAATATGTGACATACATTAAGCATCAGCAATTCCACAGAGTCAGAATGTATTAACCAACCAAATGCCAGAAACAGGTGTCATGTATTAACCCTATGATGAATCCCTGTAGCTCAGAGGCAAGAGGTTAAATATATCATAGGTTGCAAGACCTTTAAAAAAGGTTATTCATGAATTTTCCATAGGCTTCCTAGTGGTTTGATTGAGGTGCAACCACTAAAATCAAACCACATTCTATCCACAGAAAGAATATCTTACAGACATATTTTACACTGTTGCCATAAAACTTTGAATTTTCTCAACTGCGTTGTCCGACATCTTACCAGTAGGCCCTGTCTGTTACATAGATTAACATGGTGATATTTGTTTACAGGTATCTTTCTTAAAGGAAGCATAATTTTTAAAACTATTTATGGCCTGACTTTTTTTTTCATCCACTTGAACACCTTTATACAGATCAGAAGGCACAGCTTTCATTCTAGATTGTGCCATCACAATGTTCAACAGTGTCTAACTCTTTTAAGATGCAGGTGACACACACTGCTTATCACAGGAAAATACATAAGTGGAATATGAATATATCACAAAACTGGCTAATCTTAAATGCCATGGGTATATTACTGCAAGTGGACAATACCCCATTTATTAGTACAGTCATTGCACAGCAATCTAAAATAAGGGTTGTATATCCTTTTTTCAAACATCATGACATTTTGTGTGATTGAAAATAATCTCTCTATACATCGTGTATAAAAACACACTTATGGTAATAAAACTCAGAATTTTTAACAAAGAAATGAACAACTATCCCGATGTCACTCAAGAATACGCTTCCCTTTTCTACTGAGAATAACGGTTGGAAATTTCTTGGGGTCCGAATAAATACACTTAAAATCTACAATAATGTTTCTCCCTCCATCATACAGGAATTTTGAGTTTTATGATTCTGAGGAAAGGTCTGAATTATCTACCTCTACAATGTACCAGCTCATGAAAGAAATCTAATTTTCAGGGTTGCAAAAGGGATACAAAATATTCAATGTAGGCAATTTTGTTGTAGTTGTCAGTGTGTGCATCCTCTGGAAACTGGGTTATGTCCAAGTCCAGACACCATAGAACTTCCTCCCTGACTTCTCCTGACATGACAGTAGCATGACAGCACTTTGTCTCAGACAGACGTTTTACAGAGTCAAGTGCCAGCTAAGGGGAAGTCTCGGTATTTAGTTTCAGGGAGGGGGATTTAAAGCTGAGAAAAACCTGCCTAGCAGGCATTTTTTGGCATTGTTGTTGTCACAATGTTACTACTACAGATCTTACAGTCTTAATTCAAGTCTATTTAATTTTGACAGAAGAAATACTACATTCTTAACATGTTTAGAATAAACATTTCATTTTATGCTTTTCCAACTTTAACCAACATAATCTTTTCATTCCAAGTAATCTCTCAACAAGAACCCACTCTACTTACTTCTGAACTCAAAACAAGTGCCACACTCTTGCTTCAGAACCATATTCAAATGCTTTATATCTGAAAAGCTATCAATCTTCGGTGAGTAGCCCTATATTCCTAAACCATCTTCATTTTTTTTTCTTCTTTTTCATTTGCTTCCACTGTATCAAGCCATCACCTGTCAGACATACATGTATATCTATTTAGTATCAAAGACATGTCCAATGTATATGATTTTTCATGTACGGATATCTACTAAATGCGAATCAATTTCAAAGTTACAATGAATCTCCCACCAAAAGCACTATACTTTGAAGGGGTCCCAGCCTTTGAAGATTTTGTGATGTAATTCAGAATGTTGCAACATGAAACATGACTTCCAGATGATTCAGGGACACACACAGCTAATTTCTGACACCGTAGAAATTATTTGCAACCTGATTCTAGGTGGGCTAAATTTAGCATGGGGGGTAGAAAGATGCAGAGCTATTAAACAGAGACTAAAACGAAGGAAGTTATGTTGATTGAGGTGACCTTCTACATGGCTTTTTTGGAGACACTTATAGGGGGTGAGCATGCGGTATCCCTTAATCAATATCTGAGGTGTTTTGTTCACTCCTTGCTACAGTATTTTGGTAGAAATACTACGCTTCCCCAGTGAAAAAGAAAACCACAAGGAGAAGGTGAAAAATAGAAGCAAATGACACATGGAATACACTAAAAAAAAACACAAACTGCACTATCAATGTAAATTAGACACCCAAGCCCAAGATAACTTGATGTTTAATCAACTTCCATCTGAACAGAATCATGACAAAATTGCTATCCCAAGAGAAGCATTGAGCCATTCTTCATGGAAGTACCATACTGATGACAACTCTACAACAAGCAAGATTTATAGGATGAGGGCTACTTACTTTTCAGTTGGACGATTGGCAAGGCCTTTGGTTGTATCCTGCATAATGTGATGTGACAGAAGTGACACAAAAAAGTTTACAGATAATCTGGTCACACTGTATCACTGTAAAAAAAGAAATACATATTTGATATACATGTATTCACATGACAAAACAGTACAAATTTTGATTGTATGTGTGAGCGACATCAGATCGTCTAACAAAAGTAGATGATAATTTAGGCATATAACTGGATACACACATAAATATATATATATCACATCATTCTGAATTCACAAATGGAAGTTCTGATTACTCTTTCATCTCACATCAGGAACATTTACAAGTGACTGTACGATGAAGGACCATAATCAAATGTCTACCATGTACTGAAGAAACTTACAATCAGTTCTAGCACTTACTAGTAATATAGGATGCCATCTGCAAATGAGCAGAAATGAATGAAATTCATCTTGCCATATTAGACATAGTGGACATTATTAATATATGACCCATGCAGAATACTGAAGCTGTACTTGTGATAAAGAGAGATTACTTGACCTTCATGTGCCAAGGAACTTAGCTTAGCTTACTAAGTTTTTTTTTTCTTGTTCACTAGCATTAAGTTATCCATCCAATCTTGACCTATTTGTAGATTAGCAAGCCCACTCAGGTGTAGCAATGTGCCTCAGTCCTACAGGAAGGCCATGGTGACACAATAGGGATTAGGGGGATTAGGTAATCTCTATTCATGGACAATTAATTGCCATACATTTGTGCCAATCTGGAAAAAAAAAGAAGTGAAGAGTTTGTTCGCAAAAACCGATAAGTCCATTTTGGAAGATTTTGAAGTACGGTCTCTGTCATAAAGTACAAAATAATACCTTTTAAATGATATATTGGTCACTACATATAAAGGTACATTTTTTAAGTTATGGTCAAAAGAAGCAAAAATTTCTTATCATTCTCTTTATTTTTCTTGACCTTTAATCGCAAATATCTCCATTTGGCAAATATGAACTTATCGGTTTTTGCGAACAAACTCGTCAAGTACTCTAGTGTATGTGCCCATTAATGAGCAAAGCACAGTAAGGTTTAATAAATCTGCCTAATCAATGAACAGATGCAATCTAACCCTTACAGTTTATGAATTGGAAAAACTACAATCATATACATTTCCATGATTTAAAGGGCCATCTCTCAAAATCATTTTTGCATACTTTTATTTTTCTGTAATGAAGCACATTTAAAGTGATTATACAGCACTAATAACAATACATTGGGTCCCCTTCATTACAAGAGAAGACAACGATATAGGCCTATGTGTAGGCCTACCATTAAACATTTAAAAATATATATAGTTCAATTTTGCAACATGACTGAGGAAGAACCAAAGGCAGAACTAATTAATTTTCATTAAAATTTATGTGTTGGGGCACTCTTAATTTCAACTGGCCCAGGCTACATAAAAGTACTTTGCAGTTCACATATGATATCAGACACAAGTAATACTGTCACCTTCCGTCTTACACACCCTCTGTCACATAATCCAGTGGACAGTCTAAACATGTGATGATAGTCTAGTCTTTGTCATTCTCATGTAGCATAGTCCAAAAATAAAACTCAAGACCCTGATGCCAATGATGAAATTGTCAAGATGTGATGTGGCCTCAAGTTTCAGTGATGACAAAGTGCATACCTTGATATAAAACTGATGCTCATGCCACTACTTAAAATATAAAATGGATATTACACTATTTTAATGTAGAGTATAAACAAAAATGATGAATACCATGTCAAATCAAAAGGGAATGACTTGACATCTAGAGGTGTTTGAAGGAGACAAGGCTGAGATTTAGGTTTAACGTTATTGAAATGATAACTTAAAAATCAATGACTCAAATGATAAAAGCTATTTGCTCTTTGTTATTCGTTCTTTGTTCTCAGAATAACTCTGCACTCTTTGAGAAAACAGCTAAAAATATATCTTTTTACTGATGCATTCAACCAAACAAGGTTTTGTAGTTTTTCAGATAATTATTCCTTTAAACTGTTTGATAGTGTTTTGTATTCTCAAGTGTGGAATTACATATTTTCTCAGATGTAAAGCTCATTAAGAGCTGTCTGATCTAAAATGTGCTAATATAAGAATTATTTATTACTATCATTATCATTATTATCAATATTATACAATTCCCATTACTATTGTTACTATTATCATCATTATCATTATTATTATTGTTATCATTATTATTATTATTAACATTATCATAAATATCATATCATTATCATGATAAGATGTAGTATTAAATATCACCCCCCCCCAATCTCTCTTAGTCAGTGGTCAAAAGTGGACAGTGGGAAACAAAGCTCAGTGACCACATGCATAACGGTCCGCTTGCCATTTTTATCCAAAGCGATTATCACAGCTTTTCCGATACGAGATGATCAATGCTGGACCCTAGCGTGCACCTATGACACCTTTGTGTCAATTCTGGCTGGAGTACCGAGAACTGGGATAGGGGGACAGTGGGGTAGTCCATTGTTGCTGTCTATGGAAAGGCAATGAAGCTTTGAACGAGGCAAAAACCACCATTTTAATTGTGCCATTTCACAACAATGGAGCCTAGGTGTTTCACATACCACCAATTAGCTCCGCATAGAGGAACTGCTTCTCTAAATTCCGGAGATAGTATTGATTTCGACTAATGCAGAGTGATGAAGTGTCAAGAGTTTTGTTAGACATACAGCGACTTTTGAAAGTGCTGTTTTCTTTTTTCGCCCAAAAGGCCTACTCACAGCATAAGCACAACATAATTCAGCAGCTGTCAGAAAGGCTGGTGAACAAAAGTTATTAGTCATATATTCTCACACCGGCATACATGAACATTTGTTAACTCGCTGGACTTCTCTTATGAAGTAATGACTGCCACTTGTTTGCACATGATTTGGCAATTCATATAATGCACCGCCCTTACACTTACAATTCATCTTACACAAACTACTTTTTAACTGCTTGTTACATCACTTTTATTTCCTCCTGTGGGAAATTTGGCGAGATGCAGTCTTTTATGAACTTAAACTATGGTTTGTGAAGTGAAGAAAAGATTTATTCATGCAATAGGGAAATTCTACTCCCTGCATATTTTGACTTGGATGTGTGGAGTAAAGTCAAGCAAATGGAACATCGAAAAGTTTTATGAAATCCAAACAAAAAGTATTAAATGAATGGAATTTGTAAGATTCAAATATTTTCATGAAGCAGCAAAATTGGGTACCATGGTATATGCGACTAAGATGAGGTACTGATGTCACAGCTCTCATATTATCTGTTTGTACATATTTACCTATCCACCTTCATTCTAAAATCTCCATACACTTTGTATCAGACCCATAAACTGGATTCCTGCTGAAAATATAGGTTACCAATAAGACTATAGTGATTTATGTCAGTTCATTAACACTTTGACTGCTTGTTATACTAATCTCTGCTGGATTTATACACTTGCTCTAGTTTTCTCAACTGCCTAATAAATGATATGACCTTATAAATATATGTTTAACTTGGTCAAATGGTAAAGTAATATGTCCTTCAATTGGTAACCGTGCATTTCACTTGTTTTCTTTTTTTGGGAGGGGGGGGGGGTGGTGGTGGTGATTTGCATGGTAACTCTATTACCCCCACCCCATCTCTGTCCCTAAATTATTTAACACTCAAATGTTTCATTTATCTAATTTTCACCAAAAGTATAATATACCATGCTTTCTTATATTACTTACATTTCCATCTCTTTCCCTTAGCAGACATTGTACATGCATGTTACTGTTTATGTTGAAGAAGACGACAAAATAAACTTGAACTGATGTGAACCTTTAGCTCCCTCAAGACTATTTTGAAAGTGATTGCCACTTTACAATTATTTGATGAAAACATTTGTAATTTTTCGAATTTTCTTAAAAAGTGTGTAAACCAGAATATTTCTTACATAGACCACCAAAATGGTGCTGTACACTAGCTGCCTCATGGTCAAAGTTTAAAGGGATCATGTAGTTCTGGTTGAGACGTAATTTCAGGTTTTTAACATTTTTTGGTGAGATAATGAGAAACCTCTTATGAAATATGAAAGAGCATGTAATTCTATGAGGAATTTAACGTTTATTTGATGAAAATTGGTTTTGAAATGGCTGAGATATCCAAAAAAGGGCGATTCTAATAAAGTGTGGGACCCACACTTTATTACGATCATTTTGTTTTACTTTGTTTTTGGATGTTTCGGTTATTCCAAACCCGATTTTCATCAAATAAACTTTCAATTCCTCTTAAAATGGTATGCTCTGTATTATATCATAAGTGTTTTCTTGGTATCTCACAAAAAGTTAAAAGCCCAATTCTCATCTCCACCAATACTGTACCATCCCTTTAACACTGACTACAACAAGTTAAAATGTATGAGACCACAATGATAACTTGGTAATGGTTCAACTCACCCATGCAATACCTTGGATGAGAGTTGCTGATTTGAGGATGTGTGACTTGACAGTGCTCTGATGAAAGTGATAGGCAGCGTATTCCACCATAGAGCACAACAGGTAGGAGATGCCTAATGTACAGTTTGTCTTTGCTTTCTCAATGTAGTGTCCAATCCATCCCAAGATCTGGTCCTCTTCGTGCAATCGGTACATCACCTTAATCCGCTGTCGGTCATTGGCATACTCCTTGGCTTTCTGGGCAAGATACTGGTTGGGGGCGACCCACCTGCGCTGGGTCATGCTGGCTGGGACAGTCCAGGGGAACATGGCAGGTGACATACTCGCTGCCGGGTCCTTGTACATGAATGCGTAGTGGTGTCCAAAGCAGACAAAGTCTCCAGGATTGAGAGTGGCACTTCCAGTGATTGGTGTGCCATTGATGATGACAAGTGCATCTGACACACTCTCCAAGCGAACGAGAAACTCACTCTCTTCACCAGTTGAGTCCTCCTCCACTCCTCTCTCTGCGAAATTGTGTTGCCGGAATATCCAGCAATGTTGTGGCAAGATGTCGGGTGCATCAAGGGCAATATCAACACTCTCAGCAAACAAGTCATCACTGTCTTCATCCTCTGGTTCCACATTCCTATTTCCTACAAGCATCACTTCCTTGTTCAGCATGTGCATCAAGAGGTCATTACTATCGTAGCTGTGGAGGGTGAGGAGATAGGGTAAGTCAGAAGGCATCCGGATACCACATGACATGGCATCATCACTGCTCTCTGTCTCCTCCCGTTCCATGCTGCCATTGGGGTCCTGAGTGCGGATGACGCTCGAGCGCGGGCTAGAATGAGAGGCCAGGTCCCCATTGAAGAAACCATCTTCAAAGTCATGGCCTGAGTCAACTTTGTCCAAACTATGCTCTGTGGAGGTGGCATACGATCTGGACATTTGGAGTCTTCGGGCATTCTTGTTGATTCCTGAGGTTATGTTGTCAACCTCCTCTGGAGGAAGATCTTGCCGCCTCCTCACCTCGAATCTCCTCATGAGGCCATCACCTGGTTTCCAGAAGGACTGCAATATGAGGGGTTTCTCATGGTCTGCAATGGGCCGAACACACTCCTCGATCCATGTCCCTCGTGAGTCCTCCCCCGGTGACAAACTGACACCGTTTGCTCTTGTTTTGACAAACTTTCCAATCACATCACACAAGACATGTTCCCTGTAGGCACTTCTCGGAAGAGAGTACCTACTCAAGATTTCTTTGACAAGTTCAATGGCCGAAGATCGGGCTGAGGCAAGAACACTCTTATAGTTTGACCCAGGACAAAGAGAGTCACCAAATACTTTAAGAACCCCTGGTGCAGTCTCTTCTGTTGAAAGTTCTTTTCCATTTGAGGTCCTACTGCTACCATTTTGTCTTCTCTTTAGACTAAGCGACCTCTCAAGAATAAGTGTCAGAGATTTAGGCCTATGTCTTTTCTTTGGTGTTCTGTTTTGTGGTCGAATGTTCCTGTGTTCATGCCCTGGATTAGGTGCCTTACGCTTGAATCGTGGTGTCTGTGGTTTCAGCAGTAGTCCCGTTACACCATTGGATCCATTGAAAGGGCGCTGTCCCTTCAGTTTTCGCTGGCTGTTTGACAGACCGCTGCTGCTGCTACCACTGCTACTCAGGCTTATAGCATCACTGTTTGAATGGACATCAAATCTCGGTGAATCCAAGCCATTTGGTGTGTGTTCATGAGGTGATGGTAGAGACTGTGAAAACGGCAGATTTAGTTCACTACTGTTAACTCCAAAGAACTTCGACAACATCTTATGTCTGGTAGCATCGGGGAGGGCAGGGACACCCCCATTTTGACCAGCCATGTTGTTTTCCTGGGCGACCTTGAGGACAAATCGGACCTTGCGCTTGTTCTCTACTGCTATGTCCAATGGACATTCCTCCTCAGACAGGAGAATTTCATCTGTAAGAAGAAGAAATCAATAACGGAAATTCAGTAATCATGCTAGATCCAACAAGGTAATGCATATATAACAATACATTTACAAAGTAGTTTAACTTTTCATTAAAAACAACTTTTTTAATGAAACATGTTTGTGATGGCAGAGTTAATTGATAAGATCTCTGCCCAACAAGATACTTACTAGTTATTGATACATCACTTATACCCAATAAGTCTTCCTCACTTTCCTCAGGAATACTCTGCATAATAAAATCCTGATACATTTTCCACAAGAGTCAGAAGTACAGCACTGGTTTTGATATTCTTGATGTTCTGTGACAGTCATTTTCACACTGCACAGCAGCGGGAAGAGATTAACTCCGAGGGAAATCTTGCCACATCTTTTCACCGAGTTCCCTCTCACAAATGACAGGGGGAAAAAGATGCTGTTCCACAGATCAAACTTCGACCAACTCAACAACATTCACCAAACCGCTGCTCCATGATGTTCGTTATGCAGCTTGTATTTATTGCCAACAACCTGGCAAGGGACTAGAGAGGTTTGGAGTGCTCTGCACACAGTTTGGTTGGCAATCAGGAGTTAGTCCTGCGATCATATGACCATATGCACACTAGCACCTGACACTTGATATCACTTGCTCACTTCCCAACTGCCGATGTGATGTGTCGGAAAGGTGGCGGAAAAGAATATATGATATGACTTCTTATGAATGTTGACAAGCGTGTGTGTACCTATGGCAGGCAACTTTCTTGGCATACACATGAATAATACCACTAACACAGACACAAACCACAAACTGTGGGGCCTAATTGTTCAATAAAGCATGGTCGTTTCCTGCTTAAGAGCATTCAACTTTAGATGAATGCTACTCCCTTAATTTCGATCACTAAAGTGAACAATTTTGTTTGACCCGACTCTTGTTGATAAATGTCTGACAAGAAAAACCTCTCAGTTGCGTGACATGGTAATTGGGTAACACAAGGTCAACTAAAGAAAATAAATGGCAACTTTTGTGCTAAATATACACCAAAAAGTTTGTGTTCAAGAGCATTTGTAAATATATTTAACTTGCCTTAGGTGACCCGAAAGTGGGATAGTAATAACAGATCTAGTTGACACCTTCAATGACAAAGCAGAATCAGCTGTGTGAGTTAATTTGTCAGACAGAGTGACTCTGAAGCAATAATAAGAGATATTGAAACTTTTAAACATTAACCACAAACTGCAAAGGCTACTTAGATGATAATAATAAGAATAATATGGGAATGTTGGAAAATAAAAATAAATGAGTAAGAATCCTCTTTCACATTAGGGAGGGGTGTGCTATATGTAATATATCAGTTTAATGAAATTGGTAACATATCTGCCCTACAGCCATATAAACATATCCCCATATGTTACTGATGTCTCCATAATTCGGCAAGATAAGAGGACTATTTTCATTTTCAAGAAGGTGATTTTCCAAACTGTACATATTTTCAGGAAAAGTTTTCTTTTCCTATCATACATGGAGCAACTGAGAATTGAATCAAGATTTCAAGGGAAATCATGTCCAAACTACAGAAAGCCTAATATTACACCATTAGTAGGCTAATATTACCTCCTGCCTGAGTGCATATTATCCAAACTTTCTTTGTACATTTTTTCTACTCACTTTGAAATGGATGATGCATTGTGGCATAAAGCAGTGTAAGACCATGATCATTTAATACTGAATATAAATATTGACAAGATTTTCTCCTGGTTTGTATGAAACTTATTATTCATCAGTAACTGTAACAAGAGGTGTATTCATCCAAATCAAGAAGATATGGCCAAATAGGTTACATCTATCATTATAATACAGTATAACAGGGAGATCATACGATCTTCTGGTTACAACAGTTTACCAATTCCACCAAGAGCCTTTTCCATCATGTCACTGAGACTTGCTATCTTCTCTCCATCCTCTCAAAGTGAAAAAAAAAATACAAAAAAACCCTCACATATTATAACTATTAAAAATAAACAGAAAGAGAAGGATATTTTGACAATCAAAGCACTTAATGTGTGTGGGGTTTTTTTTTGTGAAGGATCCCCTGGTACACCATCTCAAATTACTTATTTTTCAATGATGCCATTACACAAATGATACTTATAGCAATCTCATTGCTGTCAAAAGATCCATGTGATTTGAAATTTAGCATATGAATGATGCACTGAATTAGTTTAGTTTGCACATTTTAGAATGGATATGATTTGATATTTTGCATGTAGAGTACTGAAATTAGAACAGATTATGCATGAATATTAACTAACAGCTGTTTTTCTCAAATTTGTCTTCTGCAAAGTAGTTGACACAGGTGAAGAAAACAAACTCAGGCACACACTTACATGCACATCAACCCTCTTAAAAACTACATACAAATCACTGCAAAGTTTGATCATTGACCACCGAATGCTCAAGTTAGACTGTGGACTTATTAATATCAAGGGACAAGTAAACAGTTTGCATGAAACAAGGTAAATATACACTCTGGACCTTTACTTGGCTACTGTTGATGCAGAACTTGCATCTAAATTTTCACAATAAAAGAAAAAAACTCAAAATTCTGAAAATTAACCCATTGAGGATGGACTGATTTTGCTACAACACGCATTTCCCACAGACACTTGCCCAAGTATACTCGAGACTCGCCCTCAACAGGTTAAGAAGCCTGGTCTTCCCTACAAACACTTTAATGATGGATCATTTATCATCAGATTGGCACACAAGCATTACCTTTAATCCACTGTTTCCTCAATTTTGTCAATTATGGGGCACGGTCAGTTCTCCTGACCTCTATAAAATTATATCCTTCTCCTTTTTAGTTAACAGGCAATATAAATCCTTACTCTATAAAGAAGTGAATAATATTGTGCCAGCAATATCCATGATAAAACCAGGTAAGCAATTTTACATAAGTAAACTCTAAATTCATCTTTTCCCCTCATGAATATCTGATTGATTCCTCTCTCTGATTTGATACTGTCATTAGAATGACAGCATATTGAAATGATTACTCAATCATAAATTGCATGTAATTGGAGGATGCCCGTGAATCATACCTGAGGCAACAGTCACACAAGATATGTGTATCAGAATTCTCTTGTAACAAGTGGGACCATAAACTGATATGCTCAGCTGGTGACAGCCACAAAGAAATCTCAGCAGTTGGAGACAATGACTCAATAGAAAGAAATTGATTCATACAACTTGATTTTCTCTCCTACAGTGATACCAAACCAGCAAAATGTACTTGACATGAAACTTTGAGGATCATGCTATGTGACGTCTCAGCCTCTATTGCCAGCGACGTTCAATAAATTCCAAGAAACTCACCAAGCAGCATTCACAATCTATATGCAGATGTTTCAAACGACATAATTTGTCCCACACCACGCTACAAAAATGCATTTTTTTTCTAACTTTCGGATGATTCACATGACATCATCGACTCTCCAGACTGACTCATTCTCATCATACACCAATGTTTCATGTGGCACTCCCTCACAGGCACTGCTTTCCATTACATCTTATCTTCAATGTTCGAGATGATTTACCATGTATTCTAACATGCTTGCCTGTTTCCTGTTTGATGGTGTAAACTTCTCCCCCAGTCTGCTGTCTGCTCATCTCTCCCACCCTCTCTTGCAGTTTACTCTCCCCCCTCTATTTCTCCCATGCTCAAATGCTTCTCGTTCAGTGTATAATTTGCTCAAATAAAACAATTTTTCATGGGCTGCCACAACTTAATCACTTCAATGCTTAGTAAAAATGACTTGCTCTAGTCATTTGAATCTCTTCAATAGTTCTAAACATTACGTTTTCAGTCATTTGGAAAATATGAAATCATGCAGTCTACCAATTTCCAGTAGATTTGAAAGTGTTATTATTTCATCCTCCTGCAGTTTTCCCATGATTTTCATACTATATGATATCACGTTAATGGACCACTGTGGGAACTTTATTGCATGAGTACGGTACTCTTTTTGAGCGGCAGATGCCCTTTTATCTTGATTTATAACCTGTAACATCGGTCTACAAAAGAGTATTACCACCTTTCATTCTTTAGGGATTAAGTCGGGCACATTATCTATCAGCAACGTGGGGGATAAAAAACTTTTAGTACAATTCTGAGAGGCTGTGAATCTTTTCTCTGTGGGAAATGTCCTATGTACAGGCTGCATACAATAGCTTGGAGTCAGCATTGATGAAGGAAAATTGTACAAATGGGTGGTTGTACATCACCGACTCTGACAGCGTACATGAATAAAAGCATCACGCATTACCGGTGTCAATGGACCCCCCACATCACAGATAATATGAAAAAAAAAAATAATACAGACTTCCTTAGCCTGGCACAGTCCCTTTTAAAGCACCATCCATCACATTTTCACCTTTTGTGAGCACTCAATGTTCCTTGCACAAGCCAATTGCTATTGTACTTTACAGAATGTTTTCTAAATAACAGGCAACATAGCACAAAAGTAGTTCAAGACATGATGCTGTAAAGTCATATTTACCCATTGAGACAAGTCCCGAGTATACTCGGGCAAATGTCTATGGGAAATGCGTGTTGCAGCAAAATCAGCTCATCCATGGGTTTAAAAGCACATAATGTAATCACTGAGGGCATATATTAAAGGATACTGGTATCACTGTACTTCAAAAGTTTGATCTTCAAAGACCTGTGTACTTGCATATAATGACAATAATAGTTTTTCAACAAATGGAAATTTACTTGTAGATTGTGTACACTCAATAAAATCAACATGGACATCAAGCCTATTTCTATTATTATTATTGTTATTACTATTATAAACAAAACATGCACAAAAAAGATAGTAGTAGAAATCCTCTTAGAAATAAACTTTAGTTTTGAATTGCTTGTCTGTTATTTTGTTTCAGTTCCTCTTTTCCCTTCATATGCAAGCATAATGTATGATGTTTCATATCACATGAAGGTGAATAAAAAATGTGAAGTAGTTTTGGGTTTTTTTTTCTGGCGATGAAAAAAAAAAAAGATTGATAGCAGCATTTCCAGTAAAATATGACAACAAGTGCAGTAGGGGGTGGGGTGGGGGTTCACTGCAGGTACATCAAATCCAGAACAAAACTGTAGGGGTATCACTGCATGTGTGCTTTTTCCATAACAATCTGTCAACTTGCACTGTATGGTAGTCTTGATGTGCATTATCTATGTTGTTCAAATGTACATCCATAATATTTCTGTGAACACACTTATGACAAACAATATAAAGCATACTTTTATCATCATTACTATTTTGCACAGCTTCAAAGCACAGGATAACAGAGTGTTTAATAGATGATGTAGGCTGTCTACATCAAAAGGACAAAGAATAGACAGAGAGAGAGAGAGATAGACAAGAATGAGACATAATTAGTCAATAGCAATACGGCATCAGGGTAGCATGAATCATATTTTTTATGATATCACTTCCTCTTTTGGACATTACAGACTGTTATGTTCTCAGAAGTATCATACAATTCCTTGAGTGGTTATATATTTCTTCGTCCATTCACATTCACTGGTATTTCATATCTTTTGTCAATTACAAAGATATAAATGGATTATTGAGATGAAGCAAAGCTATGAAATTTCCGCTTCAAACAGTGATGAGGTATTTCCAATTTAGATCCCAATATTGCTTATCAAATCAAGAATAACTGTGATACTGCTAAGAAAAGAGGAACTTGCAACAAGCTTAGCATATGGAATAATAGTCATAGACATCATTACCCAATCCAGACTTGTTCCTTTTTTATCATAATTTGTGGTCTGATATAAAGTACTCACAATTCAGTTTTGAAAACAAAATGACAACTGTGAGATGGATACCACTGAAGCATAACAAAACACAAGAGGATGGTACAGTGAAAGGTTTGTTATGTAATATTTCATTACTACCGAACTCATTTCTACAATCATTACAAAACACAAGGTGGACTTGAATCTTCAAAATAACACCACTCTAACATGAAGAACATCCTGCAAGGATTAAAAAAAAAAATCAGTTATCAGGCAAGTTTCAGAGAGGTGAACAGTCAACTTACGAAATCTTTGAATCTTTAATACCCCTCCATATCAAGACATATAAAAAGAGAACACTTAGTGTGTCTTGAGAGACACATGTTCAGAGCCTCAATCAATGATGCGGTAGATTCCACATTCTATGGCTGGTAAATGCAACCAAAAGTCCCAGGATGTACGACCTTGCACAACTGATCCCTGTTTCTCAGCATGCTGCCAAATCAATCCTTCACTGATTATCAACTATTCAGTTTCAGTGTTCACTGTTAAATTGTGACACTTGAATTTTCAAGTCTTACACGCAAGACAGACACAACATCACCTTCAGGTGAGCTTGTACGATCATTACGGACAAAGCAACGCATGTCCACTTCACAGAAAGGGTATGTCACCTTGAGTTACCACGAAGTCTGTTCATTGATTTCTGCTGAGGGGTCATCTTGACCCTCGTATATCACACACCACGAAGTAGATTGAGAGAGGGACAGGTTGGATGAGGATATACCGGATTGAGTTTGGGGAGTGGAAAGGGAAGAGATAGAGTGAGATGGATGGAGGGACAGCAGAGAGCAGCATCTTCATATCTTTCATAGATTTGTGGTAGCAGAATTTTTGGCAGCTGGATCACTGGACTGTTTACTACCAGTGTCCACCACCTTCCAGAGATGGATGGAAGAGTTTAAACTGTGGCAAAACAACAACCTCGGATCAATGAAATCTATCTCCCATCTCCAGTCAATAAGTTCTACGCAAACAACATCCCCGCTTCCCAACGTGGGTATATTGAAAAAGACCAGCCCCTAGATAGTGCGGCTTTCAACACACTTGTATACCCTAGAGTATCAATCAAAGATTTTGGGAAAAAAGTTAAAAACTGGAATATCTTACCATGATTCAATGATAGGTGCTATGGTAGAGATGTATCCATGACTTCTTATACTGGCATATTCCAAGGAAATATTCCACGTAATGGCCAAAGCAAGCACACACCTTTGCAGATCTACACAAACAACTATAACTTAATCAATACCACGCAAATTGCTGACATGCCGGTGTCTCTGGAGAGCGACGCTTTACTGAATGAGAGTGGTGAGCTTCCACTCCTACGCTTTAATTGGGGGCTCGGTCATCACCCCCCTCTACGTGTGGTAACAACAAGAGCTGGCGAGAGAAAGAAACGTGCGCTTTGCGACGTCCTGTGCGAAGAGAATTACGTGGCTTGTAAGCATGCGGGTTAAGCTGATCTCTTGTAATAAGATGAAGTGAATAAAGGAGCGGAGGGGGGTTCTTCAAGTCCATCACAAAAGGTAACCAGTGGGGGACGCATGGCTGAACAATCGATCGGCTATTGGGTAGAACTACCCAAGGATTACTACTATCTGCTCTGTGAGCTCTGGATAACGCCCTAGGGGGAGAAAAAAGGCAGACGTGATAATGGGGAAAGACTTTTTGTAAAAGAAAGTTTACTGAAACTGCTTTTGGTAAGAGTGTGCTAACCCTTGGCTGTGCCTTGGGAATATTTTACAGTCTTGCATGAACAGCTTTGACAGTTACTCTTGACAGTTAGATTCAAATTGATGGAAGGTTTTCTTGCTTTCTTTTGTGATGCCTAAGAATATGACAAGTCTTGAGCACTTGAACAAACTTTGACAGTACGAGCAACACTGAAGATCCAAACAGAAGTGGTCATCATCTCTTTCTCTCTCACGCGGAGCATTGCAATTACACGGGCATATGAACACCAGCACGTCTTGTCAGATATTCTGACCCAAATCCAAACAGGAAGTAAAAGTGGCACAGAAGCAGTCCATGCACAAATAATTGAGTCATCTCCATTGCATTTGGCACTGTTATCCATCCCATTTCATCCTATGTTCTGTCCACTTGAAATGTGTAAAGAAATACCAGCCATTGATGCATATCCTGTTCTTGGAGATGTGCCAATGCATGGAGAAACTCATTGAGTCAAATCCATCTTCGGAATATTTCAATGATGCCTTGAGATTAATCTAATTCCTACACCTCCTCAAAAAAAAAAGATAGAAAAAGAAGAAGAAGAAAATAAAAAATGAAACATCCTGCATGCTTTGATCATTCCCAAGAAATTAAATATTCTCATTTGAGAATCACAATTACACAGATTATTTACTACTTATTCAGGAATTGATTCTCCTTTAGTTTCTAAAACAGTGATATGACTTCTTGTGTGGCAATAAAATAATTTTTGTGTGCATGTGTATGTGTGTGTGTGTGTCTGCGTGTCTGTGTCTGTGTAGCACACACCAATGGAAGACTGACACCTTAATTATTACACCACGTGCATACACCTCAAGTATTACACCATTTGTATCTTATCATAGGGCTAAATTGCTTCAGGTCTTGAATTCGCATTTTCATGAACTCAGTTAAAGGAAAATTCTCACATAGATAAAAAAAACCTCATGGAGGATCCAGTCACATTGACACATACACAGACCAAAATGAATACCAACAAACAAGTATTTCACTATGGGCACATCATCACAATACGACGATTTCTATATATGCAGTGTTAATTGCGCAACATATGCTCTGCCACGAGAAACACAACTGGCTGCCTTATATCGTTTCTTACGCAAGGCCCCATCTTGATGCTCAGACACCTAATGCATAGAGGCCAAGTTCATGGAAAATCCCACGGGATCCTACTAGTGACACATTGTGATAAACCTCTGATCATCTTCCTGTGAGCTTTGTGTCCCAAGGATTTTGTTCCGTCATGTGATGTCACATAAGCAACACAGTTTTCCTCGAATAAACAAACTGCCTTGGGAAAAAAATTATAATAATATGACCCCCTCCCCTTTTTCCTTGACTGCCAGACAGTATTGAATTAGACTGTATAGTCTGGTTGTCTTTTTATGAAATGTCTACGCTAAGAAGAAACTTACTGCAACTGATTGACAAATTGCCCCACATTGACGTAAATCATGTCAATGTTGGGCAATTTGTCAATCAGTTGCAAGAGTTTTATTAATCTGAATAAGCACACAGTGACCCGCCGCATGTTATAAGGATTAGAACCATGCAGCTCTGGCTGTTGGAAGAAAGTTTGGTGGTCTAGTGGATATTAAAGAGACTTACAGATATCTAGTGATCAGGAAATCATAGGTTCAAATCCTGCTCAAGTATGTATGCCCTTGATTTTTTATCATGGCTTCTGCTAAACACTGATTAATTCACTTCTTATTCCCATTGATGTAGGGCGATTTGTTGATTATTTGCAATTAAAAAAAAAATACTATTCATTGCAAGAATTTCATTAATTTGAAGGAGAAACTTGTTTCTTACTTTTAAGGGCTGTCCTGGACGTCTGGTGGAGAGCAATTATAACTTCATGTGTGATAGAGCCTCAATGTCAGCACAAAGACTTTCATGTGTGCATTAAAAAATGAGTCATGTCTAATGAACCACAGACAGTGAAAAATAACTGTTAGGCCCTGCAAAACACTATGTTTTGTGTACTCATCACTTGTCTTGCAAAACAAGAAGTTAATGATTGCACAACCCTCCTCGATAGTAAGAGCTAATTGTTGTTTGCATATTCTCCAAAATTCCATGTTAAAATGGCCGATGACACTTATCAAATATTACTAAATGAGATATCCTCCTTTTCAACCATGAAAGGACTCTGCAGTATAGATTTTAGTTTGGATGTTTGTTTTTTCTTTGCACGTATAATACATCTTCCTTTCTGAAAATGGGGAAATATACTGAGCATCTCACAAAAGTAATATATAAATACCACAAATAGACTATTACAATGTTTCATTAACTTGGCCCTGCAGGATAAAATTTGTACTTTAATACTTAACCCGTTGAAGACTGGTCCCAAGTACACTTAGGCAGGTGTCTATGGTAAATGTGTGTCATAGCAAAATCAGCCTGTCCTCAATGGGTTAATAGGACACCAGTGACATAATCTTATAAAATGGATATGTCACATGACATCCACCACATAGTTAATTGAAGATGGCGCCAATGTCTGTGTAGTTTTGCCAACATACCAGAAATGTAGAAAAAATGTGTTGGTGGTCACCCACAATACGGGTTCCCACCCGTCAGCTTTGCGACATCTTCTTATTCAAAGCCTTATTTCAGCCTGCCAGGAAACTGACAGATTTGATTAGTCAGTAGAGTTTTATCAAGCACCAATAGAGCACGATTTGGCAGAGAAATCTATTCCAGAATGGATTATGTCACTTCCGTCAGTCTATGCTGCGTTATCATACTGTCAGATCAACCTTACACAGTAACTCTCAATAATTGGACATTGAAGGAGTTTCAAGAACAAGTAATTAAGCTGCAAAGTTCACATTTTGCTTAGAACTCCAGGAAAAACTGCCAAGAAGGAATAAATGCACAAGAAAATGATCTAGTCAAATAAACCACCTGTATGTAAGTCTGAGAGATTTTATAGGATCTGTCTGATTACATGTTGATACTTTTAACTATAATATATACACAATATGGATCTCTCACACTATCGTGAATTGGAAAAATTTTTATGCACACTACCTCACACTTATAACATAAATTCCAATATATTTTCATGTGCTACATATGCCACAGCCCCGACTCTTAATATGTGACTTGGGGACACAGGATGAAAGTTATTTGAATTCCGTGTAGATATCTTTTGTCACATCCTACCTATCTTTATCATTAAATTTAATCACATAAGCTGATTGAAATAGAACAAACAATGGACAAACTGCTTCCATACTAACAGATTTCTGATTATGCATATTCATTAGAAGGCACATTCACATTGGAATTACCACTGTTTAAAATACCACTGAAATTTGTTGTCACTGTTCTTATAAGTGAAATTCTATGGTAATAGATACCACAGTGTTTCAGTTGGGGCTGTTCTCATCAATGAAATACCATGGTATTTTTGCCCCAAAGTATACCTCTCTGAGGTTAGCACTGCACATATTATGCATACATGTACATCTCCTATGGGGAAAAGACAGGAATTATGTCAGCTCATGTGAAAAAAAATATAGCGCAGTGCAATGGGTGGTAATTTGTAACACGATTTACACGAACAGCTGGCAAACATATTTCATATGAAGTTTGAATTACCACCCTAAACACCGCAGTATTTCACATGGCATGTGCATTCACATTACAAAATACCACAGCCTTTAACCATTAGTGTGAATAGGCCTAGCGATGTGATTTGTGATCTGCACCTTAACGTGGCGAATCAAGAGAATGACAGGATTAAGTTTGCAATGCTCACTCTCCGAAAGGATGGATACATTCGAATGTCCTTGGATAATCCCATTTTGCAGAACGTATTTGTGTCATAATCCAAAAGATCTTGCACAACAGTGCTCCCAAGAGGCTATTAATCCTATGAAACCTCAGGTGTTCTCTTTCCTGCCTCACAACACGCAAGGAGTAACAGGTTGTCATTTTGGAGGCTCAACCCTATTCTGGGATGGGTCAATAATTGATTTATCTAAAAGGACAATTCCGTGGACTAACAATTCTTGCGCATGCATTAGTGCTACGCTAAGAGAGGTCAATACAGGGTCTTGAGTCAATACTGTTGCATGATCACTTTGTTTGGCTTATATACAGAAGCAGTGCCATCCTCCATATTTCTCAGGTGTCAATGATATGAATAATTTCTGCTTGACATCTATAATGAATAAAAGCTTGTCTGGAGGGGGACAATCATTGCAATATTTCTCTAAGAAAAATACAAAATCATCCTGAAAAGATTGACCAATGACAGGACTTAAGTAAAGCTCTTGATGTAAGGTACGGCATCTGCTCCTTGTAAAAACAGAAAGTGTACCATCAACTAGAGCAACATTTGTGTGACTTAAGTTTGTGTGATTGACTTATTCCACAATGCATTATGTAACTTGGCAACAAGTCGTAATTATCTGCCAAATGATATGCATGGGATCACAAGATTGATAAGACAAGTACAAAACAGATGAGATTCACTTTCAGATAAAGCACTCATCCAAATATCAATGAGCAAAGTACTTGTGCAAAGGCCACAGGCACAGAGTCCGATGTTTTGCATCCTATGACAGAACCACTACCATTTAATCCATTTAATTCACTTCATGTAGCAATTCAAATCTCTAGAGAATGCATCCCTTGCTCATGTTCACAAAGGGAGAGCTTACATCAATTATGTCTCTGTTTTGCTTGAGTTGAAAAGTTAGGCTACGTGACTGTGACGATCTCGGCTCGACTGAGCTTTATTGACGCATCAAAACCAAAACCCAATTCTTACCCTTTTGTTTTTTGTCGCCCTATCTGTTGTTCAAGTCATACCATTATCAGGATCTACACAGCTGTGAAAATAATGTGGCTACAATACTTAATTCATTCTTGATTGTTAGATTAGGCATAGGTCCAAAAGAACATGCATGAAGTGTTAAATAATAAGTTGGGTTGTCTACTAAAAAAGGGAAGGAGGGAGGGGGTGACGAGAGTATGTAAGAAAATGGCAAATGAGAGATGGAAAGTTATACGAAAGTTACACTGAATTATCTATGAAGGAGATGCACAAGCAGAGACGATGAAAGAATGTCTGAAAACCTTATATCCTTGAGAAATATATTTGTGGATGCAGTTAGACATCAAACAAGAAAAGCCACGATACAAATTAAAATGAATGAGACTTAAGAGTAGGCACAGAAAGTGAACTACATTTCCCAGCTCAATTTTGCACCCCCCCCCCCCCCCAAAAAAAAAGTATTGGAAGAGGCTTGAAATAAGAACAGATACCTCAACTCTCTGGCTTTGACAGGAAGATTTCCAATTTTTAGGCCATTTTCTCAAAATCTCTTGCTCTCTCCCTCCCTCTCTTTCTCTCTTAGGTTTAAATTTCTCCTGCTTTTGCTGTATGTCTTTTGCTTGAGATGTGTTTCTCCTGCTTATGATTTTAATAGAATTCTACCGCCCAACATTATTTTTGTCATGTTTGAAAATAAGGATAAGATAGCACCACAGAGCATCTTCAACACTAGCAATTAAGAGCTTCCAGGGCAATTTAGTGGGCTCTGGACCCCTGTCGCGAGGGACGTTACACAATATTGTGCTCATGCTCAGAGTCTCCCATTTGCTGAAGAGTTCAAATAGGAGAATCTCCTGTTTAAAAGACACTTTGGGTCAGAGTCTCTGCATACCAAGAAAAAAAGTTATCCATGCTGAGCAGCAAAACAAGACAATGTTTCTGGGGCAGGTGTGTGTGTGTCATGTGCCACTTAAAGCCTACCCCTGTATTGTGTGCCCTGCGCAATCATTACTTGACATCAAATATTCATAAGTGCTGCCTCTTCACACAGGCTGGAATGAAGGGGACCGAAGAATAGGAGCCAAGCTGAGAATGATACACAACAGAGGGGCAGGCTGGTACCCCACACGGACAGGTAGGGGTGAATAATGAATTGAGGGTAAACAATGGCTGCTACCATAAATATTTTGTTGCCGGTTCAATAGATTTCTCTTGGTGTGGAAAGGTTTTTCATTAAAAAAAAGAAGAAGAAAGAAACCCCCAAAAGGGGAGGAAAGAAAAGCTTGCCACATCTGTCACATAATGAACACAGTTTTGTTGACAGCAAAGCCAATAAGTGGCACAATGAGAAACAACAATGACTTCTGCTCCTGATCTATGCACAACCTTGGAGAAAACAACTTCAGCTGGCCCTAATTCTGTTCTGCAGATTAGTGCTTTATAGGTGCTGCCATTTGGTGCTACGTTGAGTTAACAAACTGAAAACTTTCTTAGCTGAAATCTTAATGTCACACATACTCTTTCCAACCATACAAATCAATAACAATTGTGGAGATTAAGTTAGATATACTTTTTCTTCTTCTGATAATGATGATGTAATGTATGTTTGTCAGTCATATTATGTTAAACATATGCAAGAAAATATAATGACAGTGATAAATAATGATAATAAATATAATTCACATGATGATTGCAAACAAGTGATAATAGTTTCAATTTGTGTTGTTGTTATTATTACTATAATTATTGATATATTCCTAGGTTTTCATTTAGTTGTGGATTTAACATAAAATGACTGACAGACATTTACTACAGGAGCATGTTGTTCACTTCCTAGTAAGTCTTTTCACATTTAGCAATAAACTTGCTCTTGGTCTAGACTGGATATCAATCTGACCATCTCCTATCCAATCCATTCCCTTATTCATCAGTGAGGGTGTATCCTTTTCTTTATCCATGTCAATCTTTATTCCTATCCACTTCACAGCTACCAACAGAAGAGCTCTAAGGGGCTGCAACAACAAGCAAAGCACAAACTTTGACAATCTCGTGGTCCGCATGGGAATTTGGGTAATGGAAGCAGTGTTACAGATCATTGCTCTATAGATTAAATCCTCCCTCCCTTGGACATCCTAACGGCTTTCCAGTTCAACTGGAAAAAGAAGGGGGTGGGAAGAAAACATATTATTGTTTTCTGTCATAATCCCCAGAGATGAAGGATCAATTCAGGTGTAGGAAAGTATTCCAAATAATCAGTCCCCATCAAGTTCACCAAAAGATCCAGTTAGACCAAACAATGCCACCCATTCCTCAGTCCTCCTTCCCCAAACATGTAATGACGTCAGAAGAAAAATCAATAGCATTTATTCATCTTGACAGGAAACTGTGTGCTCTTGCTCTTCCTCTCGGAAATAATTACCAGGCTAATTTGGGGCAATTTGCACTTTAAATTCTTTAAGACCCTAATTAAACAGGTGACGTAGGTCACCCAAACCTATATTTGGGTGACTGGAATGCTGGATATATGGTAGAGATCAGTATTGGAATGTGTTACAGGTGACTGAACTCATTATTTACAAAGCAGTAACAAGTTCTGGTAGTCTAGCGGATATAGGGCACATATAGGGTGAATCATGCACATTATGGTAAAAGCACCATATTTGGTACACATGTATATGATGCCAATACAAGTCATTTCTGATATGGAAGCCACTCTGATTCTGCCTGTGGCGGCCGTGGCGGCCATTTTTCAAAATGGCCGCCATGTGATATAGTATTGCTGTGTATTTTGGAAACTATAAGTCCGATTGTCGTGATTCTTGTACCAAAGTATAGGTTTTTAGGGTCAAGGATTCCAATAAAATGATTTTTGAGAGGATAAAACCATGGCAACCTACTTATTGGCGGCCATTTTGAAAAAATATGGCCACCATGCTAGATATAACATATCCTTAAAACGTATGGACAAAGGGTCATGACTCTGATACCAACTTATGTTTTTGGCGTCAAGGACTCCGATAAATTCAACTGTAAGTGAATATGAATCGTTTCATCCTACGTTTTGGGGGCCATTTTAATAAATATGGCTGCCATACAACGGATAATGAATATTGTATATCTTCGAACTCAATGAATATAAAATCACGATTCAAGTGTAAAAGTATAGATTTGGGGTGAAGGTTTTCAATATAATGATGTTTTAGCAAAGTGAATAGGTTCATCACATCCTTTGTTTTGGCGGCCATTTAATAAATATGGCCTCACTCCAGTTAAACATGGCTGCCGCTCTGCATTCTATTCATATATCTTTAAAACCAATGGATGCATCTTCATGATTCTGGTACAAAAACATGTTTTTGAGGTTCAATTATTTAAATGGATACATCTTTTCGTGCATACAACCATCACATCCTATGTTTTGGCTGCCATTTATGGCCACCGCAATATATACTATACTGTACGTCTTTGAAACTAATTGGGGTCAATGATTTTAAACAAGCATTTATTGATGAATAGAACTAACACATTTCGTTTTCATGTCCATTTTGATAAATATGACTGCCGCACTACATAGAGTATGCACACACACACACACACACACACACATTATATACAGTGTGGCCTAGAATTAACGGAAACGCAAGTTTTCGCAAAATATCTGCACATTTGCATTACTTTGATGCCAAAATGAATGACAGAGTTGTAGAGAATTTATCTAGAAGAAGAATGACACCAAAATCATCCGATTTGGTTGAGTGGTTTTCATTCTACAGATGCTTTTTTTTTTTTTTTTTAAGACGGGTCGAGCGTAAATTTCTTAGCTCAATTCAACAAATTTCAGCATCGAACAAAAGCCACTTGGGAGACTAACAAAGAATTGAGGCCGCACATCACAATGTGGAATGCTTGAATAGGATTATTGTCGAAAATTGACCTTCAATTGTTGGGTAGTCTCCGTTGCTGAGCTTTGATAAAGTAAAGTAAGAAATAAATGATTAACAAAAACATGTCTAGAAAGAAAAATATTCAACAAAATTGGACAATTTCGTTTTGGTTTTGGAAAAATATGCGTTTCCATTTTCTGAGGAGCCACCCTGTATGTATTATATCGGGTGTCCCAAAAAAAAAAGCGGAACGGTGGATTTTCAGTACCTTGCGTTCTAAAAGTGATATTTTTTTGACATCATTAGAAAGAGCATCTTCCGCAAAAGACCATGATACCAAAATCAATAAATTTGGTTGAACACTTTTTATTTTACGCTAATTTCTGTAAATGCAGTCATTTTCAATTTTTTGCGACTTATGAGATAATAATTTGGGTGCGACACGTGTTCCATACGGTGAATTGTGTAAGCTCGTTGATCCATGTCAACGAAAGATAACGCTTTCATATTGGGAGTGCGCGCGCGCGCGCACACACACACACACACACACACACACACACACACACACACACTGTTTTTTCCTGGCCCGTGCCCAATGTGAAAGCTGTATCTTTTGTTGACATGGATCACCGAGCTTACACAATATTCACCGTATGGATCGCGTGTCGCACTCAAATTATTATCTCATAAGTCGCAAAAATCCGGCGAAATTTGACAATGACTGCATTTTCAGAAATTGGCGTAGAATAAAAAGTACTGAACCAAATTAAGTGATTTTGGTATCATAGTCTTCTGCGGAAGATGTTCTTTCTAATGATGTCAAAAGATATATAACTTTTAAATCGCAAGGTGCTGAAAATTCACCCTTCCGCTTTTTTTGGGACACCCGGTATATACACCCTCACTTGCCATATGTATTGTCCCATTGACAAGAATCGTTCACCTATCATTGGTAAATGAACCTCCTATGTCGTTGCGGCGTTTGTTTCTTTATTGTTCATTGATTGTTGTTGATTGACCATACCTCTATCACATTCACTATTTAAGTAGGTATTGAACATCACGTAAGTGCAATTGTTGCATACGTGGAATACTAAAGATAATTATGTTGAATATCAAAGGTAGAATAAAATAGTGAGAATGGAATAGAAGACTTTTCCCCAAATTTGGATGCATAGACAGGAGAGCACAATTAGTGTACTGTCATAGTTTCCAGCCACAAAGACATGATTAGTATTGCAGTCTTATAAGACCTACTGATTTCTAAAGTTTGTTTTCAGTTCTTGTTCATTATTTCATAGTATGACCTTGTCAATACTGTTACACAAAATTATAAGGAATCATATGAAGGAATCGAATTAGCTCTGACAATCCGAAACAATTATTGTTCCTGATCATCCATTGCCAAGCGGTGATGAACGTGAATGCATATATAGATGCAGGTGCGCTTTAGAGAACGTCTTCAGTATTTCTACTGGTGCCGGTAAGTAAGATCGATTTACTGAATATTTTATTCTGCAGTTTTATCTTCCAATAACTATGAACCTAAAATTTTTTATTTCTTTGAGGTTTTCCTTAAATTCATAAATTAGCATAATTTTTCTTCTAGTTTATATTTTGCTAGTAGACTCATGTGGACCTGCAAATGACAATTAAATGTAAACCTATAAAGATGTATTGTATATTACCTATTATATTTGCCGGAGAGATGATGAACAACAACACCTTACCGCCTTAGGGGTTCCGTTCCGGATTTGGATAAGGTTTACTCCTTAGCCTTTGATTAACCAAAAAAAAAAAAAAAATGCCCGCAAGGAAGCGGGAGACTCGTGGAGGGCGGGGACGTCTTTCTACCCGTACAGGACCAGAAGGACCTGCCCACTGCCACTATTCACTTTATCGTTTGATGTATAAGATTCAGTGTAGTTATAAGTATCAGAACAGCCTGGTCAATCATGGATTTTATAGACATACATATAGTGTGTTTACATTTGATGTAAGTGACCCAAGAAGTTTTAGAAGTTTTCTCACACTTAGTGTCATTTTCCAAAGAAAACAGATGTACTAATTGGTTGGAAAGTATGATTTTCATTCCATAGTCCAGGCACCAGAGAAAGCGAGAGTCTATATTTCTAGAAAATATATAATCTTGATTAATATGTACTTCAGACATGATATTGTGAAGATCATGTTTTTTGACATACACTGTACACAAAGAAATCCTATAAAGGAAGTTGAGCATATTTTCCAAAATGCTTACAAAGTTAACTACGCCCAGATGTCCCACATTAGAATACTAAAAATGAGTGAACAAGTAATTGTTGACCCCTAAAACAAACGTTTACACCAGAATCAATCCACAATGGGCATCCCGCTTTCATAACACTCGTACGCTGTTTATTAAATGGCCGCCAAAACAAAGAATGTGATGAACCTATTCACTTTGCTAGAACATCATTATATTGAAAACCTTCACCCAAAAGCTATACTTTTACACTTGAATCGTGATTATATATCTTTTGAGTTCGAAGATATACAATATTCATCATCTGTTGTATGGCAGCCATATGTATTAAAATGGCCGCCAAAACGTAGGATGAAACGATTCATATTCACTTACAGTTGAATTTATCAGAATCCTTGACCCAAAAACATATAAGTTGGTACCAGAGTCATGACCCTTTGTCCATACGTTTTAAGGATATGTTATATCTAGCATGGTGGCCATATTTTTTCAAAATGGCCGCCAATAAGTAGGTTGCCATGGTTTTATCCTCTCAAAAAATATATTATTGGAATCCTTGACCCTCAAAACCTATACTTTGGTACAAAAATCACGACAATCGGACTTATAGTTTCCAAAATACACAGCATTGCTACATCACATGGCGGCCATTTTGAAAAATGGCCGCCACGGCCGCCAAAGGGAGAATCAGAGTGGCTTCCATATCAGAAATGACTTGTATTGGCATCATGTACATGTGTACCAAATATGGTGCTTTTACCATTAAGTGCATGATTTTTTCTATATCCGCTAGACTATGGAGGTTGGAAGTTCAGAACTGTCTTCTGCACATTTAAAAATCTACACACAAGCTGCAAGCAATCATTACATGGCACTGAGATGCACTATAGTACTAAGATATGAATGATCATTATTGGTATATTATGTCATCTAGATAGGCTACCATATTTACAATAATCAACGTAAGGTTCTAAAGCTCTGCAAAATAATACCAGCTTTTTTTCCACTTACTAGACCAGCTAGAGCTATCTAAAACAACACACTTTAAAGATAAAAACAGCTTTATTCAATGAGATGAACCAGGAACAAGTAAGTGTGCATAATTTCTAGTAGTAGAAAAAAATAAGATCTAGTTGAACAATGCAAGTCATGCCTTTATGTTGCCCATCAGAAGAGTTTCAATAAAGCAGACCTAATTTTTTAGGCAAGGGGAGGTAATAGAGGGTACGTGATGAGATTTGAACCTGGCATCAATGTCTGCCAGAGGTGACACATAGACAAGAGAAGCATTTGGAATTCAACTTCAGATAATGTAAATGAGTTAGACATAATGGCATTTCAGGGCAGCAGGTGTCATGTAACTTATTTAGCTGTCTGGGATTTCTGCAAAAGGACAGCGAATAATGGTAATATTTGGGTCATGCTCTTTAACCCATTCAGGACAAGTCCTGAGTATACTTGGGCAGGTGCCTATGTGAAATGTGTGTTGTTGCAAAATCAGTCCGTCCTCAACAGGTTAAGAAAAACACTTCCATGTCTCACCCAATTGGGAGATTCATATGTACACAAATTAGTGGATTATGGTCAACCAAGTAAGCTTGAGCTTGCGATTGCACTCAAAATCTTGAGATTTGTAACTTGCTAGTTTGTGTCCATGTGAATCTCCCATTGCTCCCTGGCAGCCATACAAACAAGGAGATAAAAATGTACACCTGTTTGTAATGTAAATGGTTGTTTAACCCTGTCAATTCCCTAGGCTGCCCTTTCATGTACAAGCACGGGTGTGAAGCAGCTTATTGTTTGTGGGATGAAGAATAAGGAAACATGCTTGGTTCATAATCCGAACATCACCTTAATCTTCCATTTAATATCAATACATACATGATAAATTTGATTGAACCCAAACAAAATTTCAAGAAATCTACTTTTTCCTTTCATGAGAATTTCAAAAGGTGTTAGAAACTGATGTTCACATACTAGGTAACCATTCACACTTCAGAAAATATACACTTCAAAGCCATTATTTGAGAGCCAGATATTTCTGTAAGGGATCTCTGCATTCAAAGCCCTCTCTATGAAAGCTCATGGCTTTTATCTAATTATGAGCTAAATGGAATGGTATAGTTTTTGTTGTGGTCCTTTAATTTGGGTTCCATCTTTTATCAGGACCATTTTGTCTGGATATGTCTGCCATTTCAAAATTAATTTTCATCAAATGAACTTAAAATTCCTTTTAGAATCATTATGCTCTTTCATATTTCATAAGTAGTTTCTCATTATTTCACCAAAAAATCTAATGCCACATCTCAACTAAAGGCATACCATCCTTATAACATTTTATGGGTGGTACACAATAATGGACAGGAATCATTCATTATGTTATCAGTTTACAGACTTTATTCATCTACTAGTATTTGTATAATGAAAGTGAAACCAACAATCTACAAATTAATTCACTGTAATGTCCATATTGGCCTGAATTCATGAAGGAGGGTTAAATTTAGACCATGGTTTCTGCATATATCTTCTACATAAATACATCTGACCAAATGTGTACACCAAATGCGCATTGATACATGCATGCCTATTTCTTACTTATTTTAGACCATGGACTAAATTTAAACTACCTTCGTGAATTGAGGCCAATCTGTTTCAAAGCACTACAAGTTGGTTCATTAAATATTCCTTACAAATTAAGGTCAATGACCAAACCGCAATCTGGACACTGCTGTGGTATGTACAGGAGTGAGAGAAATAGAGAGGGTGACAAAGATGGAGAGAGAGAGATATAAATATAGAGAGAGGGAGAAAGACTAATGGCAGGTGTTGTGTAATAAGAACTGATGATGTATTGGTCCTCGTAAGTCTCAAAATAGCCTCATTTTTTAATTACTTCCAATTGACTCTAATTAATCTGACAGGAACCATCAGCAAACCTTGTCCCTCTTTACCAGGAAGGCAGGGCCATGCTCACTTTTATTTCACTCCTCTGCTAGTGAGAGTTTGATGATTCACTGGTCAGCCACTGGTCAGCTGCTGGTCAATTTTGCAGATTCAACCCATGGTGTGCACATGCTCAGATTAAATTAAATTTTTGCAAATTGCTACTGGCATCCAATGCATATAGCATGAAAAGAAATTTTGAATGCATTTTAATTTCACAAATTTTGGCTCTCGAAAAATTTGTGAAATTAAAACAAGAGTGAAAATTTCTGGTTTTACAGTATTTATGAAAATTCTCTGCTTCAAGTTGACATGGTTGATGCTTGACCAGTATCATGATAATACGCATTGGGAAGTTCCCTGTCTGCAGTCTTGATATTTCTTGAATATCACAGTTTGATGTGAAGTAGTTCCTCCTGTAATATATATTTTATTTGGGGGTGCATAAAAAGTAGAAAGGAAACATCAACAGAAGATGTGTTGCTCATGGCACAGGATAAAGGATAATTACAGCAACTGACTGCACAGTGCTGTCATTCAATACACTGTCCTAGTTTTGTGCATCATTAGCTTCTGGTTCTTGATACTAGCATAAAGATATCAGACAAAGAAAAATACAATGACAGGTATTCAGACACATGAATCATACAACACAAGCTGTGATGTGTGGTCTAAATAATCTTTCACATGATAAAGATAGAAATGATTAAGAAAAAACTAAAACCAGAATTTCAGCCTGTCTAATTCTCAAAGAATAAGTCACTCTGGTAGAGTGTAGAGGTACAGAAGTATAACCTCTCCAGCTTAATTAATACTACTGATCCCTTTTGCACCACAGTATCGATTCAGCAGCAGGTGTTAGTTCCCTTGATATGGGTTTGGTCTCTCAAGCATTTCCTACAGGTTTAAAAAATAGCAACAACCACCACATATAAATTCTCACTGCATATCAAACGCCACAAGCTAATATACCTTACTTACTGAGGTGAATGAAAGCATGGAATGAGAATCGCCACAGGGTAATACCAGATGAGGAGGAGGAGAAGGAAGGAGAGATCAATACACATTCTGAAAAGAGACTTCCTGTTATTGTAGACTGCAGATGTTCACTTCAATTCTGTCTTTTGACTGGCTTTGCCGATGAGCAGGATATGCTTTTCTTTAAAAGAAAGAAAAAGGAGGAGTGGGTTTGTAGCAGGGAGGGAGGAGGGATCCGCCCACTTTCTGGCTCATGAGGCACAAACATGTACATGTAAAGCAGGCGAAGGTGCCCTCTGAACATGATCGATGTCATTCTTACGTCTCTCATGGATGTTGGAGGAAGGGTTTTTGGTTAGTTACATACCAAGATAATGAGTCCATGATGGGAGCTTACTTGTTTCAGTTTCTAGGTTAAAGTTTTGACCATTGTTATTCATTAGACTGTAATGATGAGGAACATTATATGCACTAGGGCACAAAGATCTGGTAATGAGCAATTCTGTTGAGCTGTGTGTCAAATAGATGAGTTGAGGAACACATGCTTCTGCAATGTTATATACCTAAGATATTAGGCATTTCTGACTTGCCTGGATTTTGTTTGTTTGTTTGTCTGGGGGTTTTTTTGGCCATGAAATTAATAACAAAGGTTAGTTAAAGGGATCATATAGTTTTGGTTGAGACCTAATTTCAGGTTTCTAACATTTTTGGATGAGATAATGAGAAACCTCTTATGAAATATGAAAGAGCATGTAATTCTATGAGGAATTCAACATTTGTTTGATGAAAATTGGTTTTGAAAAGGCCGAGATATCAAAAAAAGAGCGATTCTAATAAAGTGTGGGACCCACACTTTATTTCGATTGCTTTGTTTTACTTTGTTTTTGGATGTTTCAGTCATTCCAAACCCGATTTTCATCAAATAATTTTTTAATTCCTCTTAAAATGGTATGCTCTGTACTATATCATAAGTGTTTTCTTGGTGTCTCGCAAAAAATTTAAAGCCCAATTCTCATCTCCACCAATACTGTACCATCCCTTTAAGGTGTCGTTCAAAAATGTACAATTGAAAGTCATCTATGCAAATCATTCATGAAATCAAATCTTAGTGACAGGAAACAAAAGAGAATCATTCTTGTTTTTCTCCTCCATTTCACTTATGTTTCTTTCTCTTTCTCTCCCTCCCTCTCTTTCCCTCCTCCCTCTGTCTGTCTGTATGTCAAGGGTTTTCTTCTGTGTATTCAGACAAACAGGGAAATACCATGACAATCACCAAACTGGTATCAATTTATTGTCAAAGATTGGAAAAATGAAGACAAAGAAGGGCTTGATCACAAAGAAAGGCATAGACTCACATGAGGCATATGAAGTCATCTATTACCCTGTTTTACAGGAAAAAAAACAGCCAGACACACACACAATCATTCTGACAGCTCAGAGCCTGACAGACCAATCGATGACAAGTACTTACATCACCACCATTGGCTCCTTGTAGTACTTGTCAATCTGTCAACTAAAATTCCAGTGATATTTGAATTGGACTGCAATGAGAACTCGCACGCTGCCAGTAAGTACGACACCTGTCGTCTCTCTGCTTTGCAATCAATCGTTCTACGTACATGTTGCTCACCAAACAGACAGCTCACATTCTAGATGGCAATCATCCATTGCGGAAGAAAGGAGTTAAGCACTTGTCGGGTTGCATTATTTTTTTTTTCCAAAATTTCTCACAACTTGAAAGAAATTTTCAAGAAAATGTTATCTGAATTATTGATTATGCATGAATGAAAATCTGTGCTAATGAATGAGATCTGAAAAGCATTAGATTATTCTCTTCTTTGTTTTATCACTAGCACATACACTCAGTTGGGATTGAACCAACAACCTCCTGCTTGCTAGACAGGCATCATATCCACTAGACTACCAAGCTTCCATCCTATAACCAGTAATGGTTCTGATCTCTTATAGCAGCAGGTACTGTATATCTATTCCCAAGAATGACAATTTTTCAATCGGTTGCAATAAGAACAACTGGATGCAAGGATCATTAATTTAAACAGACATGTAGTACCTGCTGCTATATGTGATCAGAACTATTACTAGCTATGAGGAGAAAGCTCAGTTGTCTGGTGGATACAACATCTGTCTATAATAGCCATCAGAAGGTCGTTGGTTAAAGCCCAATCCAAATGTGTGAGCTATTAATAATTCAATTCAATTCAAGTTGAATTTGCTTTGAGTCATGTGTTCTTTTTCTTCTTTGATGGAAATATATGAACTTTTGAATTTGATTTAATTGAAATTAAAAAAAAAAGAATGGTCTTATGCTTTTCAGATCTCATTCATAAGCACAAAATTCTAAGAAACTTGGTACGAATGGTAGTCTAAAGTGGATATGACGGCTGTCTAGCAATCAGGAGGTCAGTGGTTTGAGCCATACTTGAGTATGTATGCCTTTAATCTTTATCATGGCTACTACCAAAATACTGAATAATTGATGTTTCTCTACATTGATGAATGACAATTTGTCAATCAGTGGCAATCAAAAGAACTCACTGAAAGAAGCATTACCTCATCTCAATATGTTTAAGAGAGCAGAAAAGACACTCTGCTGAAAGGATAAAAGTGAAGACACCAAAACTCACCCATATAATATGTGTGTGCTGTTCTTACTGACATGGTAGTCCTTATCTGGTTGTTCCTACAAGCAGAGAGCAAATCCCATGGAATACTACAGAGAAAATGCCCCTACCTACATATCAACTGAATCCATTCAATGGAATACGAGGAGTATGGAAACATTCACTTGCCTCAAATTTGATGAGATCCACTTAATTTGAAACATTTCTGTTCTTCATTTTCAACATGAAGAAACTTTCCTGGAACTGATTGAATGAAAGTGTTGCTACTCACATGCTTTCCACATTACTCACAAAGAAAACCCAACAAGACTCAAATGATTACAAACATACTCTCAGCCATAAGCACAGGATATGCAACAAAACAAAGAGGTATACCTCACAATCTTGAATTTCTTCGAATGTACAGTGTACAATGCGTCTGCTAATGTGTTCAGTGAGACCTTAATAAAGCCACCACCTTATCCAGAATTAGGCACCTGCTTTGGACTGGGCTCAGGATCAGATCATAAGGATCGATTCCACTGCAGCAAATTCAATCATTGTCATCTCATATCAAGGCTGCCCATGGAATGCACAACGCTGCTTTACAAGTCTACCAAGTCAAGGGAACATGGGGCCATGGGTACAAAGCTCTGGGGTCAGGGATTATCCCTACGCTAATCCACTTGCTGGATCTTAAGGTGCTAAGTACCCCCTGATTGCTCAGTATGAGCAGATTAGACAACAGGTTGCTCAGGGGCTTCCTGGGGACAGTTTGTCGTAAGGAAGCCACAGAAATGAAAAAGGGAAGGTCTTACAATTCCCAACATCCTCGATTTTATCATTTGAAAGACCGTTAAAAGCTCTGCACTAGTGTCTGCTAAGGAGTTAGTGGTAAAACCAATTTTTTTCTCCACCTAGAATGTGTAGATGATGCCATTCTTGTGAGTAATAACTTGCCTCTCAATGCTAGTAATGTAAACATGTGTAGCTTAAAAGTGGACTATTAGAGGATTCACTCAGACTTTATCTAATGGAGATGTAGAGTTATAATTAATTGAATCGATGGACTTGTTTGTTGCTAGTAGCAATAGTAGATCTTAACTCTTTTTGACTGATTATATTTTCTGCTAAGTGTTGGCTATCTATGACAGACAGTGTGTGAAGTAATTGTTCAGAAGTTCAACTATCAAGCAACACCTGAAGGGATGTACTTAAGAATTACTTTGATGATCTTTCACAATGTAATGGTAAATATTGGGAGGATGGATAATGGAGATAACACATCTTTGGACATAGAGCAGTAATTCTTCTACACTGCTGCAGTTCCAGTGGAGTCCCTGAACTCATTTGGTTCTAGCTTATCCTGGATGGATGATCTCATCCATGCCCAGGAGAACAGATTTGGAGTGTCAGCTCTGTTTTCTTGCTATGGAAGTCCAGCTAAAGCCACTGGATGCTCGGAAGCATGGAGTGTAATGTTGCCAGTACAGGGAGAGAATGTACAACTGGTGGGAATGGGGATGCTTGACTGCACAGATGCAGGCACAACAAAAGAGCACAGAACACCTTCATGTGCTTCTTAAGAATGCCTTAAGGCTGATGTTGGCAAATACTAGTTGCGGAAAATATACACATACAGCTGCAATGGGGATGAATATCATGCCGCAATGCCACAGAAACAGCAACATTTAAATCACTCTTATGAAGCACCCTCACTTTAGCTACCTCTCAAGGCTGTAGAATGCTTCTTCAAATTACTTCTCTTCAGAAGTACTTACTATACAAAAAAAAAAGGTATAGAGTTCAGGCTCTTCCTCACAGTCAGTACACACACACACACACTCACACACACACACACACACACACACATGCGCAGCAACATGAAACAAAAGCATGAAAAACAACACAAAATGTAGTACAATAAAAGATTGATCTACTTTTCATGAAAATAAACAAAACAGAACAGATAAAATGATCCCACTTATAATGTGCAGTCCTATATGTCCAAATCCCACTATTCAAGTCACCTTTTGTCATATCCCACCCTTCAAATCATCTTTTGTCATTTCATTCACCCTACAATGTAGAAATGGCCCGTAATATAGGAGTTAGCAAAATTAAGCATTTGGAACTGTCTTCAGACTACTCTCTCTTGCAATACTTTTTTCATTTATAAGCAAAAATCCCAAACTGGCATTTTGAGTTGAAGGCTGAGGAATAGACTATGCTCTGTCCTTTTACCCACGATCCTCCCACGATCAGACCCTACCTTGATTGAGCCAACTTCCTCAGACCTTCAGAAGTTGAACTCTAAGGGCTAATACTCTCATTAGAGGGACTGATTAAAGCTGCACACGACTTCTTCCTGTTATTGTTCACACCACTAATAGAGTACATTACTTTTGTGGACAGTCTTTTTTTTTTCTTGCACTCCTGCATTTTTGTTTTTGTGATTGTTTTTATTTTTTTGTCACTGTAGCTTCCAAAAGCCATACACACCACTTCCTTGCATTAAAAGATGTCTGATGTCCTCCTTTACATAGTAAGAACAGCAGTAAATCAGTGGTGGTCTTTATTTTCAAATTTACAGGAGTGGAATGACTTTGGTGACTTGATTTTTCACTGAGGAACATCTCCATTTTGAGTGAACACCTCTTTGGAATTCACAATGTCCTTAAAGTATCCAGTCGTACAAAATCTATGAAATTAAGATCCACCTGCTACAAAGTGTATCAGCTTTAATATAAAACATGCATTCCAACATCTTTCCCTCCTAATTTTCTCTTGGGAGATACATCAACATTTTCCTCTATGAAAAAAGAGTAATACATAGAGTAATTCTCAATAATGTACCTATAATTACTTCCATGCATATGGGAATTAAGCTGTTGTTTCTGTTGTTGGGTGTTTTTGTATTATAATTGCTTTCAAATAAAGCAGTCAATAATTCTACAAATGATATGTTTACACGTAGTATATGAACACCATTCAGCCTCAGTAACTTTGCCATTTTATGTTCTTTATTCTGTCTGTTTTTGTCTTTATCTTCGTTCCCATTCTTTAATATCTACCTGACTGCCCCATCCTCTAAAGAGAAATTTTATAACTGAAGGCATTACAGAACTACTGATCGTATTCCTGATGAAACAGTCCCCACAAAGATTACATTGCTTCAGGCAATATCAAGAATAATGAATAGAAACAAACAGGCTGTCGTCAGCCAAATTCTGTCCCCAAATCCACAGACTCTCCTCACAGATAGAAAGATGAATAGATTGTTATTTGACTAGCGAACTCAGTGTGACAGATTCTGCTGTTTAATTCTTCAGAAATGAAAATATTGTAAAATCTTTCTTGTCATCAAAAATTCCAGCAACTTTAAACAGCTTCTTTGCAAAGTCACGAATTGCAATACCATAACTACTTAAGGACACTTTACTGTAAAGAATCCCCTTCTTAAATGCATAAAAAAAACCTAAAAAAAAAGAATTGATTTATGTTTTGACAAAAGGGGAACTTCTGAGACCATGGCATTATTACCTCCTCTAATTTGCATATGTGGCTGTGACTATTAATATTATTCACGTTCCATATTCCACATTTCGTACAAGTTTTATATTCCATTTGATTTGAAGCAGAAATGTTTTTCACACAATGGTCAGTTTGAACCAATAATGCACAAATGTGTAAGGACATATAATCAACGTGTAATATGAGGAACCCACTAAAAAGCAAAGCTTGTAGGATGTGGGTTCCAAAAATATAACATAGGGTTTTAGTACAGTATATCAAAGTCAGAAGTGACGTAACATGCAAAATTCAAAATATCGAGAATATTACAATGTTTACGGGATGTACAAAGTATAGTATATAATGTTTTATGATAACTTATGGTATAAATGCTCGAAAAGTAGCAAGTTAATCAAACTGGTGAGGTCATCCGAGCGAGGCATCATTTAAGTATATGTAAAAAAAAAAATTAAGCGATTACGGCAAAATAATTACACATAGGATTTTAGAAAATTGGCTTTGAGATTTTTCTTAAAGGAGCTTAAAGAACTTGAGTGCAACCGAACCGAATCTAACTCATTCCAGAAAGAAGGGCCAGTAGATGTAATTGTCTTACTGCTCTAGAAAACTATGACACTAAACAAGATTACAAAACTTTCTCATTTTGCATGTTTTTAATGAAAATGTCCTCTAACAAGTCTACTTAATCATGGAAAGTATAGTTACTTGGAGCTTTTTTCTTAAGTGATCATAGACACCAGCATACTGTTATTTTTGCTTCCTGCATATCATTCAAATACATGTCAAATTGCAATCAACACTTTGTACACTCTGTTGAAAAAAAGAAAGAAAATAAAGTTTGACTTGAATCAAATGAATTGATTGTATATATTCTTTTTTAACTCCTGAACATTTTGAATTATCATCGTTGTTACAACAAGGTATACACTGACATTTATACCAATCATGGGCTGAACTTTTATAGTTCTAAGACTATTAATAATCTCACACATATGGACTACTTTAGGAGCTATCATGCATCTGGGGGATTATAATGTGTGATCAGTTGGTCCCGATAAGGAGAGGGATGGGCGCAAGGGAGGGGCCAAATGTTCATCCTCAAGATTAGAGGTAACTCTCGCATGGGGGCATGATAATGCATGGGAATGAGATTTTCTCATTAATCTGCATTTATGACATTGTTCGTCATCTCTGGTATTTTCATAATTAGGTTCCTAATAAGAAGGGCGTGTCACATCTACGCAGTCACTGTTCACTGGAAGAGTTCAAAGTGCAAGAAGCTTGGGAAACTGATTGTGTTCTAAGTGCAAAAGCAATTGGGATGTTAGAGATTAACACTTCCATTAAAGTCCTTTCACACTATGGTCTTGACCTGATATGTGTATCAGGTGGCTGCATAAGGTATAAGTAGTTATTGGGCTTTACATCAACTATGATACATAGAAAAATAAGACCCTGCATCACAAAACCTACAAGTTCTCACATGGGTTAATTATCCAATGGGCTTTGAAATATGCATTTTGTGTCAGCTTGGCTGATATTTGGTTTGAATATTTTCTGACAGAGTCAACCATTTTGGAATCATAAGAGTAGTGTTTACAATGGTCCAAAAAAAAAAAAAACCACACCATTCTCTCTTTCTTTTTTTGTTTCAAGTCGGTTTTCTACAATGATGAGGATTGTCAAAGTGTCCATGAAAAACTCACTCAAACCTAAAGAAATTAGTCAGTATTAAGTTTTGATACTTTGACATAAGCGAGAATAAAATGTTGATAATTAGTCGTCAAAGTTTTAGGGAAGTCTGATAATGTAGTCACTGGCATAGTATTTTAAATCTTCTTTTTATTGCATATGCAACATAGGGTTATCCAATGCATTGGAATAGATTCTTACTAAATCCCCATTTATAAAAAGTATCTTTCCTACAGGCTTTAATTTCCATCCTCTATTCCTTGATGGGTTAGGTCCCTTCTCTTTTGATGAGTTATATGTCATTCTAAATCTAAGAATCTCCTCTGTACAACTGACAGCAAATCTCATCTGGCAACTCTACATTTTGCTCCACTTTGTGTTGGAAGGTCTCAAACATATATATATAGCACTAACAATGGGAATTCCAACTTGAATACAATACCAAGATGAGTCATCGTTTATAATCATATACCTGGAGCCAAAATCCAATCAAGGTTACGAGTAAATTCACACATTTTTCAAAAGCGATATCCTTCCAGGAAGAGGGGAAAAAAGGCAAAGAGGGAGCTGGCCACAGATCTGTGGTCAAACTTCTGTAAACTGACCTTCACAAAAATAGGCTTTCCAAACTTGTATCACATGTCCTGCGAATGCCAAGGATTATAATTATAGAATCTAATTTAAAGAAGGAAAATCTGCCAGGACAGCTGCACAGGTAAACACTCCTCTCTAGCGTAACCCCTCATCACAGCTTTAGAGAAGTGCTGCAAAATTCACAACTTGTTGCTCTTCAAACAAACTTTACAAGCACACACCAGTCATGAAACCTAGCAACCAAAAACATCAATGCCATTTTGAAACAGGACCCTTTGTACCATAAAACAAGTCATTTGTGTCATTATTATATGGTGGTGGCAGGGGTAAATGGCAAAGCTTTTAATAGATGATGACTCTTAAAACATCACTTAAAAGTGCTAATACTGATGAGAATTGACAAAATGAGGGCAAAGGTGGAGGGGCTGGTATGGGTGAGGAACTATTTTAAGAAGTCACAGTTGCCGAGACTGCATATGGCCCATTCTCAGTAAAAGCGTTCAAATACGGAATTTTGGTGTCGCCGACATTCCATGACAGTTTGCGGTTCCCTGAAACCTATTAGATACTATTTAAATGTTTATAATATATCACGAGGACTTTATTTGTTAAAAATAAACACGATCAAATGCGGTTGTCTGCCTTTTTGTATAAAAATTTTGCTGTTAAACTTCGTTAAGACCCCCAAAACGCAGTGTCGCCGGCTATTTCAGAATTATGTTTTATTGCTCCTCTCCGTCCACAAACACACTTTCCAAATATCATTTTCATGGACGATGAGCATATAATATGTGCTAATCACAATACTCAAAAAGTTCCAAAATTTTTATTGACTTTTTTTTTTATAGCCTTTAGAAACCTGTCGCCAAATTTACCGCCAGATACGTTACCAGTTTCTTTAGTGTTACAGCATTGCGAAAATAACAAGACTATGCAATGACCATGTGTATATGAAACCCTGAGGATATACTTCATACACTGCAATTACTTAGATTTTTTGTGCAACAGCTCTTTATTGAGAATACGGTACAATGTTTGAAATATCGGTTTTCTACACTTTTATTTGGGCAGATACGTTACATACTTTTCACGCCACCCACTGCGACAGATATTGCAATGTCAGACAAATTGTATATTATACATTACTCCTCGGAATGACGCATCCATTCAACATTAAAGTTTAGTACAAGTGAGAAATATTTGGTAGATATCGCTCTCATAATAATATGATCGACCATATACGTTACCACAGATACGTTACACCAGATACGTGACCGAATTTTGCTCATTGGTCTTGTGCTTTCTGGGAATCAAATCTGGTCAAAATTCATCCTTACACATTACATGCTTCGTTTTGTTGGACCTCAGGATTACATTCTTACACCAAAAGGACAGAGAGGTGAAAAAGAGCAACACTTCCCAATGATTTTTCTTTGTGCGTCAGTGTCTCAAAACTTAATGCCAAGTTTTCCGACAGATACGTTACCACATAATCAAAATGCTGAAAAGAAATTGTAAATGTTTTTTCAAACAAATCGTTGTGTGCTCATAAACTCCAAAGTTCTATTCTATAAAACCCAGCCACTTTCATATTCTATGCAACAACTTTGAACGTTTATTTTACAAGACGAAGCTAAGATTCAGCATATCAGTTTTTTGCTTTTCAGATTTAGCAGATACGTTACGTATAATTCAGGGCACCCACGGTGACAATTAGTGTTATGTAAAACAAAGTGTTCATAAAACAATTCTGCATAGAATGACGCTTCCATAAAAAATTACAGTTATGTTCAAATGAAGAATATTCAGTAGAAATTGCTCTGTAACTTCACCGACAGATTCATTTACGGTACGCCAGATACGTTACCAAACTTTGAAAGAGTAAAAAGTAGTCTATGAAATGCTTCCGAGAAAAGTTTCAGTGTTCTGTTGCATATTTATTCTAGTGTTTTTCAACATATGAAGAACTACTCAAGATTCATTGATAAGTCGAACAATTATTTATTCATTTTCATTAAAAGGGATGAGCCAAATACGTTACCATAGGTCAAACAACTGTTTAGCATATCGAGTTCATAGAGACTGTACCTACTTCCTTCTAAGTGCCTGCAAAAATATATTTTTTAAACCTTGTTTGCATTATCCATCAAAACTTAATGAATATTTATAGTCAGATGGATAAATACATTCAGACGTAAGATGAGAATATTCTGTGAATGAAGAACTCAGCTTTCACATTTAGGGCTCTTTTCCAATACATTTCATAGTTTAAATATTACGTACAATGTTTAAAATGGTTAATTTGGGCTTACATAATTCATTTTTACATCAATTCATGAGGTAAATAATTAAACAGGTGATATTTATTAATTCATACACAACTAAAATTATTACTTACATTTTACCAGATACGTTACCAAAGGTGATTCGATGTTTTTCAATAGTTATTTCCCCAGGAAAGCAATTCATATTTGTTTCCTGTGGAAATTCCAGATCGGATCGTTCCCTTTGCATGATTTGTGGGATTCGAAACTTTATTTGTAAGCGAAATTTGCTGAAAATACAAAGTGAATCTTAAGGTTATATTTCATTTCAGCAAAAAGCATATTTCAACCTACCACACAGAAATAATTTCTACCAATTAGCAAGGGATGACAACATCTTTACCTCTTGAAAAACCCCAATATCTTTAGGGGGGACAGATGTCTTTTCCTGAACAGAAATTGGATCAAAACAATAAATTTGATTCAGAGTTAGGAGTCCATTACAACATGTAAATTTGCGGTAACGTATCTGATTGGTGATCAAAAATCACATATGATGCTCTATTTCAATTCATTTTTACTCAATGAATGGCCATCATTTAGAATGTTCCACTTTTTGTTTTGTATTTGACCGGTTTTGAAGTTTCCGAAAACACATCTTTGAATGTATTACTTTGTGGTTGATTTTTCGGTTTTACTCACATGGAATTGAACACTTAATCTGAGAATGGCCCATATGTGTGTTGTGTAATTGTAATTGCATACTTCCATAGAAATGACTTCATGGCTGTTCTAGTGTTATACAAAGATGGTAGGGATTCTTATGTTGGGTATTTCAACACTGATTTCTTTATGTATTCTTTTAGGTTGTTGACATGCATTAACAATCTACTAGCAATTTTACTAGCTCTCTCTGAATTGCACATTGGCTGGTAAATACATCAAAATGGAATAAACCTACATTCAAGGGGAGTTTGTACACACCAGAAAGACTAAAAATCTGTGCATAGGCAATGAGCAAATTATCTTGTAACTTTTGTTTGGCTTTTTTTTAATGATTTTTTTTCGGGGGGGGGGGGGAGGTAGGATTTTTTAAAGTAATCCCTCACTCACATGTATTTAATTATAAGTATTTTCTCTGTTGATTCTAAAACATTAAGTGATTACCATTTTATCAATACTTCAATTTCAAACTAATCAACAAAAAGAACAATTAAAAAAAAACTTCTCTAAATTTGAAACTCAGATGAACCAGTCATACTGTGAAGTACACTGTAAACGGCTTTATCAACAGTTTGGACCTGAAATACCTTGGTCAAATCATGCTTAAAAAGTCTGACTCAAAATGAAATGACTGTGCACAAATGTATTTAACCTAACATACTGAACATGCAATGGGTCCTGCTAATGCTGAAAAAGAAATACTCGTCATCAAAATGGATCCACAAGAGATGAAGTCATCATCCAAACTATTTTCAAAAACAGAGACAAGAAATCCTAAAACTTTGACCAGACAATGTTTAAGATTAAAAAAAGAAGAAGAAGAAGAAGAAGAAGAAGAAGAGTAATTAGAGTCAGACAAACACTCAGACAGTCGTGGGATTTCATGTCATCAGCAATTATGGACTGATGGCATGATTAAAGTATGTCTTCAATTTCACAATTATCATATGTAACTGCTTGGCTCCATAGAGCATGAATACTGTAGTTGCCACGGACAATATTTCATCAGATTTCCATCTGTGAGATATCAGGAATTGTAATTTAACGTACACATATGTTCCTGGATTACATGCTTCTCACATACGCTCACGGTTACTCTCCTTTTCTTTCCTTTCAAATACTTTGCTAACCTGCAGACTCATTCTAATAAACTCACTGAAGCCTCCGGCAGGCACACACAGAATGCGACCTGATCATTACCCAGCAAATCAAGCAAGGTCTAACAAGACCAAACTTCGTTATTTTTAGCCCTCCAATTCCATTTGGGATCCTGGCACCGAACACCTCACCCGTCACACACACACACACACACACATTCACAAAGAGTCAGCTTCTGATAAAGAAGTCCAGTCTACAAGCTCTGTCATCATGATGACAAAACAGGAGAGGCAGCTGTGTTAGATGTACATTTTAAAATATCTTATCGCAAATTTTGGTCCCTTTTTCAGGGGGAGAACTGTGAAGTTCAAGGCTATAGGGACTCTCTGTGTAAGGCAGATTTACACCAAACTCATTGCCAGAAAGTTCAGAGGGATTTGAGGGAACAAGAGTCTGTACTCTCAGAATTCCTTCCAGTCACCTCCTCATCAACGCGGGTTGAATAGTCTACTTATAAAGTTATGCTTTCCTTTGAACATAAACTTGAGCTGTCATAGACCACATCACCATGGCAACCTGAATTTGAAGCTAATAATCACATGACAATGTGTGCGTGGGGGATTTTTTTCAGCAAAGTTCACATTTGTTATATAAGAAAACCATATTTAGAATGATGGTGTCATATTAAATGCACACATGCAAACCTAAAATATTTGCAAGCTCAATGCACAGTATTATGATGGAAATCAATGAGCTTGTGTAATATGTGTGTTTTGCCACTTTACTATCATCTGGAAATAACTTTGTGCTGTCTGTTCAACAGAAGACATGTGTTTGAGTGTCAAGAAAGCTTATTGTGAAAGAATTATCATTGAATACTTTTGTGTGTAATCATAAAGTCCCCTCTTGTAAGAGGAAAAACACTCTGTCCCTCAGATACTGTAAAAGTGGATATTTTTGCGCGTCTAATTTTTCGCGCTCGGCCAGGTAAGAAGAGTTTCGCGGGTTTTTAATTCCATGGAATCAAGACATCAACTACTGGAACATAAGGCAAGCAACAATATTTGTGTGCTTTTATTTTTGCGCTAGTTTCTGGGTAGCGCGAAATGCACAAAAATTTCAACACAGCGAAAATTTCCACTTTTACAGTAGGACATAAAATGGAGGCACCGTGTACGTGAGAATCACAACTCATGCATGTAAAATATCCTGCTTCATTCATTCAAAGAGTAGGGTGCTAACCCTGTGGAGTGGCCACCTACCTACCTACCCACATAAAAAACACTGCATTTATCTTCAAGTATAAAGTCTGCACTTAATGGAAGAAGATCATGTACCAAGAAGAACAACCTCAACTGATAACAAACTTGTGCTCATTTCTCTATGTTTAATAACAAAATCTAATCCTTCTAAAGCAAATTAACATTTATTTTGGAAAAAAAAAAATCCTTACTATATGAGTCTCAGCTTTAATGTAGAGTCAGTATACTTGGACCACACACTGTCTCCATGCCCAAAGTTGTGTCCTGAAGAATAGAATGAAGACATACCCATGATAAGAGTACTAGCCTCTAAACCAGGGATAGTGCACTCTCCGGACCAGCGAACTAGCCCCAGCTCTGGAAGGGGATTGCAGGAGGTGGTAATTGATTCCTTAACCAAGGAGGATGTGGATGATTTGTCTAGTGGACAGGAACACTGTCACAATTTGCCACAAGATAGGAGGAAGCAGGTATGGGCCAGTTTATGAAGACCGCTAAACATCTACTTTTTCCTGATGCACTATCAGGTTAACATATTCTTAACAAATATCCTGATTACTAGTATTTGCTTAACTGGTGATCTATTTATGGAAATTGTGACAGAGATGAAACCCGAGTATCATCTTGATGATTTATTTTGCAATTTTTATGCTGTACAGGACTTTGAAAGAGCCATTCTCTTCTCCCCTTAGCAAGAGAACATAAGGTTAGAAGAGTTTAAATTTAGCAGACATTAACACTAACTCCAGCACGCTGAAAATGATCCTGGAATACTTCATTATTTCATCATGAGTGTAGATGGTGATGTTACAGGGACATCTCACAATTGTGTCATGGGGTTTTACATCTTTGTGCAGCAAATCAATGCTGTACACTGAAAGTATATAGAGGACTGTGTTGTACAGCTAGTAGAATATTAGAAAAAACACAAGGGAAATAGGGGGGGGGGCTGCCAATGCCCTTCTAGTGACAGCGATACTTCTCCATATCTTTCCTTGGGTATATTTTCATCTAGGGAATATATTTAGGATCACAACACCCTACATGCAAAGGATAGACCTTGACCAGGCATGACAAACAGGAGGGATTAGAGGCAAGGTCTCTTTGGGTTATTGGAGCTGCTAAAGATTAGCAGTTTTCTGATCCACTTAGACATATTTTCTTGTTACTAAATCAAGCCACTCTTCAAAACTGTCAAGAGTGAAAATCATTCTGTTAAATCTTTTTCAGTAATGGCTACTTCACAGCGTTCAATAGAGGACCTACTTCAATAGAGCTCTAGAGATGACAAGAGTTTAACCAGAGCATGAACCCTACTTCGCACCAGGTAGATTTCAAAGTAGTGACTGTCTCAGACCTATTTGTGCTAGACAAAACGATGTTTCATATCTCCACCTAAGCCACTCATAGTCCCTAACCCCATCACCCCACACCCAAACCACTTTTTCCTAGTCATCTCACTGAAACACAAAATGTGAAGGACTACTGATGACTATCCTTTATCAAAAACACATACTATTCACTTCTCTTAAATCTCCAGTTGCAAAGATGTGTCTGTATCCATATACTTGCAACTGTATATGCATTTGGTCTACAATAAAACTTTCATGGAACGATGGGTTTAGCAGATAAATGACTTGCACCTACACGGAGAGGTACTACCTGCCTAGTTAATTTGAGAGTCAACAGAGCTAGGAGGTTACCTACAATGCTGCAAACACTCATCCATCAAACTTACAGAGATTATGAAGACCAACCAATGAGATACTTGTTATATTCAATCCAATGGGTAAATTCCACTATCAGAAAGATTTTTATATTTCCTTATCTAAACATGACAAAGCATTGAAACTTTCAAGAAACCTCCTGTAGAATCAGGGAGACAGCACTTCTCAGAAAATATATCTTTCATGCACCTCTTTTTGAATACATGAAAGACAATACCAAACTTTTGAATGAAGTATGCAATATCACTGGAAAAGTCACTAAATTTAGACTCTGAACAACAATATAAATTTATTAAAGACTTTAGTCTTCTTGGTTTCATAATCCCAAAGTCTCATATCTTAAACTGAATATTGTATTGGTATCAAAATTGCATCTGGCAGCCCAGTAAAGGAGAAAAATGTTGAACTTTTTCTTTGGTTTTTCTAAATGCCAGTGGTACTTCCTGGTAAATAAATGAAAGTTATAAAAGTAAAGTATCATATTAGGGTCCTTTAGTCACCATTTTATTAACATGGATTTCACTTTTGAAGGAACTCTATGACATTTATAAGCACAGCATCCTACAGTATTGTTCATTAATATTATTGCAGTGCAGATGTGTGGTGGGGGGGGGGGTGGGGGTGGGGGGGGGGTAATCCAAGTGGCACAGTGTGTGTCCAGCTGAGATATATGTAATATATATATATATATATATATATATATATATATATATATATATACATATATATATATATTCCTCAGATGAAGAGGCTCACAAGGGGTGTCTGGTGATTATTATGTCACCCCTTCAGATATCAACTTTGGAATAACATGTATCCTACTGAGGTACACAAAAGCAGAGTATACACTCTTGTGTGTTGGGGCTCACAAAAGGGGGCTTGTGCTAATGGAGGGACCTGTTGTGAATGAATGAGATTTTCTTTGACCTACATGGGGCAGTGATCAAGCAGATCTGGCCAGGCCACTTGGTTGCCCGACATTGGTCATCAACAGTGCTTGTCGTAGGATGACCACAAAGTCTGGAAATCAGTGGGGCACCAATCAATCGAATCCTTTCTCTGTCATTCAAGCAATCATTGTAATTACAGTTTCCTTCCCTGACCCTATAGTACTTGAAGTTCTAGCCAACATACAGCTCTTTGTTGGTTCTGGTTGGAAAATATCACTCTAAAGCACAGTGATGATCTTATAAGTCCTTCAGTACCTCAGGTATTCTCACAGAAATTGCCAAAAATTTTCACTAATTTCAACAATTTCATAATAAACATTCTTTGTGAATCAGTATAAAGAAGAGACAGAGGTATCCATACTCATTTATGGGAGTGTAACTTGCTACTTGTCATGGCATCTGAAGAGAGTTATGTGTTCACTGAGTGAGTTTAAGTGCTTCTCACCAAGAACTTTAAAAGAATAGGTTGCGCAGCCTGGACAATGAACACATATCAAGACCTCACAGCAGAGTGACAAAAAAAAAGACACTTCTTGGCAAAAGAAGAGGTACAATGTATATATATGCAACTATTAAAAGCAGCAGTATGTAAAAGACATGCAACAAGAATACATAAATTCATTCACATGGGACTTCATTCACTTGCATGGACTCGAGTGAATTATCATCCTTAAATTTGTTCCGCAAAATTATCCTGCAGGAAGACCTTAAAGGACAAGTTCACCTTCATAGACATGTGGGTTGAGTGAATGCAGCAATATTAATAGAACACATCAGTGAGAGTTTGAAAAAAAAAATCGGACAGTCCGTTCAAAGTTATGAATTTTTGCAGTTTCTGCTCAGTCACGGCTGGATGAAAAGACTACTATAGCTTGTGATGCCACATGAGTACAACGATATAAAGAAAGAATAAGGAAAATTCAACATATTTCCATTTTTCTCGCACAACAAAAGAACACTCGACTTCTCTCTTTCAGAAGGCAGGGGGAGTAATATTACCCTTAGCATATGTCAGTAGCAAGTCGAAGAAATGTGCACTTTATTCAAAAAGTAAAGTTTTGTGAAATTCTCTTTTTATTTTCCTTATATAGTTGTACGCATGTGACATCATTCACTGTAGTAGTCTTCTCTTCCAGCAGTGACCGCGCAGATACTTAAAATATTCATAACTTTTGAACGGATTGTCCAATTTTCCTCAAACTTTCACTGATGTGTTCTACTAATATTGCTGCATTCTCTCAATCCTTATGTATATGAAGGTGGACTTGTCCTTTAACTCGTTGAGGATGAGTCCCGAGTATACTCGGGCAGGTGTCTATGAGAAACGTGTGCTGTAGCAAAATCAAACTGTTCTCAATGGGTTAAAGTATACCCGACTATAGAGGCAACTTGATAGTTTTGAACATAAATTTTCAAATAAAGAACTGAATGTTAAAGAGAACAGATATGGCACACTTTGCAAGTACCTTTATTATTCATTTCAGTTTCTGATATATTGAGATGTTCAATCATGATGGATCGACATGCAGTTGTATAAAATGATATGCTCTATGTGATGAAGGTGTGACAACAGAAATTAAAAATCTGGTTATCATAAAATAACTAGTTCCCAAAAACTTTGATAAGATGATCAAACTTTACTCTAAAACTATCTGGACTAATGGAATAAAAGGATATATTTGAAATGAAAATTAAAACATGAATAGGAGAAATATATTCAAGGTGTGTGACAGATCAGAGTTAATTTATCTGACATGCACACACTAATACTGGATTACCTTCAGCATAAACTTCTCTATGAGGTAAGCAAATCAGCTACTATACTCTTCCTAAACTATCAGAACACAAATATCAAAGCACAAAAGCATAATCATGGAAACATACTTGATGTTATCAAATTTGCCTTTATGATCTTGGCCAAATTTGTGAACAAATAAGATATGAATACTGATCCTCTGATACTTACAGGCAGGCTGAAGTGAAGAAAAGCTTGCTGTACACTCACAAAAATGGAAATCTCCAATGTACTCTGGCTGCCTTTCTCTGCTCTTTTCAGATTGTCATGATAGTCCAGTGAAAAATCACAATATAGCCAACCCACAGTGCTGAGCACATCTCAATCCAGGCAAATGACACTCCTCACTTGCGTCAACAAGGCTTTTATACTACTTCCCCGATCCTGATGAAATTTGTATCTGAGCAACTGATAATATGCCTAGGTGTGTGATGTGCATGGAGCATGAAGCAGCAGGAACCACCACCCCCCCCCCCCCCCCCCTTTCAAAATAGGAGTAGGCCTGGAATTACGGAAATTCATTCTTAACACTATCAATTAAGAAGAGGGGACCTTACAGATTAGGCAGGATGGCATATCAGCCAATCAGAGCCATCAAAAAATTAAGGTCCCTGGCCTATCGTTTTGAGTCATTATCGCAGTGCGAGTTGACAGGCAGACGAAGAGACGGTCACATCCTTGGAATTTGGTTAATAACATGATATTGAAGGAGGGAGTTAGTGGGGCAAAAGGATTTCTCTTCTTAATATGGGCCCTGAAATATTAGCCGGGGCATATTTGTATCTACCATGGCAAAGAAAACTGGAAACATGAGCTAATACGCAGAACCAGAAGTAGTGCAGTTAGCCATATGAAAGGAAACCTAGCTATAAAGAATTGTGTGGGATGGCTAATGACAAAATTGTTGTAACAAACTGGGACAGTTTGGGTTCTGATGCCTTTGGATATTTTAGAATCAGTGTAAAAATCTACTTGGTTGCTCAAAGTCAAGTTATGTCTGATTTTTACTTTGATACTTCTTGTGAAAAACTCATCCAAAACCTTGCTGAACAATGAACACTTTTTTTATTTTACATATTTGATTACACATGATATATAAATATCTGAAACAGTGGAAAAAGAGAATGCTAAGATGTTGATGATTATCATTACTTCTACAGGTTATCAGAATGTCAGTGAATATGTTGCCTAACATAATGTTTATTACAAAAATGTAAAGATATGGCATTTAGCTAGATCAGAGGTCAAAAGTAGTAGGAAATACCCTATGGGGCATACTTTGTGATTCCACATGAAGATGTCACAGATACAGACCAATATATGACATTTGGAGACATCACATATCTTGCAATGTTACTGAAAGTGTAATCTGGAAGTTGGATATACGGTGGACTCCCGTTATAACGAACTCCTCTGGACTGGTAATTTTCTTTTGCTATATCAAAATTTCGTTACAACTGAACAAGTACACAATAAAATACATTGAGCAGATAATGTTGCGGTCTGAATTTTTACTTCATTTAACTGAAATTTGGTTATAACCGTGTTTGTTATAATGGGAGTGCGCTGTATTCAATTCTGCAAACTGGCAATACTTTTACTCAGCATGAATGCAGACTTGTTTGTACGCATACAGAAAAACATACGTATGTATATATATACAAAAAGGGAAAATGCATTTTTTTTTTTACTCTAAGCATAAGACAACTAAAGAAAAAGTTTTATGGAGTATCTTTCTCAAATGTTGTCACAGTCGTCCAGGGAAGGTATATTCATATTAATGATGAATGGCTTTTAACACTATGAATACAACTTTGATTTTTTTAGTCATCTAAATTCAATTACAAAAACATCAACAACTGGGGGCCATTTAATCTACAAGAGGCATACATCATAAAATGATTTTAGAGCACAAGCAAAATAGTACAGGTACTGGAAGGTTTTACACAGCAATTCTTCTTGCCTTAGATGCAAGTCATACATGACCCAGGATTTTTCAGAGGGTGCAGCATGACGATGCATTCTGACTGTCACACAGGTGACTTGTCCAGCAGACCTAACTCAATAGGAGGCGAACATGGATCAGCAGTGACAGTTATTTCGCTGCAGTTGATATAACGAGAATGTTTGGGGGAAGGGTTTTATTACCGGCCAAATCCTGGTCAAAAGATTGGACCAAATGCTGACTGCCTTCCATCAACCATCATTCCACATCAGTGGTCTTGATGGCGAGTTAAAAGGGCATCATGGCACTCCTACAACAAGGACTGTCCCTCATTTTTGCTCTATCCGATTCCCTTTTTCTTCTTGTTGCAGTGCCGGCACGGCGGGGATATCCTTCAGTGCCGACAGTCTAGGGCTGATAAGCAAATCAGCGTGGCGGATTGCTAGTACACACCCGATAACTAATTACAATCAATTATGACTGGGTGAGAGGTGCCTGCCTTTCTATGTGTGATTCCTAGCATACACACACACAAAAATGGCTCTCCACCCCTCAGTGTTTCTATGGCAATGAATGGAAAACATGCAACTGACCAGAACTAAAATCCACTCATGAACGAAAACCTGCACCTGTTTGTCGTGATGGAGGTGACTTGCTGTAACATAATCTGATGTTGTGAGACTTCTATCCCAAGTCGTGGACTGTTTCATCTTGATTAGATATGAAACAGCTATTGACTGATTTGTCCAAACTGCCAAAGATTCTAAAAATCCTGCAATGGAACATATGATATCATAAGGGATACTGTTCTTGATTTTATTTTACTCTGGTTCACATCATAAAACTTTTTTTTTTTGTCTCACTTCTGTCTCTAGCCACACACAGTGCAATTGCATCTTCACCTTTCAAATACATTGTTCTCTTTGCAAAATGAGAGCAGAAATGCCAAAATTATATGTATGTGTTTGTGTGTGTGTTTGCATTTTAAGTATGCCAATCATTGCTGTTTGTCAATATTACAATATTTCCCACGTAATTCAGTTACATCATGGCATTTTCGTACAATGGTTGACACTTGGTAGTGAATGAAATGGTTGACAGAGAGCTATGAATCTCCTTGCCTTTTTTTTCTTGGTACTTTGTTCTGACGTTCTAAAATAAAATCAACTATAAAAACTTGCATCATTTAAGTGTTTTTCTTTGTTTAGCAATGCAGGAACGGTTAACCTTTCTAAAGGACACATGTCATACCGAATACTTGAATAACCCTGAACTGAGTTGGACCGAGTGAAGAAGTGGATATACACAAAATGGAAAATGACTAAACCCTGAAACATGATAGGTAAAGTGATTTCGAAAAGTAGAAGAGACTAAAAATTTGTGAGAATAATTTTCACATTAACAATTTTCATTCCCACAGTCTGAATCTTCTCAGCAAGCCAAATGAAAGTGCCCCTGGATAATTGTAAGTTTCCTGAAAAAAAGACAGATTTGATCAGAATGAGAGACATGACAATTAAGAGCTAATCTCTTGTGGCATACCTAACTAGAGTATCCATTACAGCAGTTTAATAAAGCTTTAAACTGATGATGGCAATATTGATGATAATATTGATGATACTATTGATGATAAATGAAATAAACTTTACATGACTTTTTGGCCTCAATTAATATGGTATATCATTATCTGCTCTGTAATCATGGGCTAGGTATCTTGAGAGAAAAAGAGCATCAGCCTGATAATTAGATTGGAGAATGAAAGGATTAAATTAGTCTAATCTTATACACATTGTTACTTATATATTTTTTATATCAACTAGATAGGATTGATTGAAAACACTTGCACTCATTTTGCATGTAAGCCTACTGACACCATCTTGGAACCAGGGACGTTGTCACATCCACTATGAAACCATGGTGATATTACCAAATGTGTGTCTAGACATAAACTTTAGAAACAGGTGTATACCCTAGTACCTCAGGAACTACGGGAATTTACATTCAGCTAAGGTTAGATTTTCACCTGAAATTCTTAAACACTCTTCCAGTTAGCAAAAATTCCATACTGTGAAATCAAAATGGCCGGATGCTCACTTCAAATGCCTGCTAGTTTTTGCCCATTTCAGAGTATAATCAAATCATTCCCAGGGTTGTGTGTTGAGCAATGGGGAACATAAACTACCAAAGTTCTATTTCTGAACTGCATATGATTTTCCTCTGTCTCTGAATACGGAGCACTGCAAAAGCTTCTAATGTGGTAAGTCCATGAAAACCAGTGAGTCTGGGAAGGAGTAATGGTCTCTATGAACACAGAGTTTTGCCAGGGATCCGGTGCACCCAAAAAGAATTTCCCTCTCAGACAGCCAGTGTGTCACACTCCAGTCCATTTAGTGTGATTAGGACCATGCTTCCTGCTGCACACAGGATTCCATTCCCCGGTTTTTGGGACTGTCTGCACAACATCTTGTCGGGTGTAGCAGGCATAACAAACACAGCGAGGCCCACAGGATGATGCACTCTGTCAACAGGGATGTTCCTTGGCCTCCTTCAAGAGACATTTTCTTGGTCCATTCCCTCCTCACCTTCCTTGGATATCTCTCTCCCTCTCTTTCATCTGTGATTTGTATACATCTCTCTCTCTCTTCATTCTCTTTATCTCTTCTCAGATATCTATATCTGTCTACAGGTGTCTCTCTCTTTCACCCATTGTCAACCTCTCTCTTATTCATTATCTCTATATGTCTCCCTCTCATTTAATATCTCTCCCCCTCTTTCTCATAATCATCTTTGTCTCTTTTTGCCTTCCTTATTCTTTATCCATTTCATTCTTGCTTTATCTCATTTCACCAGCGGTCATCTGAACCATCGTATACGCAATTTTCTCGTAATAATGACATTTCGAGATAATCGCGTTTGAAGTTTACCCATTTTTTCGATCATGATTGCTACACTTTTATGTCTGGCATTTGCAGTTGCTTTTGTAATATGCAAGAGTTTAATTCTTACTCTAACATGTGATGTATTCGTTGAATTGTATTGTTAGGAATTATGCGAGAAATCGCAAGAGATCTATGTGAATGTTTTTTCGGTTTGCAAAGACCGCTGTCATTTACCACGTATACGACAGTTATGTTGACCGCGCGCACTGTACTTGCAGTCAACGAACCGCCGTATTGTATATGAAAAGATTACACGCAAAGTCAATGCGCCTGTTCGTTGACCGCGTGCAATGTTTGCTGTCATCCGAACCATCGTATATAGGAGAGGACGGCGTACCGCTGTGTTTTAACACGCGCGCCTTTGGGGAAATGAACAAAATGAATGATATGACTCAATAAAAGTTATAATTACACCAAAATTACATCAAGTTTAATAGAAACTGAAAATGTCACAGTATGTATAATGGAATGTCCACTATCGAAATGACTGAAAATCTGATAATCGAAAATTTGACCCAAAATCGGGGTATACGACAGTTCGGATGACCGCTGACGATTTGTTATCTCTTTCTGCCTCTCTCTCAATCATTATTTCTATTTTCTATCATTCATTATCCCTATCTGTCTCTCTCTTTTTCCTTTATCATATTTGTATCTCTCTTTCATTCATTATCTTTCATTTGTTTCTCTTTCTTATTCATTACACCTCTATCTGTATCTCTCTCATTTATTTCTTGTCTGCCTCTATTCATCTCCTTCTGTATGTTTCTCTTTTCTTCCCTAAGTTAAATATGTGTTTCCCCATCCCCTAATCTCTCTCTCGCTTTATATTTTGAGAAAGGGAGAAACCAAGTTCTCTTTCCCTAACTCTGTCACAATATAAAAAGATGCACGTATATAATGTCATATTCAAGCTGCCTTTTGATTCAGTGGCAGATCCCGGCTGGGGTGCAGCGAGCACACCCCCCCCCCCCCCCCCCTTTATATTTTTTTTTAACAGAAAAAAAAGATTAATTTTGTAAGGGCACTCCCCCCCCCCCCCCCCCCTTTAACAGAATTCCTGGATCCGCCCCTGCGATTTCCTCATAAGAAGTCACTCAGAGATGGTCTCAGTTACCCAGCATCTCAATGTTTAACCTCATTTGATTGGAACAGTCACATGATTGGGACAGAGGTCTTACTTCCTAAGTCATCCCAATTAAGTGGTGGCAACTGTACTCCCAGTTGAATTGAATCCTTACCTTTCATGGCAAAACAATTCTTTTCCTCACACAATGGGGATAAAGTAGGTCACAAGGGAGATGAAAGAATGCAGCCAGGAAACATTAATTACAATCAATTATTGGGAGATTCTCTGGGATAGGAATCCAGGAGTCACAGCAGCTTGGTGAGAACTTCCTTACAGAGGCCTTCCTCTGTCTACAGAACTATTGCTGTACAACAAATATCGGTAATGTTAGACCCACTTGCACTTTCTATCAATTATCACAAATACAGCTGTCAAATATGGACTGGTTTGAAGTTCAGAAGCCATGTTTCTCTTCTCAAAGCCTATACATATTCTTTCTCTCTCTCTCTCTATAAAAAAAATGAGAATGTTGAAATAGATGTTAAAACAGGTGTGGTAAATATATTGCTTAAAACCAATATCAGTCCTGAAGGATAAGATGTGCCTTTTAGCAAGCTTTGCGAAACTAGGCTGCATGTCAATCATGTATGTGACTAAACACAATGGCTGTTTCACTGAAAATCATTTTGAAGATTTTTTCCTTTTCTATAATTCACCTCAGTTTACCTTTTCCAATTGAAACACTTTGTCTTCACTTAAGGTTCCTACAGAAACATGTGAACTGTACATTTCATTACTGAAAGTTGTCATTAAAAGCTAGATACGATAGGAAATCTTAGATCACTCCCTAAAGAACAGCAAATACAGGATAACGATTCAGAGCATGAAAGTAGAAGACTTTTCGTCGAGAGACAGGAGGGGGCCCTGCAGTATCAGGACTCCTTAATCATTATCAAATATCAAGGATCCTCGAATCGGATGTTGCGTGATTAATAACGTATCTTCCTCCAGATATTAATCATCTTTGGCAATCAAAATCTTTGTTCATCTTCACTGCAGGGAGCTCCAAATTGATCAGAGCCTTTACTAAAGTTCCTGTGTATGCCTAGTGATGGGTTAAAGGGGGCCCACGGATGACGTCAGTTTAATGAGAGGTCAACTAGAGGAGAGTACATCTTTTAACTCCCAGCAACTATGAAGTCAGCAATGGGCCACAACTGGTGAATTACTTTTTAAGAATCCATCCCACACAATATTGGCAAGTTTCCCTTCTGTTCTACTAGAGTTGCAGAGAAGACATTACATGATTAATGTGACAAGCAGGGTTTCAATGTATTTGAATAATATGATAGTCTCAATTTTTCATGCCATAGTCACAATCCCAAGGGAAGAATTCAGCTGATATTACAATCATGCAAAGTTTATGCACCTTTTTGTACATAGTTGTCCTCTGTATTAAAGACAGCCGTTTTTTGTAAAAAATACAATGTTATTATCAAAACTCTATGAGAACCTCTGTCTATCCCAAACTTGGCACTACAAGTTATATCTTACATCCAGCATTATATCATGTGTTTGTGGATGGTTAATTCATCATTAGTGTACCTTCAAATCCTAACTATGATTTGATTGAAAAAAAAAAGTTGGGTTTTTTTTTTCAGAATATATGCACTGCAGATGTACATGTTCAAAGTTATTATTATACCACAACCTACAAACAACAACAACAACAACAAAATCTGGTCAGGAGCTCACCACACAATATAAAATTAGCAATTTATGTTCAAATCTCACAAACATGACTTCATTGGTATTCAAATCAAGTAAAAAACAAACAAACATACAAGACAGTCCACAATAAAAAAAGAAAAGAAATTTATGTAATTTTGTGTTATCATCAAGAAATATACAATTCAAAAAAGAAACATACCTTAACTCTAAAGGAATTGCACATCTGTCCCTATGCAATTCTTTGCGCCTATGATGAGATGAGTACGAGGCACCCTTTGAGAGTTTTAATTGTTTTCACTTGGTAACCTGAAGGCAGGATTATCTCATATTTCACACAGCTGGTGATTTTGCTGCCATCTTAAGGAAGACTGGGTTTGTAATATGTCAACAAAGGGAACCAGCATCTTATAAATCATAATTTTTTCTTTATAACAGCAACACATAGTGGTAGAGCCGTAAAGTCCCAGGATTATATACTCCTTTGTTTCTCTTTTGGCACTTCAGTAAGTTTTGGATGCTGGTGTCTTATTCCTAACGTTAACATCTGGATTGGCTGATACGGTGCCTGAAAGGAAATAGGAGATGAGAAAATCCCAGCGTTTGTGGAAGATCCACAGATGACAGAAACTTTAGAAGAAGATCTTTTTAATTTTTTTTTTAAAGGAAAGTGCGATCTTCAGCGTAGAAGCAGCCATAACTCACACGGTGGGAGCCGAGCAGCGGGCTCAACACATGGGTGCATTTCAGAGTCTCAGCGACTTTGTCAAGCTTTCCGCCAGGAAATGAATAGAGACAGCCTGATTGGCTGGCTTCAGTCTGCTTGCAAAATGCCAAGGCTGGTCTCGGACTGCAGACCTTTTTTTCTTCTTTCTTTCTTTTTTTTTTTGGGGGGGGGGGGGGGAGGGGTAATGCAAGATGCATCACATTCAGCACATTTTTTTTTTTTAGATAGTTGCCCTCTATTTTCTTTGACCCTTTTTTTTCCCCACCAAAACATACCTTGATATTCAAACTCATTTCAATTTTCCTTTTTTGTTTATCGGACCGGTTAACACACCATTAACATATTCTTACTATATGCATTCAACTACTGGTTAACCAGATTGCAATTGCATGCATTAGTTGTTCCTGTTTCAACTAATCCCCACCAAGCCTAAGGTAAGTATTTAACATTTCAGGATGAACCTACACAATAAGGCATTGTTGTTCATTTCCATCTGTGAAGATGGCTGGATAGCCCATATTCAGCTACACTAAGCTTGTCATAGCTAGTACTAATAACACTGATAAATTCACTGCTTATTTACGTCCAAAGCAGGGCAATTTGTCAATCAGTTGCAATAAACTTTTCAGTGTTGTATCACTTATTGACACTGAGTGCTGTCCATAAGCCACACGGTCAAATCCACCAAAGTTCATTCACACGAGGAAGTTGGCATCATAACAGTTGACACCTTATACAGGACTCTTGTTGCCTCCATCTTCTATTTGGTATATTTTCTAGTATTCTTTTACGTACAAATAACAACTCTTAGCCTTGAGGGAAAAAAAGAGGGGTTGAACCTGTGGAATCATTTGATATTAAATGATTTTCTATTTTAAGCTTTTGTAAGCACCCTTTGCCAACTTTCTAAGTAGGTTTTTTTTTTTCATTGCCTCCCCATTCTTGACTGAAGATTTGTAAATATATGCATCATTTTCAGTATAAATTCTCTAACCTTTGATGTGCCCAGGTACTTAGCATAAGTTGCCAAACTTCTTCCTTGGCATTCAGTGATTCATTCATACTTGACCCAGATGTGAAATTAGTAAGCCTACTTAGGTGTACCAGTGTTCCTCAGTCCATCAGGAAGGCCATGGTGACACAATAGTAAATATGGGGATTACATTATCTCTATTCATCAACAATTAGTTTCCAGACTTTGGGGCCTATTTCACAAAGAGTTGCGATTGATCTTACACTCTACTTATTGAGTGTAACTCATTTAATCAAGCTTACGTTCAATATAGAGTATAAGTCCTGTTTCATAAAGACATTTATGCTTGATTTCAAGAAAAATCAACTGTAACTTTCAGTAGATTGAGCCTTACTAGCGATCAATTGCAAAGTTGTTTACGGAACGCAATTTGCGATTGATTGCAACTTATGCTCAATCTTCATGAAACAGATTCTGATCTGTGCCAGTCGGTGAAGAATGCACAGTAAGGGTCAATCCTTTATGTGTTTTGAGTGCTGATTGTCACAGAAAACCCCTTAGTGTTGTACACACTGTTGAAAGTCCCTTGCACCCAAAGGGTTAATTCTGCCCCTTTGATGACTCCACTGTTGTATCACTTATTGACACTGAGTGTTTGTAAGCACAACACAATTGGCAATGTCTAAAAACGACACAGCACGTAATAGAAATATTCTGATTCTAAATGACATGAAATAAAGACAAAATTCTGTGACTTCAAATTTCTTGGATATCTTGGACTATCAAACTTTGCAACCTCATACAGCAGTTATAAACATACAATCCATTCCTTCCCCCCCCCCCCCCCCCAAGAAAAAAAAAGAAGAAAAGATAAGATTGATGCTATATGACCAAAATCATTTTGTGTTGCAGTCTCAACAGTAGACTACCACACCAGGGTATGCCAACACCCTTTTTCTGCGACATTCTTGGCGATCTGACTGGGTGTGTCTTTGAACCAAACACACCCGTTCATGTGCTCCATGATATAAACTATACCTTGTGACACAGAACCAATGTTTTCTGTTGAGGAAACACATGAATTAGAGTTTAAATGCAAAAACAGATAAACACCACTTGTTCAAAGTTTTTTTTTTGTTCTAATCAAGGTCATCATCACATAGCAATTAATGTTTTCAAAAATACTGTGCTCATCAAATAACAAGAAGTATATTTGAAAATGTTATCAAAATTACCACATACATTTCAATTATTTTCTTTGTTTTTCAGCAGTTTCAATTTCAAGTATCTCAAGTTGATAAAAATGGATACATCGGTTTTTGCATTCAAACATTTCACATGCTCCTTCTCAACAACATTCATACAGTGTAAGTTTTCAGTAGATGGAATGTAAATAAATAATCAATTGTTTTTGTTCATGAACACACTGTATACCAGCTGTCTCATTGAATGCACAATTTGCTTACGTTGCATGGAACAACCCAAGTTGTATCAGTAACGACATCTGTCATAATAACCCAACTATACGATGTGGCTATTCTGGCAATTCATTCCTTTGACCAAGACCTTGGGACCATGACAAGGTAATATAAAGGAAGTTAAAACTGATTTCCCTCATTATCCTTGTCTCCATTCATTTTACCTGATACCACTTTGTGCAGTGTGTAGACTGTAGAGATATATTGGGCTGGTTCACACATGCCCAAAATCAAAACAAGTTTTTCCAACACAGATTTTAGCAATAGGATGCAAAAATCATTAACTCTTGCAGCTATACACAAAGAAATCATGAAGTATCCATGTTTCAATGAAAAAAAAGAATCAGTTAATCTTAACTCTCTTTTTTTTTAAGCCGTAGCAATAATTTGCCTTGAACAACATGTGCTAAATGCACATAATGATATACCTCCCTCGGATCCCCCCCCCCCCAAAAAAAAAAAACAAACAAACAAACCAAACAAACTTGAGCCATTTTAATCCCATGATCCAACTTGCCACACTGAGTCTGGCTGCTAGGGTGCCTAAGATGATGCTCATGTCATTGTTCTGAGATTTAAAGTTTGTTGTTGTTGTTCCTGTTATCATTATTATCATTATTATTATTATTACTATCATTATCATCATCATCATCATTATTATCATCATTATTATCATCATTATTATCATTATTATTATTATTTCATTTTGCCATGTGTGAACAGTGGCAAATAAAGTAGATTTTTGTATCACGACAAAAAGGCATATAACTCTTGAGTTACCAGTATACAGCAAGAGGACAGGAAAGGATTTAATCATTCCCAATTTCAAACAATTCACAATGCAGCCACCTGCTTCAATCACCTGTTACAACTAGCATTGCAGGATCCCATACAAAAAAGGAAACGGTCAGAAGCAGGATTACCCACAGAATGGGCAAGCTCACAGGTGCATGCATGCACAAGCCTGTAAGTGTCCAAACTGGCACATGTATACATATTGAACCCAAGCACAACTGTGGGATATCACAACTCTGTACTGACATCACATGATCAGAAAGTGTGAATGTAATTCAAGAAAGATTTTCACAGATTATTACACAGATGTCTACTTTTAATGCTGCAATTTCCTATCCACATCCTTCCGTTGCTGAGATATGCATAATTCTACAGTATTTTGCCTCAAATCCATTAAAAAAATCCACTTTCTGCATCTTTGAAAATATCATTTCAATACAACTTTGATATTTCTAAATTAAAATCATGCACGTAAGAGTCAAATCTTTAAAGGACAAGTTCACCTTCATAGACATGTGGGTTGAGTGAATGCAGCAATATTAGTAGAGCACATCATTGAGAGTTTGAGGAAAATCAGATAATCTGTTCAAAAGTTATGAATTTTTGAAGTTTCTGCTCACTCAAGGCTGAATGAGAAGACTACTATAGCTTGTGATGTCACATGAGTACAACGATATGAAGAAAGAATAAAGAAAATTCAACATATTTTCACTTTTCTCGCATAACAAAAGAACACTTGACTTCTCTCTTTCAGAAGGCAGGGGGAATAATACTACCCTTAACATATGTCAGTAACAAGTCGAAGAAATGTGCACTTTATTCAAAAAGTAAAGTTTTATGAAATTCTCATTTTATTTTCTTTATATGGTTGTACGCATATGACATCATACACTGTAGTAGTCTTCTCATCCAGCAGTGACTACGCAGAAACTTTAAAAATTCATAACTTTTGAATGGATTGTCCGATTTTCCCCAAACTTTCACTGATGTGTTCTACTAATATTGCTGCATTCACTCAATTCACATGTATATAAAGGTGGACTTGTCCTTTAATAAGTTACCAAACTTCATAGGCAGCACTGAACAGTATATGTACCATGACTAGGAAACAGACATGTTATCTTAACTTTACAGCATTTGTAAGATTTAAAGAACTTTTGATCTGTTCCACATTCACAAGACAGAATTTGCCTTGAAGTAGATTCTCCATTAATTGATAGGGCACATTAATGTGTGTGTGTGTGTGTGTGTGTGTGTGTGTGTGTGTGTGTTCAATGAATATATATTTCTAATATGTTTTTTTGCATAATCTAGGTTATCTTATATGCCAAAAAAAAGAAAAAAGAAATTGAACTGACTCAATTCCATTCTTACACTGATATAATATGGCATTCTCATTATGACACAAAGCACAAATCTCTTAATTTTGAAGTAATACTCTGCACTAATCAGCAATGATCGGCTTTGATTGAATAGGTGCATTTATAGGCTCAATTTGCGAAGACAGAGTCAGCATTTTGAAATGGAGATTCAAAAGCTGATCCCAAATGCATTCATGGGGGGTAATGTTTATGCTCTTAAGAGCTCGGGAAAGAGTAGTTGCAGTTGCTACGTTGACATTTGTAGGCACGTAAACCATGTTTGACACTCATCACTTTTCAAAATGCTAATTATGGCCCAAAAATGTAGAGCATAAACACATCATAAGTTGAATAAAACACAACAATTACTGAATGAAATGGTTTATATTATGATTTCACAGAGAGAAAATGTTTGTAACAGCATGCATTCTATAATTCCCTTTGTGTCTCGTCAATTCACAGAAAAAACAATGAAAAGGTTCAATTAAAACTTTAGCAAGGAACCTACCACGCTTGCTTCTGTCCATCGTCCAAAACCCTGCATGCGATCCTTCCAAGACACTGCAATTCCACCAGGGGATGGTGGGGATTCGGGACTGGCGGTTACCTTAACGGGAGACGACAATCTAATTACTGTCAGAGTGAATCAAAGAGAGGATGGGAGGGGTACAGCATTGCCACCCTGTTCCTGTCCTCACAGGAACTCACAGCGGGACGGTGGTGGGGAAAGTGCTAACGATGGCGTGGAATTCGCAGGTGACTCAAGTGTTTTGGTAAGCGATATTCGCGAAAGTCTCTTGTCGTTTTTTTCTTGTCCCCTGCCTGTTTGACTTCCCTTTTTCTTTGAACCATGCTGAAAGTTTTCTCTCTCCTCTTCCCTGCACTATACATGTGCCTAGAATATCTCAGCCTGCCTTGACTCTCTGTCTTTTTCTCCATTTCTGTTTCTCTCTCGCCTAATGCCGACATTTCTCATTCACCTCTCACTCTTTTCCCCTCCATTTCATCACCTCTCTCTCTCCCCCTCTATGTACCCATTTGGTGTAAACTTCTCTACAATCTCAAAGTTCTATGCTTTAAAACTATAATCAACCTTGCTTAAGTCGACTTCGCATTATGAGTCGAATAAGTCGAAGGCCATTTCGTGTCTTCTTTTCTACACATTCTATTAATCTAAATCCCACATAAGTCAATTTTCTCTACGTCAAAGCTATTTCTTCAGTCAAAACAGATTTGAATAAGGCAAGGTTGACTGTATTACCTCTAACCCATCTCATACCCTTCTTCTGAGTCGCCCTGCGTGGCGTAACTTCCATCTGACTTTCATAACACCAGAAACCTGCCACGGCCAACACTGCCACAAGTATCAGGACAAAATGAAAAAAAGAAATAAAGTGAGGGAGGACATTGTAAGATATTTATAACAAATCTGAACCATCACAACATGCACTGACCCTATTCCTTTCTCCCCTGCCTTCATTCTTTCAGTGGAATGAGGAAATCACCGTCAGTGCATCCTGCAAAAATGGGGACGCTTATGGAAGGCCATATCCCATCTCAGATTTCCTGGCTGATTTTAGATCGTGTTGAGGATATCAACTTTTGATGCGCTGCAGTCATGCTTGATATCCATTCAATCATCTGGCTTATGTCTTTGTAGAGCATCTTATATGTCAGCTAGGGTTCCCTCCCCCTCCCCCCTTCACATTATTATTATTATTTTTTGCCCAGACTTGAGCACTAAAACAATTGCAATGTCTTCGACACATTTATGAATTTCAAATAGAATAGGCACGGCCTTCTAAACAGATGTTTGTCTTCAGGTAATGATGATAATATCAGTGATTACAAGTTTGGACCAAGGACATGCAGAGCCTACAGTCCACTTCATGAAGGATACGAAACTTAAGCTCCAAACCTTCTACACTGATGATTTGTCTGTAATCAAATTTAGCACCTTCACATCATCAAATTTATATTAAATCTTACTAAGAAGGTCATTAACTTGCTTAATTGAAAATTGGAAGATTGTGCTAAAATTGAATACTGGTACCTGATAGCTCTGTACCTAAGTTTCCTTTTGTTGTCTGAAAATATATATAATATCATTAGAATAGGACAAATGTAATCAATATCCCTTCTATCTTTTCTAGTGCACTTTATAAATGTTATGTAATACTTGGAGCTTATTCAAAGTGTCTATTATGATATACGCACAGCAGCAGTTTGGGAAAATTTAGTCTAGCTCCCATTTGTGGCTTGTGTTTTGATTTCTGATTCAGTCATCTCTCCTTAAACTTAATTCACACAAGAAACTATAAAATATATGACATCATTTGAATAGGACGAATGTACGCAATATTCCTTCTATCTTTTCTAGTGCACTTTATAAATGTTATGTAATACTTGGAGCTTATTCAAAGTGTCTATTATGATATATGCACAGCAGCAGTTTGGGAAAATTTAGTCTAGCTCCCATTTGTGGCTTGTGTTTTGATTTCAGATTCAGTCATCTCTCCTTCAACTTAATTCACACAAGACACTAAAAACAACAACAAACAAACAAACAAAACAAATACAATGCATGAGTAAACCTGAAGGAAAATAGCTTGTTTCAAGCTTTGATTCCAGTTGAAAAGATCATGTTTAACACCAAATACACTCTAACTGTCGACTCAGTTCTACTTCCAGCTAAGGAAAAACTCTGGGGAAAAGAAAATCTTAGTCCAGGATATACCACCACTTCACCGTGAATAATAGGGCTAATGCCCTACAAGTGCATCTCAAACCAACTTCAAAGCATTCACTGAAAAGTGCAACTCTCAGAGGTAAGGGGAAGATGCCATTAAACGATGCACACACCAAAGGAAGCCAGTCAAGGGAGAGCTCTCAGGCCTAAAATAGTTTTTGCCAGTAAGCAGACTTCATTTGCTAACATTTGGATTGGTAAGGCAAGAACTGCTGTGTCTCTTCAAAGGTGGTACATTTGAATAAAGAGATAGTCAGCAGCTTTTAGGTTTGTTTGTTCTTTGACAAAATAGGGAGCAAATGTACTTTAGGTTTTGTCACTTATCTCTTGAACAAATAAAAGAATAACATTGAGTAGCAGACAGAGATACCAAAATCTTACATCCAACTTTGTATGTGATCATATTTACATCAGTGGGATTCACACTGGCATCAATTAGTGGGGGTATAAATCTCAAGATTTGCAGTGACGCGATCAAAATCTTGACATTTTTTTGCTGGTTTGACATAAAAATGTCAAAGATAGTGTGGTGAGTGTCATGGTGAGTGTCATGATCCAAATCCAAGAAATCTTGTGATTTTTTTCAGAATTATTGCAGTAATTTCAGAAACAGCACGATAGTTCACATCATGGGAATGTGTGAACACTCGAGCAAAGAATCTGCAGATTCTTTATCCATCATTCAAAATACCCATGATTGAACAGTGCACGAACACCAGGGCAGGGTTGCCATTTAGATAGATTTCTGGCATATGCAGTTTGGTTTACAAATTATCTCATTTGACAATCACTGGGATATTTCTGTTCATCTGAATAGGCACAAAAAATCTCAGTATTTGTATCACCATCGTTATCCCACTATTATGTCTGTGTGAATGCAACTATTGGTTCTCAATCTTTCCCTACTATTGTGTTTATCCCTTCTGATATTTGTCTCCTTCTTTTCAACCAAGCAGATCTACAGACTACAACCCAGTGCACCATCTACTATCAACCACTGAGGAAAATAGTCTAGTCTCCTTCTCATCTGCACAGTTTAGTCAATTGATACATCCCATTCTGGGGCATTCAAATTCATTCCTTGAAACCAAAAATGTCAAAAAAAGAGAATGGTAACACATGAGCATGTTACATCTGGACACAATTACCCAAGAAAAAAAAGAAAATCGCAAAGTGAATTGAAAATACAAGGGATAAACTGACATCTTATCCTATTACCTCAGTGCTCGAGGCTGGCCTACTTCATCTCAAAGAGTCTTCCCCACACAAATGATGTTCACTTGGGACCTACCTGTAATTGTCAGACTTCTGCATCAACATCAATTAAGGTTGTTGTGGATTCCCTATGATGAATTCTTCTGCTTCATCCACTCTAATGGCCCTTTCAAGATATCCAGGAACTGAATAGCTCCAGAAATTTAGTGCGACTGCAACTTACAAGAGACATTACTCTCCGTCTTTCATGCCAAATATGGAGGTTTACTATGTGTGAGTAATTTCTACAGCAGTGTGACCAGAGGTTTGAACTCTGCTTGTTCCTCTTCTACAAACAAGGAGCTAGGAGCCTGTTTCTATATTGAGCAAACACCCTATGTCACAACACCAATGCCCCCTGTTTGAGTCAAAGATGAGATGTAATAAAAGAAGGGGTAGTTACAGTGGCTCCTTATTTACACACATTGGTGATACAAGTTGGTGGAGAGGTTGGCTGGGACGGGAACAAGGGAATGGGAGATGTTTGTAAGAGATGGAGCTCCTATTCAAAACCACTTCACACCAACCTGTTGGAGCAATACGTCCCACACCCCGTTCTCAATGCTGTTGTGATATCTCTTTGACGTAATGGACCTCTTTACCCTTTCACTGGATGAATTCCCTTACATTTATTTTGCTTCTACTCTTTCTTTCTTCACACTCTCACCATGATGCATCGATGCACCCCTTGTAATTGCAATACCTCCAGGGCTTATTAAATCAACAAAGGATATCAGGGAAGGGGAGTGGGGAGAGATTGGTTCTGCATAGCCTCAAATAACAAAACTTCAACTTGTACCTACATCAATATAAATGACTGAAATTTAATACTCGTGCACCAAGTAATATTCCCAAATAATCACTGCACTGTCTGTATTGTAAAGTCCAAGTTATGTGTAAGCAGAATATTTTTCCTCTTTAGAAAGGCGTAAAAGAGAGATATATTTTGTTTTTCTCTAAAATACTCAAGATTATTTCATGATTAAAAAGAAAGCACTCTGGAACACAAATTGTCGACTAAAAAAGTATGACCCACAAATATACAATTTTGTACAAATCAATTGCTGTATAAGATTGCCAGTATTGTATCAGGATGATAACTGTGAATCCTGAAGGAAAAGATTTGTAATGCCACAGACATAAACAACAAGTGCATCACAGCGGAGACTGAAATGACTGCTGTTCAAATTGCAGTATTTTAACCTGTTGAGGACGGTTTGATATTGCTACAACACGCATTTCCCATAGACGCTTGCCCGAGTATACTCGGGACTCGTCCTCAACGGCTTAACAAGTTGATTAACTTTATTTTCTTTTCTTTTTTTGGAATGCAAGACAAGTGAAGCTGTGGTTATGTTGACCAAATGTGCACATAAGCCAAGACAACATTTCCAGAGAAATCATTTCAGAATATTACAAATGATACCTGGATGTATGTTCTTCACTAAAATCTATATAATTCTATCAATATTTTGACAAGAATCCACACAAATACACAAAGACACACATATCCTTGATTACAGACATTTACATACATTTATTCTTACCCTCCTGTGATGACATGATGACTATTCTTTCAAACTCTTTTCTTTCTCAATCACACTGCCATTTTTCATCCTCACTCAGGAGCACAAACGGCCACTGGAGAAACGTGCTTTGTTTAACTTTCAACGCTCTCTGACAGCCTTTATTTACATCCCATGGCAAAAAGAAAATGTTTCCTTTGCAAGAAAGATGAGCAAATCCTTTTATTTCCAATGTTTCCTCAAGCTAGGTCTAATCCAAGGTACATGGGGAACTTGATGGAATAAAGGAAAGCACAGTTGACAGCCATTGATATATGTGTGTTAATGAACACTGAACTGATCAATAGTAAGAAACTAAGGACCCCTTCTTTTCATCGTCACCCCCTCCCTCTGTCTCTCCTTGAGGTGTGCATGAGAGCATTACTTCTATTGTTCTCACTGTGACACGAGACATGTGTGGTCCTTGGAAGAAAACAAATAATTTGGTTCCATCATGGATGGCTTGTTATATTCCTCACATTTAAAAATTGGTCAACTTTCACTCCACAATACATACGTATGATACTCCTCCTCTTCCATTTCTCCATTTCTAATTCTTTGTAATTATACCTTTATCAATTTTTCAGAGGATTAGCTGAGAACAAAATGATGACTAAAGGTAAAACACAGGGGTGCTCTAATCACAAATTGTTGGCAGTTATGTCATAAACTTCCTTTTAATGATTAGAAATGGAGGCCTTTAAACCAGAATTACTCCCTTGTGTCCATCGTTAATGAGAGAAAATGCAGTCATCTCCATTCAAAAGAAATCAGCCCTTAATCATTATGGCCGTACAGCCCCAGAGGTGATTTGACAACGTGAAGACTGAAGGTTAAGTTATACGCGGGCATGTCAATAGGTAAGTCGACAATGCTTCACTACAATAGAGTGTTAACTTCATTACATGGAAACTACACAATGCCTGAAGAGAATCGCCTGGAGGCATCATACCCCAGCACATGCTTTTTTTCCCATCTGTCTTTTCCATGAAAGGAACCAGAACCAGAGCAAAAAAGACCTTGATGTCATACACTTTGCACATGCATGCAAAACAAATTAAGAACCAAACATACAAATAAACAAAATTCTCATAATCTGAGATATAATAGTCTCTTTAAGCTCTTTTTTCTATAAATTGTCACATGAAGATCAAATTTAAAAACCTTCTTAATGATGTGCACAAAGAATGATAATAGTTCCTAGTTAAGTTTATTCACCACAAAATGTTTCAGCAATGATTAATGGTAATATTGCCAAATTTGGTCGAAAGCATAATTACAGTTAACTATCCTTGTATTTTAAACTTACAAGACTTTGGGTATAGTCAATGTGGACATGATAAAGGATTGTGTCTTACCGTTGGATGTTTCACAGCCTGATTGATATGATCAGCCTTTTATAAGCTGGGCAGTTCATAAAACTCTCTTGAAGCTGGTTAAGATATTGCTAGCATTGTACCTATTTTAGCCAAATTCACTGTTAAATACGTAGTGTACAGTGTAATCTAGCTGAATCTGGACATGTTGCCTGCACACTGCTGCTCATTTGTTTTAAACTGCACATGTAATTATAGTCACATTTCATAAAACATTTCCTTCACAACTCTGAGTACAGTCTGGTTGAGGCAAGTCTCTTGTTATGATCACGCGGCCCGGGTTCAAACCCGAGTCTGGACTGAGCAATGTTGTGTGTAAACATACCGTCCCCTCTAGCAAGAGGCAAAACACTCTGTCCCTCGGATAGGACATAAAATGGAGGTCCCGTGTATGAGAGAGTCACAGCTCATGCATGTAAAAGATCCCGCTTCATTCATTCATCGCAAAGAGCAGGGTGTCTAACCCGGTGAAGTGGACCCACCCCACATCCAACTGGACCCCATGGAAGACCAGCTTAGTGTAGCTGAATATGGGCTATCCAGCCATCTTCACAGATAGGTTAAGGTAAGTCTCTTTCTTGTTTAGTTCGAAAAAGTTACTTGAACTTCCAAACAAATATAAGCAAAAAAAAAATGCTTGTGGGTCATTTACTTTACAAAGAAAGGAGTCGTGCCATGATGGATCACTATCACACAATAAAGACTGTTAGTTATCTTAAATTGCTCAAGTGTTGCCAGTAACTTTGATGGACACTATTAAAAGATCATCACCATATTCGCAACAATTGTCAAATTCACTCAAATTCATCTTATAGGCTTATGTAGTATGCATTTTAGAGCCTGTGCTCTTCAGAACTTTTTTTTTGTGATGGTATCATTGTCTAATCTTGATATTATGTACACTAATCTGATATTTTTCATTCATACATCATCCTTACACTTTTCCTATTACTGACTTCGTGTAAATTAGCTGACATTGGTTACTGATAGCACCCAGTAGCTGTCATAGGTATCAGTTCTCCCCCTTATATCCATCTCACTGGAAACACCATCTCTCTGTTTAACTACAAGTAGCAGCCAAGCACTCACCGGTCTTCAAAGTACCTCTCCAAGCATGTAAGGAGGACAAGAAAGTTATGCTCCACCACTTTCCTCAAGTGTGAAAGGCAAACACGTAGATGAGACAGGTTCACAAACTGATCCTCACATGGGTGTATCCCTACACTGCTCAATCTTGGCATATCCTTGTGTGAGATCCAGAAGGGCATTGATTCCACAGACTCTGTTCAGTTCAATAAGGCCCTATTATAGTGGCTCTCATAACCAATGATATTTCAGGAGACAATCAAATGACAACTTACACCTCTCTGTGCAATTTGCTTAGAACTTTTGAAGTAAATAATCAGTCATGCAATTGTAAGACTTGACTCTTTAAAGGAAACCACAACCCAAATATGAATATGGATTGAGCAAAAGCAGCAGTATCAGTAGAGCACATCAGTGAAAATTTGAGGAAAATCAGACAATTGATTCAAAAGTTATGAGTTTTTATGGTTTCAGTGCCATCACAGCTGGATAAGGATACTACTACACTTCATGACTTCATTCTGGACAACAATATCACAAAAAGAATATATTCACTTTTCCAGAATAATTTAGAAAGCAGAGGGAACAATATTACCTATAACATTATATGTCAGTTACATGTTATGGAAGTTTTACTCTTTTGGAAAAATTTAATTGTATGAAATTTTTCTTAGTAATAGTCTTCTTATCCAGTGATGATGGCACTGAAACATTGAAATTTTTTTTTTGAAAAAAAAAACACTTTTGAACAGATTTTTTGATATTCCTCATTTCGCTGATGTGCTGTACTAATATTGCTGCTTCCACTCAATCCACATTTATATCTGGACTTTGGTTTTCTTTCATTCTTTGTGGCACATTTGCACACCTGACTATGTGCTTTGAAAGCTGAGTTATAATCTTGTTCTGAGGAGATACCTATAACTGTTTTTAGATTTTTTCAAAACTAAGAATCACCAATAAGAGTCATTACGTGATATCAAAGAAAAACTGTGGAAAAAGTGCAAATTTGTGGTATGTATCAGAGGCTGGTTTTACAAAGTCCTCTAAGACCATACATTTGTTGCTTGTCTTGATAGCCTGGTTATTTACGGTGTAGATCTTGAAATATGCAAGCTCTTAATAGATTTTAGATTTGTATTGGACACACAAGCTTCTTAGGGATTGGCATTTGTAGCCCTAGGCTTAGGAAAGACTGTGGAAGATCTAATCCTCAGCAGAGGTGGTGCTTAATGCATCACGCCGTCTGAACAAAAGGAAATATCAGGATTACAAGTCTTTGAGAATCGAGTGATGGATGAAAATCTATGAACACTACCAGACCCTTTGAAGCAACACAACGCTATTCTCTTGGCAACCCGCCCTCACCTATACAGGCACAGAATCTGAAAGCGCTCGGGACAACGGGTTGCAATCAATATCTTTCAGCTTTTTATTGATCAGCGTCATGCCCGGCTTGACCAACAAGATGAACAAACAACAACAAAATACATACATTTACATAGGTCCCATGGTCAGACACTTGTTCTCATAACCCAGTACAAGGTGGTGGACAATAGCTTGTAATGACCATACGATGTCAAAGAAATCGTGTTTTACAAAGGCTGCAGCCGATCATGATCGATAAAAGCCAGTATATGTATAGTATTTGTTACAAAACCAGAACAAAAGAATGGCAGGGAAGCTACATGTGGTTTGTGGAAATCTCTTCGCACTTTGCTTGAACACTGACAATAAATAATATTACACTAGAAGAATATGCCTTTTTACATTATACCATCATGGATGACTAAAATGTATGATAAGTTTGAACATTGGTATTAGCAATGACTTCAAATGACAAGATCGTAAATTACAAAATCATGACTTGAAAGAAGATAGCATTGCATGGAACTTACAGAGGCAGTGCCAATTCTGCAGAGTCGATTCTCGGTGAAAAAAAAACACATTATTGTTACTACATCTTCAAGAATATCATTACAACAACATTATTGATAGAAGCAGAGATAGTGGCAGCACTACCTAATGTAGAGGCAGCAACACATATCTGAATTGCAATGTTTCATATCAGATTATACATATCTATCCATTATTTGAATTTCAAAATGTTTTGATTGTTGTAAATGGCAGATTCTGTTGCTTGCTGCTCTTTCCTTTCATGACTGCTCATGCAGAATTACTTAATGTATCACTTTTCCTAAGAATTCCTCAATGTGAAAAACATATTCTTCTGTCAAATCAATCAATTAAAATCAATTGATACATAAAATACTAATACTGCTGGTATATACGTTTGGTAGCATTCACACAGACTGCCTAAGATTTTTTTGCTATTGTAGCAGAAATTTTATTTAAGAAGAAAAATAAAGACTTGAGATTCTAATCATAAGAAATGAAAATCTCTGAAGCAATTTTTTTGTAATTTCCCCATCTGCATATATCTGTATACATCATGCTTCTTTCATATATTTATGCCGTTAATGAGCATCCCAATGCAGACCATTATCTTCTACTATACAGGCCTCATCCTCCAATTCTCATAAATACCTTAACTTTCATTGCAGACAAGCTGAATTCACAGAGAGGGCCAAAAAGGGATTATTTGTTACTTACTGTCAATAAACAACAACTTTAGTAATTCAAGTATGCAAAACTGTAACACATTTCATGACTTTGAGAGAGACAGAAAGCTACATGAACAATTTACTGAACAAACTTTTGATGCAGTCTCTTAAAAATTGGGGGGGGGGGTATTATTGAGAACTTGTTAGTCCCTTGTTATACTGAATCAAAGTTCAAGTACCTCTGTGTAAGAATGAGTCAGAGCCTGGGGGAACAAGTTGTGGGACATTGTGTAGGCACAACTCCACAGCAGGGAACCCACTCACAAGGGTATGAAAGTTTGGCTGGGGCATGATGTTCATGGAGTAGCCAATAGAGGGCGACAACACGCTTATCTGAACTTCCCTAATTGAAGATAGACTGAAGAAAAATACACTCAGCAAAAAAAAAGAAAAGAAAAGAAACACTTTTTCCAGTTCATGTTTTTCATAGAAGAATTTGATGAAAATCAATGCATCTCATACCATATTAAAGGTAATTTAATTGGCTTTTAACCTAGTAGGTCAATATAAAGGGCAACTTTACGCATAAGTGGACACATTCTTTTTTGTACTCCAAGGCACAAAAGTAAAAATTACAAATATTGACATGTTGTCTTTCATTTAATGCCCTTTAAGATAACAATGATAACAAAAGACCAATTTAAAAGGATGGTATAGTATTGGTGGAGATGAGGATTGGGCTTTTAATATTTTGCGAGATACCAAGAAACCACTTCTGAAATAGTACAGACATACCATTTTAAGAGGAATTCAAAGTTTATTTGATGAAAATCAGTGTTGGAATGGGTGAGACATCCAAAAACAAAATGAAAGAAAGTGATCGCAATAAAAGGTGGGTCCCACCTTTTATTAGGATCACTCTGATTTGGATTTTTCAGCCGTTTCGAAACCAATTTTCATCAAATAAACATTGCATTTCTCTTGGAATTACATGCTGTTTCACATTTCAAAAGAGGTTTCTCATTATCTCACCAAAAAAGTGTTAGAAACCTGAACTTAAGTCTCGACCAAAACAATGCAATCCCTTTAACACAATGAGAGACATGAATGAAATAGCAAAATAAGTTTTGGTTCTCTTTGTCTCTCTATAACCTCAAACAAAATCAAAGTGGGAAACTAAAGGGGGAAAATAAGAATCTTCTGTCAAATGACATAGAGAGCGAGGGCTCAAAGATGATTACATGAACAGAATATCTGTATTTCATTCTTTTAATTTAGCAATTTAAGAATTCATGAGACAAATTCAAGAACCAAATATCATTTACAATTTTCCTAATTTGAGAAATCAATTCAAATTCCTACCATTTTTGTTTATATTGCTTCTTCTCTCATTTCATTTGAATTTGGATTTGACAGAAGATTCTTCATTTACCTACATTATTTCAGCCTTTATTGATCTTTTCGACTTCAAAGATATCATAGAGATCATAGGTTTATTGTTACAACTTAAGTCATGTTTTTTATTTGTGTTAAATTTGTCTTCTTTTTTTTTCTTATTGTTACATGGAAAAGCACTTATGCATGAATGACATCTTCGTTCATTTTTGCAATTTTTACTTTTGTGCATTTGAAGAGGAAACAAAGGTGTTCACTCATGTGTAAAGTTTTCCTTTTTATTGACCTACCAGGTTGACAGCCAACTAAATTACCTATCATATGGTATATAATACAATAACTTTTAGCCAAATATTCTATGACAAATATAAACTTGAAAAAGTGTTTACTGTTTTTTCTCACTCAACATATCAGTTTTGCAGTTCTTCTTCCTTTTTTTTTTCTTTTTTTGCAGTGGTATAGAAAGAATAAAGTCCTCAGAACTGGCAGTAATTACTGGCGTAATTAGGTTTGGATGAAAAAAAACAAACAAACTGGAAATTTAAAAATCTGATGTACAGACAGTATGGCAAGTTGTGAGCAAATTAAATTGTCACTTTACTGTTTGCATAATCATACTGACTGTTCAAGAACTGCTTCCTGAAAAAATTTGGGAGACCTCAAAATGCCATAACTTTCTAATTTTTCATCCAAGTTTGATCAAATTTTCATTGTTGTTTTGCATGTCACAACAAGTGATGGTTGAATGTATTTTACTTTTTTTCATTTCAGGGCTCCAGCTACAAGCACATAATCTGCTTCTTACAAGTCCTGGCATTTAATCTTATTTCTATTTCTCTGTTATGACTTGTGTATTGTTTTATATTTTGCCAAATAAATGAATAACTGAATGAACGTATAAAATTTTACTCCTTCCTTTCAAACAAACTTTCAATTGCACTGGAATTCCCCTTTAAAAAGAACTTTCTATGGCCTGTGAGAGCCATTCACAATGTGGAGTGCATAACAACTTCTTCAGTCCTAGTAGGAGTGTCTGTTCATAAGCAACACCTTCTGACCATACCAAAACCACAGCAAGCATTTTCAGAAGCATGAGTAAAGCCTGTGCCCGGGCATTGACCACACTGGAAACAGAGAAGGTAGCCTTGACTTATAATCCTGTCTTAAATGACTCATTCAAATCCAATCCATTGGTGTGAATATGTCTGCATGATAGCTAAGGACACGTAACAAATACTGGCAAGAGATGATTAATTCCTCTTCATACACTTAGACAAAAAGTAAAGCAGACTACTGTAAAAGTGGATATTTTCGCGCAACTAATTTTTCGCGCTTGGGTGGGTAAGAGAGTTTCGCATCATCTATTGGAACATATGGCAAGCAAAAATATTCACATGCTTTTATTTTCTTGCTAGTTTCTGGTTGCACTAAATGCCCAAAAATTTCGACACCACAAAAATTTCCACTTTTACAGTACTCCCCTAGAACAATCTCACATTATTAGACATATTTGTTGATGAGATAGTAGTCATAATCACCATTCTGCATTCTAGCATGTGATTGAGAACTTGGCAATACAACTAAAATCAGAGAGCCAATGCCATAATTTCTTCCTTTTCCATTGTTTAGAAACTATCAGATTTGCAGAGAAGAGAAAAATAGGATCTGAGAACTCAAGACTCATAGTGAACTGGGTAACTATGTTGCTAAAAAAAAAAATATTCCAGATGACAATCAAAACTTGTTCAAGTAAACTGCACGTACGGCAACTATGCCATTATGTTTGGGTACGTATCTTTCTTACTGCCTGTCACAAATGTACACACTAGTAGTTATGTACATGTACATGTATGATGTACTGTATGCCTGGCTGTTTTAATGTGTATGTACACAGGTGGACCAGATTAATGGAGAACATTCTATGTGGTATACTAGTACATACAGGCTGACCAGATCAGTGGAGAATTTTCTAGGTGGTATACAATGTAACTACACAGTACATGCTTGTAGCAGGAAATACATTATAGCTCACTCAATCTAGATTGATTTCACCCATTCCAGAAAGTTCTGGGAAGTGCTTACATGTTTGGCTGAGTGAGGCACTGTCCCTGTAGCCCAATGTGATTGGTAGTTATTCTTGGTAATGATGTTTTGTACATAGTTAGGCAGTGAGTCATCCAGGTTTCCTGGAACTTGGACTGGCTAGTAGGTTGGAGAGAGTTATAGAATGTGCTAGAAGGGGTGAATAGATAGTATATAAGCTAGAGAAATTCTGCAGTAGGCAGAGTACCCAACACCTCTGCTCTGAGAGTTACGTCACTTCTGGCTCTGAAGCGACTTGTTATAGTCAGTCCTGTGTTACCTGCTGACTTGTTATGTTTGTGGAGATAAGGCCTGGGAGACATTTTGCCTGCAGAGAGTTAATGTGCCCTCATTGGAGATAGACACCATGTTTGTGTCAATGGACATTGCTATGGCAAAGCTGTGATGGGCTCGATTCTTAGCTGAACATTATTAAGTGAATCATCATTCAACGCATCAACTGGACGTGGTCGTCACAACGTTTGGACTCTGCACGTTTTGCCGTGGACATATATCGTGGATTTTACCCCGGATCTATACCGTGGACTATCGTAACCTGCGCCTCTGGAGTTACGTCGCAGGAATCATTCATCGGTGCGTCAAGGATCGTTCGTCTGTGCATCGAACATCGTATTTGGACACTTTCAAAGGATTATTTAATACGTGTAAGTGATTCCACTATCGATTTATAACTGTTTCTATTGATCATTGTTGTATTGATGTGACGCCAATTACCAGTCTGTACCCACAATATCACTGTTAATAAACCGCCTGAACATCAGTTGATTGTTTCTTTTGTGCGATCATTCTCAGAGTGATTTTGGTCGTAACAAAATTGGGGGCTTGTCCGGGAAGTGAATTTAAGCCAAAACTTAGAATTTGGAACGTTCCGGAAGCCAGACAGACATAATACCAGTTGAGTTAGTTGTTCAATTGTATATTGTGTGTAATACAGTGTGACAATGTCAATCAGTACAATGGATGTTCAGGCATTTGTTCAGAGGACAGATTTGTCCCTCAAAGATTTGCAAAGGTTACGCAAATGTGATTTGACTGCTATTGCACAGCATTTAAATGTAGATGTTCCACAAGGTGCAAGAAAGGCAGAGATTCTTGACTTAGTAGCTGGTCACATGGAGCTCAAAGAAGAAATTGACACTCCAGATCAAGCTCAAATTTCTGATCAGACACGGCTTGAGCTTGCTAAATTGGAAATAAAGGAGAGAGAAAGAGCAAGGGAATTAGAACTGGAGAAAGAGAAGATGAGACTAGAACTGGAAATGAAGGAAAGGGAAAAACAAAGAGAAATGGAAATGAAGAAATCCGAAATGGAGCAGCAAATGAAATTGCGTGAGATGGAATTGACTCATGCACAGACTGTTGGAAATCGGGAAAGGGCTCCCTCTGAATTTGATTTGGCCAAGAACATTCGATTGGTGCCAAAGTTTGAAGAAAACAGAGTTGATGCATACTTTGTGTCATTTGAGAAGGTGGCTAACAGTTTGAACTGGCCACAGGAATTTTGGCCCTTGCTCCTTCAAAGTGTGTTTGTCGGCAAAGCAGCTGATGTGTACTCATCTCTCTCTGAAGAGCAATCACGTGACTATGCTACAGTCAAGAAAGCAGTGTTGAATGCTTATGAGTTGGTGCCAGAGGCGTACAGACACAAGTTCAGAAATTCGTACCGCAAACCAGGCCAGACACATGTTGAGTTTGCTCGTGAAAAAGAAATGATGTTTGATAGGTGGTACAGATCCCTGAAAGTGGATCAGGACTTTGATAACCTACGTGAGGTAGTTCTCTTGGAAGAATTCAAAAAGAGTGTTGCTTTCAGTGTGAGGTCACATTTGGATGATCACAAAGTGACAAGTTTGCATAAAGCAGCCTTGATGGCTGATGAGTATGAGTTGACCCACAGAAATGACAACAGACCACCTTTCAGGAATTTCTCTGGAAACAAGAGAGACAAAAATCAGTCGAGCAATCCAAAGAATGCTGGTCCTGAAAAAGGCACTGAAACTTCATCGGCACCAAAGCCTCAATCTGACAAAGGGTCCAGTACAAGTGCAAATGTCATCAAATGTTTTCACTGTAACAAGACAGGGCATGTAAAGTCACAATGTTGGAAGTTGTAAAACAAAACAAAGAAGGACTTGGGATTTGTCATGTCAAAAAGTGTCCTACCCGAAAACAGTGTCCCGTTCAGTGAAACACAGGCCATTGAAAGTCAGTCTCCCAAATTCAAAGATAGGCTGAAGCAGGTGGATGAGAGCTATCGTAGCTTTTTGTTTGATGGTGAGGTGACCCCATGTACTTCTGGTGAGGCAGGTAAGCCAGTGGTCATCCTGCGGGATACGGGGGCTTCTCAGTCATTGATGGTGGATGGTGGTATGACTTTTCCACCAGATAGTGCAGTGAATGCAAAAGTCTTGATTCAGACTGTTGATGGCAGTTATATGTCAGTGCCACTGTATAGAGTGGATTTGAAGTGTGACCTAGTTTCTGGTCCTGTGACTGTTGGAGTTGTTCCTGAGTTGCCTATGGCAGGCATTGATTTTTTGTTGGGGAATGACTTGGCTGGGGACAAGGTGGTTGCGTCTCCAGTTGTTTCGGATAAACCACTGGTGGTTGCTGAAACTGAGCAGTTGCAGGAGGAGTTTCCTGGGATTTTCCCAGACTGTGTTGTGACTAGGTCTCAGGCTCGTAGAGCTGTTCAAGATGATGCGGATTCTGTTGATGTGGAGGAGAATTCCGGTGTTTGGTTGGCAGAAACCTTTTTCAAGGATTTGAATGATGGGGTTGCTGTATTAGGCTCCGAGGCTAACAGTGATGGGCTGTTTAGCAAGTCTTCCTTGGTTGAAGCACAGCAGGCAGACTCTGAGTTGAAAGGCTTGTCTCAGACGGCGTGTTCTGAGGCTGAGGCTGAAAAGGTCCCTGAGTGCTATTATGTCAAAGATGGCATTTTGATGAGGAAGTGGAGACCTCCCCATAGGCCAGCTGATGAGGATTGGACGGTGGTCCGTCAAGTTGTTGTCCCTCCTAGTTACCGCGGTGAGATCTTGAGGATTGCTCACGAGTTACCTGTTGGCGGCCATTTAGGCGTCAGAAAGACAAAGGATCGGATCATGAGGCATTTCTATTGGCCAGGGTTGAATGTGGATGTGGCTGAGTTTTGTAAGACTTGTCACACATGTCAGGTGGCTGGTAAACCACAGCATTCAGTGAAACCGGCGCCATTGATTCCGATTCCTGCGTTTGAAGAACCATTCAGTCGGGTTTTAGTCGACTGTGTTGGACCTTTGCCTAGGACTAGGTCGGGTCACAAGTACCTCTTGACAATCATGGATGTGTCTACACGGTTTCCAGAGGCTATCCCATTGCGAAATATCACTGCTAAGATTGTGGTAGATGCTCTAGTGCAGTTTTTCACTAGGTATGGGTTGCCCAAGGAAGTGCAGTCTGACCAAGGGTCAAATTTCATGTCAGGCATATTTCAAGAGGTGATGTATCGTTTGGGTGTGAAGCAGCTGAAGTCGTCAGCTTATCATCCCCAATCCCAAGGTGCGTTGGAGCGCTACCACCAGACCCTAAAGACAATGATTAGGGCATTTTGTGAGGAGTATCCCGAGGATTGGGATAAGGGCATCCCTTTCCTGCTGTTTGCAACGAGGGACTCCCCAAACGAGTCGACGGGTTTCAGCCCATTTGAGTTGGTGTACGGTCATGAAGTCAGGGGCCCACTGAAGCTCATCAAAGAGAAATTCATGACGGAGGATGATGAGGTCCACCTACTTGACTACGTGTCAAAGTTTCGTGAAAGGCTTTCAAAGGCTTGTGAGGTAGCTAGGGAACACTTGAAAGTGTCACAAGACTCTATGAAGAGAAAGGCAGACAAAAGTGCCAAAGCCCGAACTTTCAACCCAGGTGACAAAGTTCTTGTACTGCTGCCCATACAAGGTGAACCACTGAAAGCCAAGTTCAGTGGCCCGTACTATGTCAAAAAGAAACTCAATGATGTGAACTATGTGATCAGTACGCCAGACAGACGCAAAGATCAGAGGGTGTGTCACATAAACATGCTGAAAGAGTACTATGAGAGAAAGGCTAGTCAGCCGGTAGGCGTAGCTCAGGTGGTAGTAGAAGAAGTAGATGAAGAGGGAGAAGCTCAAGATGAGAATGGAAGTGAGCCCTCTAGTGCCAGGTTGTCTAACGCAGAGATGTTAGGGAAAGTAGACGAGGCACTGAACTACCTACCTGAAAATCAGAGGAAAGATGTGACTAGTCTGTTACATGAGTACAAAGAACTGTGTAAAGACAAACCAGGTTGCACCCCTCTGGCTGTACATGATGTTGATGTAGGAGATGCTGACCCTATCAAGCAAAACCCTTACAGACTAAACCCGAGCAAACTGCAAAAAGTAAGGGAAGAGGTTCAGTACATGCTAGACAATGACATAATAGAACCGAGTAAAAGCAGTTGGAGCTCCCCAATCGTCATGGTGCCCAAACCAGATGGGTCTCAAAGATTCTGTATAGATTACAGAAAGGTGAATGCCGTGACGAAAACAGACTCTTTCCCCATTCCCAGACTAGAAGACTGCATTGACAGGGTCGGAAATTCTGCATATGTCAGTAAAATAGACCTTTTAAAGGGATACTGGCAAGTGCCCTTGACTGACAAAGCCAGAGAGATTTCTGCCTTTGCTACACCAGATGGCTTGTTCCAATTCAAAGTAATGCCATTCGGCATGAAAAATGCTCCAGCCACCTTCCAACGGCTGACAAACCAAATCATTGCCGGACTTGACAACTGTGTAGTATACATTGATGACATCCTAGTGTACAGTGACACGTGGGAGGAGCACATTACACACTTGCGGCAACTTTTTGATCGACTCAGGGAGGCCAGATTGGTGATTAATCTGGCAAAGAGTGAATTTGCAAAGGCCAAAGTGGTGTATCTCGGGCATGTAGTCGGTCAGGGACAAGTATTGCCAAGAGAAGCCAAGGTAGAGGCTATACTAGGCTTTCCCATCCCCCAATCCAAGAAGGAGTTGCTCAGATTTCTGGGCATGGCTGGTTTCTACAGGAAATTTGTACCAAATTTCAGCACTGTAGTCACCCCCCTAAACAAACCTGCTGAAGGGCAAGGCAAAGTACACCTGGACTGATGAGTGTCAAAGAGCCTTCGAGAAACTAAAGGCAGTCCTTGCTAATGAGCCTGTTTTGGCAGCTCCTGACTTCGCAAAGCCATTCAAGGTGGCAATAGATGCTAGCGATGTAGGAGTGGGAGCGGTTTTGCTCCAAGAAGATGAAGAAGGCACTGAACGACCAGTTAGCTACTTCTCCAAAAAATTGAACACATACCAGAAGAAGTACTCCACAATTGAGAAGGAGGCTCTCAGTCTCATCCTTGCCCTCCAGCAATACGAAGTGTACTTGACAAATAGCAAAGGGGAGGTCACAGTCTATACTGACCACAACCCCTTGGTCTTTTTAGACCGGTTCAAAATGAAGAACAACAGGTTGTTCAGATGGAGCATGATGACGCAGCCATATGCACTCAAAATCAAACATGTGGTAGGCAAAAACAATGTAATTGCCGACGCTCTGTCAAGAGTGTAACCTGAAGAGAGTATCAAAGGTGAAAAGTTTTCATCGCATATCATTTCCAGTGTATGTGTTTAGCATATTCATTAATGTGTGCAAAACAGTTTGATATGATTGTATAAGCTCCGAGAATCCAAACAATATCATTGTAAATGGTATCCATGAAAAGAGAACATGGAATACAGCTATCCAAAAGGCATGTGATAGTATGTGGTTATTGTAGCTTGATTTGGATTTTACCTCACATTCATTATAAATAATAATGAGACATTGTGAAGGTAAAAGAAACCCTTGCTACGGCAAGGCTTTCTTTTTCCCATGGGGGATGGTGTCACAAATGTACACACTAGTAGTTATGTACATGTACATGTATGATGTACTGTATGCCTGGCTGTTTTAATGTGTATGTACACAGGTGGACCAGATTAATGGAGAACATTCTATGTGGTATACTAGTACATACAGGCTGACCAGATCAGTGGAGAATTTTCTAGGTGGTATACAATGTAACTACACAGTACATGCTTGTAGCAGGAAATACATTATAGCTCACTCAATCTAGATTGATTTCACCCATTCCAGAAAGTTCTGGGAAGTGCTTACATGTTTGGCTGAGTGAGGCACTGTCCCTGTAGCCCAATGTGATTGGTAGTTATTCTTGGTAATGGTGTTTTGTACATAGTTAGGCAGTGAGTCATCCAGGTTTCCTGGAACTTGGACTGGCTAGTAGGTTGGAGAGAGTTATAGAATGTGCTAGAAGGGGTGAATAGATAGTATATAAGCTAGAAAAATTCTGCAGTAGGCAGAGTACCCAACACCTCTGCTCTGAGAGTTACGTCACTTCTGGCTCTGAAGCGACTTGTTATAGTCAGTCCTGTGTTACCTGCTGACTTGTTATGTTTGTGGAGATAAGGCCTGGGAGACATTTTGCCTGCAGAGAGTTAATGTGCCCTCATTGGAGATAGACACCATGTTTGTGTCAATGGACATTGCTATGGCAAAGCTGTGATGGGCTCGATTCTTAGCTGAACATTATTAAGTGAATCATCATTCAACGCATCAACTGGACGTGGTCGTCACAACGTTTGGACTCTGCACGTTTTGCCGTGGACATATATCGTGGATTTTACCCCGGATCTATACCGTGGACTATCGTAACCTGCGCCTCTGGAGTTACGTCGCAGGAATCATTCATCGGTGCGTCAAGGATCGTTCGTCTGTGCATCGAACATCGTATTTGGACACTTTCAAAGGATTATTTAATACGTGTAAGTGATTCCACTATCGATTTATAACTGTTTCTATTGATCATTGTTGTATTGATGTGACGCCGATTACCAGTCTGTACCCACAATATCACTGTTAATAAACCGCCTGAACATCAGTTGATTGTTTCTTTTGTGCGATCATTCTCAGAGTGATTTTGGTCGTAACACTGCCAAGCAACAAGAAATGCATCTGTGATGCTCATTCTAAGCCCAACCTTATGATTTTGTGTGCATTAACCCATTGAGGATGAGTTCCAAGTAGACTCGAGCAAGTGTCTATGGGAAATGCATGTTGTAGCAAAATCAGTCCATCTTCAACGGATTAAATAAGCTTCCAAAAGAGAGCTATGGCATTACTTTCAAATTAGAAAGTCTTAGACTGAAAACAAAGTTTTGCTTACTATGTCACTCTCATTTCACATAATAAGGCTTTAAAGAGTAAAACAGAACTGCCACATCATGCCGAAGATGGAAAAAGAATCCCTTGCATTTTAATGCTTACCTGATGACAGGCGATCGGAAGACACAGGACACAATTGGACAGTGGGAGGAAGAGATTAATTAAGCCACTCCTCAAGGGGGTACATAGGCTAAAGCAAGGAGGGGCCAGGGGTACGAGATTAGCGCAAGAAATAAGTGTCCACTCTCGACAATAGTTGAGACATAGCTGTGTGGTGGGTGGCATAGATGTTAATCATAACTGTCACGTGGGATCTCACTCATAGTACTCATATGTATACTTGTCAGACAGACATTGAGGGGATATTAGGCAGGAATTACCTGGAGGTCAGCTGTCCCTGCAGATGAATTTTCCCTCTTCTCCCTCCTTGTCAACCATATCCTGGAGGTTAATGACTGCACATATCAACATGCCTTTGTCATTGCTTTGTCTGGCTGAGATAAAGTTATGTTGTATTCCTCTCACACAATTTCATTTTTCTGAGAAATGTGCAAGCCAGTAAACTACAACTTTATGCTCTGTCTCTTTTCACAAAACAGCCATTTTGACTGCATTTTTGTTTGTTTTGTTTGTTGTTTTTGTTTTAGTGTGCCAATGTCAAATCAAAACAGATACAAAGAAAGGTTTGCTGCTAATGAAAGCTTCAATGATGTTGATGAACAGGTGGAACATCAGGCAGTAAATATCAAGGATTCACTGGATATGCACCACAAAAGACCAAAGGGACAAATTTCCACCACCGTAAAGTTTCAAATACTAAATCTGAACAATACTTAAAGAACCTTCTTCCCAACAACACTATGTGATACAACACAGAAGCAGGTATATTACTTCCAGTGTCAAATCAGATATGCCATATATAAATGTAGGACTATATTTCATATGAATATGAGTATATCTATGCAATGATGATACTTCAGGGTAACTGCAATCACCTGTATCATACCTTCAAACTTCAGGGATCTATGTGTAAAAAAGGGGGGAAAAATCTGTCAATGAAGTCAAACAGATCAAAGGAAATTCACTTAGCACAGTGGGACAGGAATATCAGGATCTGTCAGTTTCCATACCATCTGTGGATAAATACAGAGCTGCAAATGGAAATATCAGTTGAAGATTAGCACAGTCACTGGGTTGCCTGAAACAGATAGCAGCCACCATGTTTCTCTAACGCATTGATTTATACAGTGTTTAAATATATCTCAGAATTTATTTTTTGTGTGGTAACTGCACGTCATGCCGAAGTTATACTATCAATTTGTTTACAAACTTAGAAGCAGTATTTTCGAGACTTGTTTAGGATGATGCAGATCGAGGTTGATGCTGGGTATATTCCTGACATCCACACACTGGTTATCTCAATACCACTAAATGTTTATGCAGTCTATCATTTCTGCTCATCTGTTATGTAAGTATTACTATGTGTGTGTGTATTATATGTGTGTATGTGAGTATGTATATAACAAACCTGATCCATGGCAATTTTGAAGTACAAATTGTATCATCATCATTACTGACTTTTCGCTCTGAATGGTCTACTTACCTGGCTATAAAAATCCTTTCTGAATTATGGCATAATGTGAGTTTAACATCAAGATTTGTGCTTTGTCAGGATAATCATAAAACAGATGATCTACAATTTATGACCAATGTGCAAAGAGAGAGAGAGAGAGAGAATCAAAGTGCACGGGAAAGAAGAAGGAGAGTTAGAGAGGAGAGATGGAGTGATATAAACACACAAACACATGAGAAAGCCAGGTGTGTAGTTTTCAAGGCAAATCTCATAGATCTGCATCCATACAGAAAACACTTTTAATAGAACTGTCCATGCTTGTTAACCCGTTGAGGACAGTTTGATTTTGCTGCAACACGCATTTCCCATGGACACCTGCCCGACTCGTCCTCAACGGGTTAATCTTGACTTTAAAAAAGATTGAAATTTATTATCTGAAAAGAAAATTTTAAAATGAAATGAATTCATATCAATAGAAAGTATTTTTTTTTTCTTTTTCCTTTTTCTTTTTTAAAGGATTACTCACCATTGTCTATCACTTGGTAGAGTTTGCACTTGACCAGGCTGTTCTGGGGAATAGTCAGCTTGTCACGCAATAATGGCAAAAGGTCGCAAACCATCATATGGTTTGTGATCCTCAATGCCTTTGTTGCTCTATGATTGCTTGGTGTAAGGCAGTAAAATCGCAGAACACCTTCATAGGTGAGCCCCTGGGGGAAAAAGTTATCAAAGAAGTAAATGTTTGATAGAGATCATATTGCACTGGAAATCTCTACTTTCCCATATGTTTGTTGTACCTGATTATTGGTATTAAAGTCTACATGAAAATCAAATGAAGGACAAAATCTACATTTGTACGGTATTATCTTTCACAGTCTTTCATTTATGAGCAGATACAGACAAGATATCTGTAAAGATACCTTCCATAAATACCGGTAGACAGGAGGGTCAACATGAATGAATAAATGAATGAATGAATGAATGAATGAATGAATGAATAGATAATTATAAATTATACATAAAAAGTTTCTTTCTACGAAAATAGAGATGATATAAACATATAAACATATAAACATATGAACATATGACATCATTACAGTAAAGCCTGTTGTTTAACTTTGACACTGTTGTATGTGTTAAGACTTCAATGATTGCTTTGAATAAGGAGAAGCCCATCTTGACACTCGGGTATAATCTGCTAAAACATATTTTTCCCCAAAAATGGAGTAATAAAAGGTTTATAAACCCAGAGAAAATAACAAAATAACAAAATACCACAGTTTCCCACATGCATTAAAAAAAAAAAAAGGTATGTTGGTTACAACCATACAACAAATCGGGTATCTGATGGTATAGGTAACAAAGTCATGGCATCATGACTCTTTGATTGATTTATGTACAATAATAACAGAAAGTTTTTTTTTTTTTTTTGGACTGATTCAACAAATACAACATCTCCTTTTAAAAGTCATTATTGCCAAATTATTCATTTTCTAATTTAACATCAAGTCCAATGGAAATGCAGTGACGGTTTAAGCTAAATCTGAGAGACATTTCTTACACATAACTGAAATCTTCTGCACTTCATTAAATGATCTAGTTCATTTACAAGTATAGAGCAAGGTGTAGAGGCAAGCTAACTTACAAGTGTTTAGATCATGTTTGTTTGTTTGTTTGTTTGTTTGTTTAGGATCAAAAGAACTGAGCCTTGTAAGGATTTTTGAAGACATTAGCAGTGTGAATAGTACCATGAATGCAAGGCAGTCAATATACTGATGCCTACTCCCTGTGGATTGCTGTTCTCTACTTTAATCCAGTGACGCATGTGTTGATTGTTCCATTATCACTTGGCATCATCTAATCCCAAGCCTCCCCCCTCCAAAACAAAAATAAATTTATTGTCAAGAGCTGTGACGGAGATGCATTTGATTGTCCTATTATGCCCTAATTCTGCACCTTGTGTGGACTTTGGGATGGGGCAGTTTTCAAATAATGTTGCACCATTCAGGCTCTAGTTTCTGCATAAAATATACTGAAAAGCAGGTGCTGGGCATACAGATCATCAATGCTTGCCATTGATTGCCCAACGATCCCACTTTGTTGCAGCATGGGTCTGTGACCACCATTCACTACATGGCTCTTTTCAGGGTGGTTAATACGCTGAGCCCTCGACACGACTCGACTGACTGGCCCCATTGTCTACCTATATGATGGACCATAGCATCCCTACCACTTCACACCCTGAGGCTTTCTGTTGCTCAGGATTTACTTTCGATTCCACATTACAGAACCATATTCTGGTACGGTGATAGTTTTGAAGCATTAAGTTGCAGAGAGCAGCACTTGGTAAGCCAGGTTTGCTTTAAAAGTTAAAGCTGCATATTGAAGTTTGCCAGGAGACCAGGGCCTTACATCAAAAGATCTTACCTTCAAACCAACATCTCCTTAGCTAGAACTACAGGTATCTTTGACTATACAATATGCCATGCTTTTCTTAGTTTGTGACTAAGATTTCTATTGGGAAACCAAAGCAACTTTTAATTTATTCATGGGACATGCTATGACTTCGTGGACATTAGAAATGAAAAGAAATTATCTAAACATACACTTTATGTGGCCATTATCTAAAATGACAATTATTGAACAGCATTTAGCTAGAGCACTAATAATTCCTTACAATCTACCAAGTAGCTAATATACCCTTAGAAAGTATTCTAACTTGACTGTCACTGAACTTTCATATCAACGAAAACGAATTAAATGATGCCATCAGCTTGTGACTTTACATTAGAATGACTGTGATTCGCAGTCTTTGACTTAGCTATAACTGTTTTGCTCAAAAGACAAATCCCTTCTCAAACTAAGATTACATGTGGTTTTTGTTTTGTGTTTTTCTTTTTGTTCTTGTATTTTTTTCTTGCTCTAAGATATCTAAAATACTTGAAGATATCATGTTACATTAGAATGTATCCTTAACCCCTTGAGGATGAGTCCCAAGTGTACTCAGGCAGGTGTCCATGGTAAATGTGTGTTGTAGCAAAATCAGTCTGTCCTCAACCGGTTAATTCAGGGGAGAACTCCATAACTAACTGCAGTGTCAAAGTAACTGTGTTATATTCCTCTTTATGCACATGAAAGAAACCCTCCCCCCCCCCCCCCCCGAAAAAAAAGTAATGGCACTGTTTAAAACCTACTAAATGGAACAGGAATTTCAAGATTCCATTTGATACCATTTATCTACAGCTTGACAGTAGTTCAAAAGCTTTCTCCAAGTTTCCAGCAGTATATGTCTTTCAGACCTAACAATAACATGGTTTGTATTATGGCGTTAAACTCTAGTATAGTCACAAGTCTGTGCACCTGAAGTTTTCATGGCATATGTGACTTGTCTGTGAAAGACAAATGCCATGCCAGACACTATGCATATATTTCTGAGGATAATGTTTCACAGAAATGCTCCTTCACTCTTTATTGATTGGTCTTATTGGCAGTTAAATCCAAATAACGGCATCGCCCCACACAAACTTGGCTGTCGATCCCTGAGCTCTTCTTTCTATTATTGATTACTTGCAATTAGTCATGCATCCCCTCTACAAAGTCCTGGTATTGTTTACAAGGAGGACAGGAGAAATGCAGTGATGTGTTAAATGTGACAGATTCCCTGATTTAAGGTGATACAGTCAAATGTTCCCTTCCTTGATACATCTAACTGTCATCAATTAAAAACAAAATTTATACAATGTTTCCTAACTGCTCTAGAAAAAGAAACAAATTAGAAGACAAGGAGAGGTCACTTGTATCTTTCACACAGTGGAACACTTCAGTAAGTAGCTAAACATGTGATTGGATAAAAACTAATTCTGTTTGCACGTTTTTGCAATCTTTAAAAGAGAGGAGGATTTTATAAAACATACCATACTTTAATAGCTAGATGCTACTTTGTATTGTTTTTAATAAATTTACTTTGCATTAAAATCAAGAAAGAATTGAATATTAAAAGAGAGTCTTGTGCAATTATTTCCATTGTACAGTCTACAGCAAGTTGGATACCTGACAAAAGTTTACAAATGAGGAGTAAAGAGAGGTATGATAGTTCTATACCGATAAAATCATACGAGAACAGGTCTATTAAAGGTACCGGTATCTATATAAATTACAGTAGTATCTTCAAAAGTTATTTTGTTTTTGACAGTGCTAAGTGTTGAGTGTGGAATAATTCCTTTTATCAAAAAAAAAGAAGAAGAAAAAGTATCAACTGATCTTAATTAGTCATGTGTAAAGAATGTAAATCATCTTGGAAGGTAAAGACCACAGAGTACTTATCCCTACAGGTACCAGGTGCTTTGCCACACAAGCAAATTTCTATTCTATATTGAGTATAATAAATCATACATATTCTGAGATATGATTTTGTTGCAATTTGGTATAGACTATTTAAGTTCAATACTGTCTATATGTATATAATGATGATATTAATCATGCACGCATCACTGAAAAAGCAAAAACTTTAAAAAGGAGATGGAGATATTAAAATCTTTGTTCATAATGCTGCATGTCATGCCTCTTCTCGACAGTAATCTTCTCTTTTTCTCTTTCTTCATCTCTCACATCAAATACATCAGCCTACCATTAGTCAACCTCTGCTTCCCCCTCTTTCCGTTTCACTTGAAGAGTAATTCCAGTGCAGTGGGTGATGCAACTGCATTGTTAAAGAGAATTGTCTTGAAACTTTTAACATTTTGATAATCTTGTGTCTTACAGTTCTATCAATTCTATTGGTATATAACCTTTGCATATATGTTTTCCATTTATGTAGATGCCGTACATGTATACCTTGCATATTAGTCTACTTTGAAATGATGTAATTATGATTTTTGTTTTAAATTTTGCCTCACTTCAGAGTCTTCTATATCCCGTTTTATTTGTTCATTGTTTCTTGGTGTATGATGTCATCCAACTGGCTTTGCAATTGCATCTACATTGAAATAAACAGTCTTAGACCTCTACGATAGGAAAGAAAAAAAATCATGTACCATATAAGCACAGAACATTTTGCCGTTTGGCAATTGTCAAAATTACAATTTTGGTGGGGGTACAAATGGAACTCTTGCTCAAAACACGACATTAAAACATAAATATTAGTTATTTGAGTTTTTGTGTTCTAAGAGATTACCAGCCACAACGTTGCTACAAGTTTCCTCTTACCTGTTTCAGTGACACAGTGAAAGCATCATACTGGTTATTCCTGTTGTATATGGCTATTTTCCGAGCAAGAAGTTCCCTCTGGAAGTTCAAGTCGAACACTTCAGAGTTACTCCTTGAGCTGTTCATCCTGGCACCGTTCCCTTTCTCAGCCACTGCGTTGTACCGCCGGTGCAAGGCTAGCAGGTGAGCCAGAACCCTGGGGTCGGTGAGAAACCCTATACTCGATCGCTGCCGCGAGAGAAAGTCAAATGTCTGATCGGCAACTTGCTCCGCGGCAGTGCCGATGAAATTCTCCAACTTTTCGCCGTTTGTCGACATCCTGACCCTCCCAGGTTTCTACAAACTTCCTGAGAGATTTTTAAAGAAAATCGAGACATTGGCCGTGTCAAGGTATGATTCCATCGGTATCATCGGTCATGCCGCTAATAATCGCCATGACTAACTCCATCCATGGGCGTGTGTCAATCTTCATCTTGTCGAACAGCTAGCTGTCGTCTGCAGCGCGAGTGTTGCTAGTGGTATAATCGATAGCACCGGGAAAGTGTCAGCTCTTGCATGGAGCAAGTAAAAACAAACGAATAAAACAAGCTCGGATATCAGTTGCTACCAGTTGCTGTCGGTGACGCTTCATAGTTATCATGCCACTACAACGAACAGGTGGGGTATCATTCGCTGATGGTGGACTTCTTGGATTATGTTTTCCAGGGTGTTGTGAATAGAGCACCTCCCTGGATTTTCAGACGGCTTGGGTATAACATCCTCAGCATGTCAGTGAAGTTCGTTTTTTTTTTTTTTTTTTTTTTTAATAGGCCTTACCTTATATGTCAGGGGATACTCTAGTTTTCACTGAAGATTGGTATGTTGCACAGACATTGAAATAAATGGCATAATATGACTGCAGCTCTTAGGGCTTCCATTATTCGTCTGCATCGTATTTCTCTCTCTTTTTGTTTATGTTGATCAAGAGAGACATATATCGTGTGTAAATCTCTCAGCCCTTCTAGGCGATGTAAACAAAAACAATATATCATATTTTGGACGTAAAATCTATCCTCTGCATTGGTTGAAAGAGCTTCACGACATTATAGGTTTTTTTTTAACTATCTTAGAATGTTGGCATATTTGACACTTGATGGCACACTGTTTGGAAAATTGCATCTCTTTTTATGAAAATTCCCAAATAGTTCACTATTTTGTGAAATGATCCCAAAGTACTGCAACATCACCGCGTGCTGCTTCATACCGTCGTCACTCCGAAACATCGCACGACTTCTCGCCTCTTTCCCCCTTCTATTGTTATAATATTTTATCCAAATAATTTTGTGTTTAATTCTGGTTAAAACTATGGGCATCTGTGCCTCCAATAAACTGACATTTGTATTTACTGAGGGGCGAAGCGCCCCCCCCCCCCCCCATAGTAGGTATGGGCCCTTCCCCGTAGTCCTAAAAAGAAACTCTCAAGGAAAAGTTTCTCGATATCGTATTCTATTAACAACAAAAAAAAAAATCCACTTATTATAGTTAGGGGATTTTTTACTGACATCGCGCTCTGCCCCGTACGGTCATTTTGTGAAATGTAACATCACTGAGCACTTTATAATCTGACATCGCGCCCTGCTTCGTATACGATCACTGTAAGAATCCCTTCAAAACATCGCATCCACAAGTGGCCACCACACTGCATGACTTCTTCTCTTACATTGTCGTCTTCTTTGGTTTAAATCTTTTATCTCAAATATAAGACAAATATACTCTACTTTATTTCGAGTTTAGGTCTCGACGTGTGCCTACCAAAAGTACCATTCACTTGGTCGAGCTCATCTTATGACATAGTACTACTTTGGAGTCGCCTCTGCTCAAGGCAATGTGTATTGTGTATTAAGTCAGGCATGGCATTTGATGAATTAAGAAGATGAAAAGGTGTATTTTCCTCTTCTCTGATCGGGCCTTCCATCTTTCAATTTCTAATGGAATTATACATGGCCGGCGCAGCCCCCACACTTTTTGTGCACCATACAAAGGAATACATAAGGTGTCATCACTTTGGGCCCCCACACTTTTTTTAACCCGGAAGTGCGTAAGTGGCACTAAAATAGAAATAGATAGGGATCTTGAAGTATGGCGGCGGTAAGGTTATGTTTTTTTTTCTCTGAAGACCTTGTTTTTTGTTTTTTGTTTTTTGTTTTTTTTTTTTTTTGTTTTTGTCAGCTGAAGAAACCCGGAAGTGGACGGGGAGAAGAGATGAGCCTTTTTTTTTTTCTCTCTTTTTTTTTCTTTTTTCTGCTTGTTAGCTCATGAAACCCGGAAGTGGGCCCCCACACTTTTGAAAACACTGCGCCGGCCCTGTTATAAAGGTCAATGATGAGGGAGTGATTAGCTATATACCCACAGTTTTAGGGGATCACCTGATAGTATTTTTTTTTAAATCTCTTTCTCTTCAGTAACGTCTAATCACAATGAATTAGTTATCTCTTCTAAAGTGGTATCAAGAGTGAGTGTCGAATAAGATTTGTTCAGGGACTGAGTGTCGTGTGATGTAGCAGTTCATGCACTATGATGACACATGCAAAATTCCATGAGCTGGCATTTCGTCTGGCGTCTGATGGTACTGACTGACGGACCAGCCTTTCGATGGGATTGGGAGGGGTGTATGTGCAGCCCCGTGATGCTTCACCCATAATACACTAAATATAGTAACAGGGTGTAACTGATTTCTGTGTCTTGTTTTACTGCGATAAAACTACTCTACTTTAAGCTGGAGAAGGAAAAAAAAAATACTTTACTGAACGCTCTAAATCAAGTGAATGAAACTGGGTCCTCCCAGCGGATTTTTGCCCTGAAAGAAGGAACTGGGGTTGAGCGGGGCGCAAATGAACCCCATCCCGCTCCAGCGTTAATAGACTTCCCGGAGGATTGAGGATGCACACTGCACAAAGAAAGTAATCAGCGGAGTGATCAATACGCATGGTAGGAGGTAGCAATTCATTATCTTACATGACAGATGTACTAAAGGCATCAGGGTCACTTCGTCTCATCGATGAAAGACGTATATCGCTCAATGATTCCTTGGTTTCCATCCATTAGAAAAGCGGGAAGCTTCCATTTTGCCAGGTATATCTTGGACAGTGCCGACATGCAGATGGTGACCTTACTTACCGATAATCCACAGAGATCTTGAAAATTTTAACGTCTTTAACCGATCGAAATATCCATTTGCAGTGGCGGATCCATAGGGGTGCGCATTGGGTGCGCACCCCCCTCTTTAAAAAGAAAAATTAAAATTAAAAAAAGGAGATGAAACCCGGAAGTAGCAACAAAAAAATTAATATTGTTTGCGCCCCCCCCCCCCTTTACGGAATTCCTGGATCCGCCCCTTTGTTGTTTGTGTTGTTGTTGATGGTTGTACACCTGTATAAGTGCGTGTATGTACGAGTGTGCATGTGATTATGGGTAGAATGAAAAAAAAAAAACCTCAATAACATTGTACTTTACTTTTAAAGAAGATGGAAAATTTTCCAGTATCAATATTTTGCATTCTTCTCTGTCAAACTTAGCATAAAACTCTCATCAAAAACAAATTATGATGTAGCCTACTTGTGTACACGTAGGCCCTACTTAACTCTTTACCAGGGGTGTGAGAGCACTTCCAGAATGGAAAAAATCTCAAATCTACAACAAAACAAGTCTCAAGTACATTGAACTGTGAACATTTAAATGCATTTGAATTGCCAAAAGTCTGAAAAGTGGATTTTGGGCACCCAATATTAATGATAATGATGATGATGATGATGATAATAATAATAATAATAATAATAATAATAATAATAATAATAATAATAATAATAATAATAATAATAATAATAATAATAATAATAAAATCAGAATAAACTCCAAACTTTCACATCCCTGTCTGGCAAAATTACGAGTACGAACCTAGATTAGAATACAGTGATACATTCCGCATTTTCTGAATTCAGTGATTGTTTCACGTCCACATATGGAGCGTTTCATTTTTCCCAATAGAACTTATGGAACCTTTCGACAAGAAGCAAGTTTATCACAGCAGTTTGCGAAATCATCATGGATTCGCATAGGCGCATCCCTAAATTCAATTAAGTGAGAATGATGTTTGAATGGTGATGATGATGAACAATGTTTGTGCGCTTAACAACCTAAGAACATCAAATGCACTTTTATGCTCCATTAAGGATTATCTAAGAAAAATTCAAGTTCAAATACAAAATTTTAAAGGCCACACAATCAAATGTACAGGACACTCAAGTAGTCTTTTAATCATTTGTAGTAGGTCTTCAACAAAAAGAAACAAAAAAATATCAATTTTGAGTTTATTTCTAAAGCTTGTTTTTACAAATTTATTTTTTTAATCTTAAAATTTAGACAAAATGAAATTTGAATCAAGCACACCAAATCAGAACACAATAACACTCACACATACACACAAACACACATCATGCATATGTTTAAACACACAACCGAAAGAAAAATGGTCTAAATAAAAATTGAGATAAAGTTTACAATGCGATATTCAACTGACACCAATATGAATGCACAATGTACTGAAATTAATATCAAATACATTGGAAAGTTTATTTTGTTTATTCAGGCCTTTTTTGTGTGTGTGTGTTCTTCCTTTGTGTCTGAATTGTCTTTCATTCGTAGGACAAAATGATCGTGTATTGTATGGTAGGATTCAGCAGTGAGCTCATGTACGTGACTATTTTGTCTTTTTTTTCCCCAAAAAATACAGCGTACCTGACAAAATCATTTGGGTCATCCAATAAAAAAAAGGGGAAAAAAAGCTGCACCCGACATTAAAACACGTACAAATTGTATTTTCTTTATAAAAATTCCAGAAAATATAAACTTAATCTCCATGTAACAAGTACAAGAGCATGACCCATACAAACACACAAAGAACTACTGACATACAGTGTTTGTAAAATAGTTTATTACAAAATTCACACTCTTAAAAACGCAACAAACCACTGGAATATGGTTCAAAACGAGACTGATCTATGTACAATTTGACTGTCGAGTTCAAAGATGCACAGATGGAAATGAAGAAGTCTTTAGCAAGCGAATTCTTGTGCAGTTATTATGATTGAGCACTAGTCATAGTGAGATTATGCAAATCTCTCTCCATCTCACCACAGCAAATCTACTGGCTCAAAAGATAGTATGATGTCACAAACTTCTTGACTTCAGCTAAAATTTATTTAAGTATGCCCTCTGCCAATAGAAAGTCCTACTTTTGAGGATTTTTGACAACTTTCAAAGACCACCTGTACACATGGCCTCTTATCATCCCTCTCTTCTTGTTGAAGTTATCTGTGGGAACTTTCAAGTTTTTTACCTACTGCGTATCTCCAGTTTCTGTGGGAGACCCCTGTGACATTCATTGATTTTAAAACAATGAAATGCCAGTAATTTAGTCTCTTGCAATGATTGACATAAGTCCTTTATCTGGACAACAATTTATTATTATTTTTTTTTTTGGGGGGGGGGGGAGGTGGGGACAAATGTACATACTATGGTGATGTGTACACTGACAGGAACAAAAACAAACAAACAAACAAACAAAACATGAAAAAGGAGCTTTTGCAGTCCCTCAATCCAAGATTTAGATATGAAAACTTGAACAAAATCGAGGATGTACGGTGCATCCATCTTGCCTTGTCAGGAGACCCCCCCCCCCCCCCAAAAAAAAAAAAAAAAAAAAAAAAAAAACTAGATATATCGCTACGGCGACTGATATGCCTCCGCCATAATGCATGGTTCTCCTAATAGGTGTATAGTACAATGCCTTGACAATGTGTGATGACAGTTTCACACAATTGGCAAAATATTAAAATGACAGGTTTGACGCACATGTGCTGAATGTTCACTTTCCTAGAACTAGGTTCAATTGGATGAATGATTAAAATGTCAGAGTGCAGGTATTTGGGGAACTGATGATTTTTACTTGACTTTTGACCCTTTTTAAGTTTATGCATTGAGTAATTTTCAAGGTATTGAGAAAAAGTATAATTTCAGTATCAAATGGGAAAATAGCATTATCTAAACCTTTCGTTTGACCTTTGACCTCACAGTTCCACAGAGAATCACTGTTAGGTAGAACATGCATAAATATGTTAAGTTTCATGATGATACTTTGAGTTACTTTCGAGATATGGAGGAAAAAGTGCAATTTAGCACTTTCACTTGACCTTTTACCTTTTGACCTTTGACCTTTTGGCAAGAAACTTCCCCAAAAATATATATTGGGTAATACATGCCATACATCAAGTTTTAAAAAAAAAACCTTCAGGCATATTGCATTTTAAGGAAAGTAGTGATATTTTGAGGAGTTGACCTTGACCTTTGACCCCCTGACCTTTGACCCATGACCCCCAACTTCCCTAGATAATCACTGCCCATCGGTACAAGCATATATACTAAGTTCCATGAAGATACCTAGAACCATTTGCGAGATATGGAGAAAAACATGAAATTTCAATTTTTTTTTCCACAAAATAACCTGTGACCTTTGACCTTTGACCCTGTGACCCTAAAATCCACACAAAGTATTATCCCCCAAGGATATACCCTCATACCAAGTTTGATGTAAAACCACCACACGGTTCTTGAGATATCGACAAAAACAAAATGGGACGGACGGACGTACGGACGTACGGACGTACGGACGGACGGACGGACGGACGGACGACCCGAAAACATAATGCCTCCGGCCACTTCGTTGCGGAGGCATAAAAAGATTGGCACAATTAGTACAGGAATGGCTTATTTAAATCATCTTCTCGCTCATATATTGGCACAATAATCCAACAAAAACGCATTTCTGATGACATACATATAGTGTCTCCTCAGCAAGAACAAAAAACAAGTGTTGAGTATGAATTAAAATGAAATTAATGAAAAAGTGTCCAGAAGATGAACAAGATAAATAAATGCAAAATAGTAAGCAATCTTACATCTATACAGTCATCATTACAGCTGTCACTTCCTCATACATCCTGCAATACGCTGACAGAACAGATTCTGTAATAGTGCATCATAATATCTCATTATGTGAGTGTATGTGAAATTCATTAGCCCTTAGTTACAAAATGGAGATTCTGATTTCAATGTAGAACAGGAAATGTAAAGATATGACTAAGTTGTTGTAATAACCACTGTGTGTAGAGAGAGAAAAAAAATATGAATCTTGTGAGAAAAATAGATAATGTGAGGTAGTAGTTGACTATTTAAATGAGAAGCTTCTCAATGGCCTGTTGAATGGACTGAATCTGGGGTTTGAGCTGCGAGCCGTCGTTGGTCGTCACAGAGCACGCGATGACTGAACGGGAGACACCGCAGGCACGGCCAAGTGCTGTTACAATGACAACAACAAAGACAAAATAACAAAGAGTCTAAAATCAAACCAGCAACTCCAGTGTCCTTTCTTTGTAATCCTTCACTCTGATCATAGTATAAGTAGTAGAGTTTTCAATTTAAAGTTTTATCTGAAAATGGTATTAATGAGATTGAAGTAAAGATATCACTATTAACAGTGAAGATGCTGGAAATGACCAATTATGATGCCAAATATTAATGCTTTTAATCACGTAGAGTGATCCACATCCTACAAGCTTTGCTTTTAAAAATGATCTCTCTTTCTATCACCATATCTGTTTTTGTTACAACTGCAAAGTGATCATTGTTCCTTTCTTTTGCTAAATTATCATTCATACACATATTTTGTATTATACTTAAAATGATTTGTCCTTTCAAATTGTTAATGGAATTGATAAATGTGTCACATTGTATAGCATATTTCCATTTAATGATGGAAACAAATACAGTAATTGAATTGATTTGAACTGAAAATTGAAATGAATTAGCTGATACATTGTAGCTTCATAATACATTGTACTATGCAAAGTTTTGTCAAAATTTTCACTTTGCAAGTCAATGGTGAAAACTACTTGTCAGGCACAAAAGTTGATTTCACATCTGTGGCTTTATGACAAAATAGGAGACTCACTAAAAACTGCCACTCTCTACTTCCACGCAAGTATTATTTGAAGTATCTCAACAAAAATTCTACCCCTGGAGCTCAGAAGTCTTTGCAAATGAAACATTTCTACCCCCATGCCACTGATGAACTTTTAGTTATCAATTGTCCTTTCACTTACCTTCCTTGGATCTCACAAAGACGTAGGGGACGTTCTTGTCTTCGCAGAGGAGGGGAAGATGAAGGAGAATCTCGAGGGGCTCAGCATCTGCAGCCAAGACAATGAACTCTGCAATTCCACGGTTCAGAGTCTTTGTGGCTATATGGGTGGAAAAAAAAGAAAACAACTAAAATCAAAATGAGGAAACAAACACTTTAGTCAGTTTAGAGGACAAGTTCAGCCTCATGTACATGTACAGTTGTATGTGTGGATTAGGTAAATGTAGCAATAATCTTACAAGACATAAGTGAAAGTTTAAGGAAAATCAGACGATCTGTTCAAAAGTTGGAATTTTTTATAGCCTTTTAATTGTTGCCACCAATGAATAAGAACACTACAGCAGTTTGTGACATGACTGCAGGGTGATATCAAGAAAACATAAAGAATTTTTTTTTAAAGATTGTTTATATAAAAAGTGCACATTTCCTTTCTGACACATGGTAGATATAATACTGCTCCCTCTGCTTTCTGATAAGAGGTTAATCAAGTGCTCTTTTATTTTGCAACAAATGTGAAAATATGTTGAATTCTGTTGATATTTTCTTTATATTATATCCTCTATCCAGTGACACCAATGACATGAGATCAATATTTCAAATCATAAATTACTATAAAATGTACTGTTATACAACCAATAATATGGACTGGACTTACACAAGGCTGACAGTGTAATCTGTCCAAATATCAGATGTGTGACCACAAAAGCTTCTTTCATGAAGACATTTTCTGAGGTTGTATGTCACAGAAAATGTCAGTCACACAACAACTTCCAATACTGTAAAAGTGCAAATTTTCGCGGTGTTGAAATTTTTGCGCATTCCGCGTAACCAGAAACTAGCGCGAAAATAAAAGCACGCGAATATTTTTGCTTGCCATATGTTCCTGTGCGTGATGTCTTGATTCCGCGGAATTAAAAACGCTCCAAACTCTTCTGACCTGGCCAAGCGCGAAAAATTAGTTGCGCGAAAATATCCACTTTTACAGTACTCGGAGCTCACTGGGTTTCACAAAGCTGCCAAGACAGTGTCTGCCATTATCTTACCCAGGACCATTATCTTACCCAGGACTAACCTGCAAAACTATAGACAGTATCACCCAAAGGGGACCCTTTGTCGCATCAAATATCATAATAATAATAATAATAAATTCACAATACTTGCAAAGCACATTATCATATTTATAAAAGTCTCTAAGCATTAGCTGAAAAAAGAAATGTGCTTGAGCATGCAAACACAATTTCTGATGGTCTCTGAGACCAACACATTTTTCACTGACTTACAGTCTTGACAAGAGTAATATGTCGAATACACACCCTCTATCACAAATGAGGAATTTTTACTCCAAACGGTGATTCAAAAGACACTCAAAGCCTGTAAGTAAGGCTAATATGACCTTCATCTTACCTTCATTTGCACCCTTTCTCAGCTGCTTGTAGTTGAGAGCCTGTTGTACCAGACCCAAAAGCTTCTTGGACAATTCAGCATCTGCCAGTGGGTAGGCCTTGGGATTTACTTCATCAGCCTGACAAACACAAAGGGAAATAAAACAAACAGAATGGTGAGAAAACTTAGTAAAAATACTGTGTTTTGGTTAGTCCATGTATCATATGGTCACCACTGTTAGTCTACAAATCGTATTTAAAACACAGCGTTTATCTTGTCTAATCAATATCAGGCCATTCGGATGAAAAAAAAAAAAAACATTTCAATGAACATTGATTATTTGACCTTCATGTTTGTATAATGTCAGTCCAGCCTTATTACATACAGTAAAACCAGAAATTTTCACATGCATTTTAATTTCGTGAATTTGCGAGAGCCAAGATTAGTGAAATTAAAATGCTCACAAAAGTTCTTGTCTACACTACAGCTGTATACATACTGTATGCATTGAATGCCAGTGGAAATTCCCAAAAATTGTCTTGATTTACATTGTGTTCACCCAAAACCTTTATTACAGCATGAATTCTAAAAGATTGTCTGTTTGAATATATTTTTGGGCAATGTTACCTCTCATTATTAACCCATTGAGGACGGACTGATTTTGCTACAACACGCATTTCCCATAGACATCTGCCCGAGTGTACTCGCGACTCGTCCTCAACGGGTTAATGTGTTCTAACAGATCATACTGTATTGGGGGATAATGTACAGTGTACATATGAAACATAAAATAACTGGACATCCTTGAAATGCAGGGCACTACATGGCTACATAACTTTAATTTGCCACTTGACCTGTCGGGCAAGCAGCAGATTTTCAAATATGCTGCAAAACACTTGCCCGAACATTAATTTAATAATGAGAGCCGACGACGGCCTTATTCGCAGCATGAAATTTTCGCGAGTTGCCTCTAACATTCATGTATATAGCGTAGACAAGATCTTTAGAATCTTGTGTGCATTTTGATTTCGCGAAACTGCTCTCATGAAATTCGTGAAATTAGAATGCATGCAAACATTCGTTTTACAGTTTAGTAGTCATGGAATAGCACTGCATTTAAGAATCTAGACAGAGACTTGGCTGCAGATAGTAATTCTTAAGGGTCAATTTAACAGTAGAATCTCCATTCAACCACGTTCTACATAAACAAAGAGTGTTACGGTACTACTGGTACTCAAAAGTGGTTGGATCACGTTGACAGAAAGATCGGTCCGTATCATCTGGTCGTCGCGTCGGGGATACAGTATGTTTCGCGGTAACTGCGACCAGCCCCAACACGCAGTGTTGGGGCTGCGCATTGTAGCAGACATGATCATGACAGGCGAAGTATAGCGCCTAAAAATCAATATGAAATCGCAAAAATTCTGCAATATGAAGACTTACAGGTGAAGATGTAATGTTGAAGACTGACTGCGTTCAACTTTTGGTTCTGGCAATAGTCCCTTTCTGCTCGGTTTGATGAGTTAAATGCGACTCGGTCGAGAGGAACTCGGGAGAACTACATCTTATACAGTCAATGGATTTGAGATTTGTGCGCATGCGCTGGCCGTCAAGTCGTGTAGCTTTGTGGCAAGGCCTTATCATACTGTTGGCAAACCCTCTCGCTGTATATTGCGTTGCTTTCTGGGTGGGTGCGCGCGCGCAGGCCTTGTCAGAAGGCTAAACGCATTGCGACTCCGCCAGCACATGAATATTTACGTGCGCAGTGTACTGCATACTGATTTCGAAAATGGTGAATGGGATGGGGAGCTAGGACTACGGACCCGTATATGGCCGTGAAAAAAACGTTTTTTCAAGATCATTGGACCAGTGTGAACAAGAACAAGGTGAACGAAGGGTATTAATTAGATAAGAATCTTATGTATACTATAAAAGTACGTTTTTTCCTCGTGATATTCGAAACTTACGGAGGTGCGAAAATCTGTGACAGACTGTGTATGTTTTTCAAGCTTACCGATATAGCACTCTATTGACTCAGGACGCTCCCACAGTGTGTAACTGTATACGGAGCGTCCCGGGGTTAGTTTCGCGGAGACTGTATCTCGTTGGCCATCTGGCTTCACGATCCCCTTGTCTCCAGAGGAGAGCGATAACGTCAGAAAAATAAAGACTCCTCCGGACAGACGGATCTTTCTGTCTAGCATTAAGGATCATGTAGCTTTTTTTTTTTGAATTGAATTAAAATTCTCTTGCCCGACGCCTCTGTCTTGGTCCGCTAGCACTTGAATTTTGCAATGAAAACAAATATCCATGACACAAAACATACCGTTATTACAGTGTTAAGATTGTCAATCCATGGAGGATAATCATTTGCTATGATATGGTCAAATTTTGGGCTAATTTCGTTCGTTAGATCGACGAGAGTCTAGTTCTATACAGTGTCGACAGTTACAGATAATAACACGTAAATCTGCACTTCAGTCCCACACATAAGTAACCGGTGCGGTGTGTAGCAAATAAGAGACAGTTACTTAATTAGCTTTAACAAATCAGACTCAATTTAGGTGTAATGATCAAAATGGTTCCAGTTTACTGGTCATTATGATATCAATACTCATCTTACCATTTCTGTTGCAATTTACGATTTGCTAAGGCGGAGAAAAAGGAAGGAGAAAGGTCCTCTCGGCTTGCTGCTTCACTGAGGCCTGTTACACGTTACTCGCACGTGGTGTGAACGTTTTCCACCAAATAAGAGTACAAGCTAGGTAGTAGTCACAGAATACTGTGGTAGTAGTACGTGTACAAAGTACTATGCAAAAAGTACTAGTGCGCCCTCTCCCAACGTCATTCTGTACAGGGTACTCGAAGTACATTGTAGGTCTATCATTATTGTGAATAAAAGAGAGAGAGAGAGAGAGAGAGAGAGAGATAATATTTGGTTTGAAAATAATACGTAGGGTGCCCACTGGTGATGATAACACGTTGTTCATGTACAAACTGTATCTTTGCAGAATATTTTGCATGCACGGTGTTTTTAACTTGCTTTCTCGCCTTACATGACTGAGGTTTCATATTTTGTCAGTTAGGATTAGAATAACAAAACAGCATGCAATTTCAGCACTTGCCCAAAAACTTATTTGAGAGATAGTCTACCAACATAATGATTGACTACCTTTTTGGCCTGAGAGATTGTTCAGAAGCCCAATCAAAAAAAAAAAAACAACAACATGAAAAACACAAACAAACATAATTCAGAGTATGGTGAAATCAGTTCAGAGTCCGGTAAAAGTTCAAGTTCTGTAGGGCCCTAGATATATAAGGATTTTATAAAAACTTTGCAGTAGTGTCTATCATGAAGAATTATAGGCCTGCAGTTGAGGTCCTTTTTAGGTTTATTCAATATAATAAAACACTTGAGGAAGCAAGCAACAACAGACCGTAAAGGCAATACAAGTCTTCTCTATCAACTCACAAACATGTACAAACCCAAGTATATAGGGCCTACTCATGAAGCATGCACATATTTATTAACAAGCAAAGGTTTTGGAATTTGGTTGTGTTATGTTTGTTTATTGTTCTTCTGCTAACTGCATTCTATTCTTTTCATTTAATTTCGCACACCCTCATTTTTTAAGTGTGTGTAACATAACCTTTGTCTTTATTCTTTAATGCCTCAGAACATTAAGATGCCATGGTTTCATGCAAACCAGTCCTGTTGCAGCCTTTTTTCTTTTTTTGTTTTGCTCGTTTACACGGAAGCCTAAAATTCAGACTACTCTAGGCTCAAGTTGATAGACAAGCACGATAGGTACCTAAAAGAGCAGAAATTTATCATAGTTTCATCGAAAGGAGATATAAAATTTAATGATAAAGCAGTGTACATAACTTCAAGGAAATTGCAAGATTAATCATATTTTACACATTCTATGGCACACGTAATCACAATAGTGACGTTCATACCAGCCCTCGCAAGTCTCCCAATCATATTACAGTGTTTAATGAACCTTCTGCGTGCCACCTTACATTCTTGTTCATAGGTAGTGTGTGTGAAATTGTGCTTATTTGACTCATTGGCGCAAAAAGGGTTAATTTCCATTTGTAAGGGTTTTTTTTTTTCAGATAAAATTCCATAGGCTCAAACATTTGTATTCTTACTTTTCATACTATCAAACGATTCTCAGGCCCTTGCTATTGTTGGTGAAAACAACTTGATTTAGTACATTCATGTAGGACCTACAAATTAAATGGAAGAATCATCATTTGATGATAACATTTACACATCATTTTATCTATAGGCCTATATACTTATCATTATTTCATCAAAGCATGAAAGTCCCCCCCCCCCCACAATGTTTTATTGTAGGCCCTATGTAGGCCCTATTGTTAACTTTGAATGAATCATGGCGTTCGTGCCATTTTACTTGCTTATGTTTGTGATGGACTTAAAAATTAAATAAATTATCATTTTTTTTATCTTTTCTTTTTATAGATTACTGATAGGGCCTCGCTGATCGGTGGTGATGACTTCGGAGCGCTTCGGAGACAGTCATGAGGGATATCTTTTTAACGCTTGATGGCGCAATGCAGCTTGTGTTTATAGTCTGCTAGTGCCAGTGCGATGCACATGCAATAGTGCATTGTCATTACCCGATATTCTCAAAATTTGCATTGATAATGATATCTGACGACATCAAATGATATCTGTATTGTCACCATGGCTACTGAAGGCGTCTGGAAGCTTGCGTATGGGGGTGATGTCAACATTCTGAAACACAAAGCAACAAGTGATAAAAGTCTGCTCTCTAAACTGGACGATGTATGTATAATCATGGCTGCACTACAATGTGGTCCCATTTACTAAAGTTCGTGTTGGCTAGTCTTTCGCGTAGCGAGGAGGCTGCTGCATTCTGCGCTGCGCTGTTAGTGTTAGCTGCATGCGCGAGCGTGGCTATCCTATATCATTGAGTTTTCTCATGTTAATACCTTGTTGAAATGACAATATTCTCGAGTCCAGACATGATTTGACGGCCCTAGCCGTATTCATCTCATAACTTGTCTACCAAATTACTCTGAGTAGATTTCTATTAACTATACACCGTTTGATGATACACAGACACCTGTCACAGTGTCACAGCCCACCCAGTCGCTGTATAAAAATACAGTACTAAATCACTAGAGCGAAGCACGGCGTCTGGTCGGGCTATCTGAGTATCTGAATAATGAAAGTTGAAGTGAAATTGCTGTTTCTGCCCAGCAGCAAGTCAATCCATCAGAGGATTTGTGAGTCATATAATCATTATATGCCGATCCTGTACCTGTGCATGAATTGTAGCTGCACCCACCCAGGCCCCCTTCACGAATAAATGGGTAGGTTATGGAAATCTACCCAGAGAAGATTTTGGTGTGTGTCTGTTAAAACAGTACCCCTTGCTTTCTCCTGCGGTTTTATTGCCTGGCGCGGGGCAAGGAATTTTTTTGTCCATACGTTGTCATGATGTTTTACAGGGTAAAATAGGGCTTGAGTCTTTTTTACTGTTAGTTATAAAATTTGATTATACCTTCACAGCATTATAAACAAATCAAATTTTGTTCTTTTATATTGCAGAATGAGAGAATGCCCCTCCATTGGGCAGCCTCAGGAGCCAAGTTTGAGGTGGTTGAGTTCCTTTTGGAGAAGGGTGTTCCTGTCAATGTTGTTGATGATGTAAGTCACATTTCCAGATTACCATTACAAAATAATAAAAACATTTGTGGTAGTGAATATGTCATTCTTAGATGGAAGGCTACTTGTAATGACCTTGTAATCACTTTTCTTGTTCACGAGTCCCTAATTCAAAGAGGATATTTATATGACAGTTGCAATCAGTATTGTATTGTCACTTTCTATCAGGTTACCCAAGGAAGTGTGATATTTAGTTTATCCCTGAAAGTGATATCCCAATGAAAGTATAATATATTATGTATTTTTTTTTCATTATTGAATACAAATGTATAATGAATAATTGAAATATCTAGAGCATTTCTTGGCTGATGTACCTGCTACATCATCTTTGATTGGCAGTACCAAGTCTTTTTTCTATCAAATAAGCATTGATAATTCCATATGCTTGACTAGGATAAGCTCTGTATTCTCTGATTTTTAATTGATATGTATGCTTCCATAGTGATCATGACAAATGTGGACTTAAGATTATTTATCAAATTCATATTCTGATGTTGGAGGGATCAGTTATCATGAAAAACCCGTATACTAGTAGATGACTGTATATCAAATGCATGTGAAATCACCTGAGAAATATGTTTTTCTGTATTTTCTTCTCCATGGTAACCTGGGGTGAAATTCAGTCTGGGTGGAGTCCTCTGCACATCGCAGCTTCTGTTGGTCACGCAGGTATTATCTCTGCTCTGATTGGTCAGAAGGCAGAAATCAATGTAGTCAACCACACGGGCCAAACGCCACTGCACTACGCCTGTTCAAGGGACAGGATTGAAGTAAGATCTCAACGCAGTTTGACGGATGATTGAAATGTGCATATACTGAATGCAAGCCAATTTTGTAATACTTTGAATATAGTCGGCATGCATTTGATGTTTTTATGTTCACAAGCTTTTTTTGTGTGTCATCAGGAACAACCATTGTAAAGTTATACTTGCTATTTGATGATGTCAATGACACTGTTATATTAAATTATGTGAAGTTATGCGAGTATCATTCTATCTCCATCTGTATTCAGGTGGCAGAACTCCTCCTTGACAATGGTGCAGATCCGAGCATCAGCGATGGAAACGGGGCCACGCCTCTCCATCGTGCATCGTCGAAGGGGAATCTGGAGATTGTCAAGCTTCTTCTGCAGTTCAACTGCCGAGTGGATGCCACAGATAAACAGGGAAACACTCCTCTGTAAGTCTTTTGTCCACTTTTATTTATTTCTGCTTGAATGTTTGTATTCTTTTTAGTCTAAAAACTAGAAAAAATATACCCTCAAGGGTCATTAAACTACAACTTGAAGATGTTTCTTGCTTGTCATACTGATTGTATATCAGTGTAATTCAATCCATTTGAACTGATGAGACAAAAATATAATACAGAAGTACTCATATCAAACACCAAATATTGAAAGTACATGTAATTAATATTACAATAATCATTCACAATCAAACTAAAGAGTGTATTGTTGAGCCTTTACTACTATTTCTCAGCAAATGCAACATTCCTGGCATGTAAAAACTTGTGTTTATACCTGCATTTATTTTTGGTATATTCAGTCTTCTGAAAAGAGTTATTTGTAACTTTCTCCAATGATGCAAAAGATGTGAAACTTCTGTTCCCATTTTTCAATTTTCCTAATCATCAAATCTACTATGGTAGATTTGGCTCTACTGCCAATAAGGTCTCACAAGACAATGTTGCTTGTGATTGAATTGATCGTAAATGGTGCTGGCAAAATGAGAACAAATATTTTTCCTCAGAAAGAAAATGCTGGATGCAATATACAATTCATTTGTGAAGTAGAATATGCAGCATATACAATACTAGTATGCTAATTAATGAAGATTATCTAAATTTTTCTTTACGAGTATGAAAAGGTTAATATCAGCTTGTATGTGTAACTTGCCATCTATGTCTAACATTCATTGGAATTGTTCAAATTGATAAAAGGTATAATCAAAGTCTTTGAATTTGATTTTTGTTTTTTAATCTGTAATATTGTGTTTTTTTTTTCTGTCTACTGTCAGTCACTTGGCATGTGAGGAAGAACGGAAAGAAGCAGCCACCACATTAGTAGAACATGGAGCAAGTTTAGACATCTTAAACAAGGTGTGTACTCATATAAATGTGCTGTAGAACATGGAATGTTTGCGTGCACTTTAATTTTGCAAATTTCATGAGAGCCAACATTCGCAAAATTGAAAAGAAACGCAAAAGTTCTTGTCTATGCTACATGCATCAAATGCCAGTGGAAATTCGTGAGGATTTCATGCTGCAAAAAAGGCTGTTGGTTCCAATTCGTGAAAATTCATGCTGCGAATATGATTTATATCTGGTTTTACAGTAACTTGAATAGAGGTGTCCCTGAAAGCTATGTGATAAGAAAGAGCTCATAAATGTGTACTTTTTGACTATCTTAGATAGTCATCCTGAATGAAATCAAATAAAATCTTTCAGCAATCCAAATGAATAGTGGACACTGACTGTATTTCATACTGTATTTGAGTCTGTAGGATCCTTTTGTCTAATCATGAAAGTTACACAATTTTTTTCATTTTTTTTAAAGTGTGGGGAAAAAAGAGTTAATTGCAATGTCAAGAAATCCTAAAACTAGACTTGATGTGGTCAGTGTTGGTCAGCTTGCTAGAATTGCCTGAACTTTTTGTCTTTATTGTTTCATTGAAGCAAAGGAAATAGTTTTAATGGGAACATTTTCAGTGAAATTCATATGAAACGATCAATATCATCTTGGTTTCGATTATCTGGATCAGAGCTTTTGTGCTCTTTTTTTTTTTTTCAGGAGGAGAAGTCACCCCTTTCTCTTGCACCACCAGGATTGGCAAGATCGCTTCAAAGACTGAAAGAATAGCGCCCTCATCCACAGTGATTCCAATGTCAACAATAAACAAAGAATACATGGTCATGCAACTCGCAGACACAATGCAAACTTGCAATGCATGTTTCTTTTAACTGTAAGACATATCAGTCATATGTTGGTTCAAGTTACTTTGTAGGAGTGCAGAGGTGTCCATCCTTCACCCATGAGAGCATCAGTGTACATGCTCTTTCTTTTCAGTTTACATGCTTGTTACATATGTTTGTATAAAGTTAATCCATTGAGGACGGTTTGATTTTGCTACAACACGCATTTCCCATAGACGGTCACCCGAGTATACTTGGGACTCGTCCTCAACGGGTTAAAGGGACTGTACAGTACTGGTTGAGGTGGGGATTCATGTTTTGAACATACCTAAGTGAATTTATGAGAAACCTCTTATGATGTATGAAAGAGCATGTAATTTTAAGGAGGATACAATGTTTGTTTGATGAAAATTGGTTTTCAAGTGGCTCAGATATCAAAAAAGCGATAATAATAAAAAGGCGACAGGCCACGCCTTTTACTAGAATTTCTTTGTTTCTTCTTGTTTTTGGATATCTCAGCCATTTCAAAACTGATTATCAAATAAACTTCTGATACCCCTTAGAATTGCATGCTCTTTGACATCTCATAGAGTGGTTTCTGAATATCTCGCTAAACGTTTAAAACTAAATCCTCACCTCAGCCAGAATTGTACATACCCTTTAAAATGTCATGTAATTTGTACATTTACTTATAGTACAGATATTTTGCCATGACAGTAATTGACACCATATCTTTTCATTGTATCCTTCTGACAAAAAAAGTGAAAACATATGACCACTCACCATGAAAGCCTGATAAAGTTACCTAAAATTGATTTCCTGATTTTCCTTATTTTCTTAGTATATCTGGCAGATTAAAGGGGAATTCTGAACCAGCTAAAAATCACTCTGAAAAGAAAGATTAAATCTTTTCTCAAAAACAGCAGTGAAATTTCTATCAAAATCTAATTAAAAGTGTCAAAGTTACAAAGTTTTAAAGATTTGCTAATATTTTAATGAAAAATGTTCTCAAACGGTTGGCGTGGAGAATTCATGAATATGCAAATGAGTGAGCTGATAGGGCCATCACATATTTTGTACAAACTAATGACAAAAATTTAATTGTGCTATAAGAGTGTAAAACATAATGCTAATCCTGACTGAATATCTTCAAAATAATGATCAGTTCAATTAATTGGGATTTGAGATTGGGGCACAATTGTGTTTGAATAAAAGACCAGGAAGTTTCGAGATTTTTGTACAAACTATATTATGGCCAGATATTAGATGATGACATAATCAACTCACTGTTTGCATATTCATGTTGACTGTGTCAGAACCGTTTTGTGAAACATAGTGAAACTTTAAAAATTCATGATTTCCTTAGATCTTATCAGATTTCAATCAAATTTTCACTGTTGTACCTCTTCCTTTTTGAGACTACGTAACACATCCAAAAATCCCCTTTTAACTTACTCGTATTCTGCATGTTATGATATTTTGGGGGGATTAATTGGCATGCTTTGTTATTATCTCATGATGAAGAATAAGCACTCAAACAAGATCTGTTAAATAAATGTAAATAGTGCATAGACAAGTTTTCTGTATGTAATTTGTGTCTTGTAGTTTTTCTTTGAAATGTGTATCTGTGTCTTCAGATTAAGTTTTCATATGTGAAAAGCAAGTGGGCACACTGTGTGTTTATGTGTGTGTATGGAACAATTTCAGTACAGTACATACAGCATAGTGCAACTCTGCTGTAATAAAGAATCACCCAGATTTCCCAAATATGTTGCTCTTGGTTATACTGTAATACCAGATTTTGTGAAAGTTTCCTCCTTTGAATATTTCTGGTTTTATAGTAAGCTTTGTATAAGTTGATACATGTATATAATATATATATATATATATATATATATATATATATATATATATATATATATGTATATATATATATATATATATATATATATATATATATATATATATATGTGTATAGTATATCTACACACATATATATATATATATATATATATATATATATATATATATGTGACATGTATACACATGTACACTAGGTAGATATAGATGATTATAGATACATGTATTACCTCTTCTATCTTAATTCTTTGATAACAACATGTAAATAATTTTTCATATCCTAATACACACTTTGTGTGTGTGTGTGTGTGTGTGTATGTATGTATCTATTCATTTTTATTACTTTCACGGGATGTTGAGTCATTAGTGAGTTGAATAGTGCATTGTGGAGGTCCCGAACGATACAAACATAAATCACAAATATTGAAACAATACAGGATCAAAATAAGCAGATGCTAGTATATGAAAATATCAACATCCTGGATTACATATTACAGAGAACATTTTGAAATAATTCAGTGTCAGAAACCATAGATTATGACAAATTCATGTTGCCATGCTGTAATTGATAATAACCTTGATTTCCTGTAGACATTGGCACTTTTATATGCTTTATGATTCAGGCGACTTCCATTATAACGAAGTCCTCTGGACCGGCTGTTTTCTTTCGTTATCAGTCAAAATTTCGTTACATCCGAACAAATAAAGTGCATTAAAGATATCTAGATGGCAATTTTTGGACCTGAATATTCCTTTATTATATCAAAATTTTTCGTTACAACCGTGTTTATTAAAACAGGAATGCACTGTATCATGATAGGTACACAGCGAAAAGAAAAAGAAAAGAAAGTAAACACCTTTTCCAGTTCATATTTTTCATAGAAGATTTTGATAAGAATCATTGTGTCATATACCATATTAAAGGTTATTTAATTGGCTATCAACCTGGTAGGTTTATACAAAGGGAAACTTTATGCATGAGTGAACACATTCGCTTTTGTCCTCCAAGGCATAAAATTAAAAATTGCAGAAAATGACATTTTGTCATTCATTTGCAATGCCCTTCAAGATATCTTATGATAACAAACTTAACGCAATGAGAGACAGGAATGAATTTGCAGAAATAAGTTTGCGTTCCCTTGTATCTCTTTATATCCTCAAACAAAAACAGTTGGGGAACTGAAGGGGAAACATGACAATTTTCTTTAAACTCAAACTTTAAATGATATAGAAGTAAGCCTCAATTTAATGTGATAAAATGAACCGAATCTCTTAATTTAGGAATTGAAGAGTTCATGAGACAAATTCAAGAACCAAATATAATTTGCAATTTTCCTAATTTGGATTAACATATCAAATTTCTGTCATCTTTGTCACTATTGCTAATTCTTCTCTTATGTCTTTTGAATATGGATTTGACAAAGGATTCTTCATTTTCCTCCGTTATTTTTTGCATTTATCTTCGGAGGGCTACGGAGACATAGAAATCACAAGATGACTTTTTTTTTCCAAATTAATTTGCATTTCTTATTGTGTTGAATTCGTCTTTTGTTCTCATTGTTATGTGGAAGAACACATGCGTATGAATGACAACTTGTCCATTTATTCAATTTTTACTTTTGTGTCTCGAAGAGAAAATTATTCTGTTCATTCATGCGTAAAGTTTCCCTTTTCATTGATCTACTAGGTTAAAATCAACTAAAATATTAGCTTTAACATGGTATATAAAATATTGATTTTAGCCAGATGATATATGAGAAGATGAATTTGAAAGAGCGTTTTTTTTTTGCTGTGTGTTCATAATCATAATACAAACCACCACAAGATATATATATATATATATATATATATATATATATATATATATTCCTCTATTCAAATCCTCATATTAGAGTGATTAGATATTTTCGATCTGATATATCCTCTTTCATCTGTGACGTTGATTCACGCGACTGTCGTCTGTTAATGCTGTATCAGTGAGACGGTTGCGAGGATCGAGGCTTGCTTTGAAATTCGTTAACTTTCCACACTTGCAATCAGACATGGCACTTAGGAGAATCGATTATCTATTAGTCATTATCACTCAGTACTGTGGTGAAAGTTCCTTCAATGTCGTGGCCGACGGGAATGCTGCGTTTAAAGGCATAATTTACCATTTGCAGATGAAACAAATTAAAAACTTAACAATAGTGCTGAAAAAAAAAAATGTGAGCATAGGCATAGAAACAACTGATGTAAAAATTTGAACCAGCATAATTGATGTTGCGTATTGGTAAATATACAAAATAAGAACAAAAGTTATAATAAAAGTGTTTCCAGACTATAAAACCGTTTATAGTTATGGTTTAATGAGAGAAATAGTGAAATCTCCTTGTATTTAGGCTTTATTGCAATATATATATATGGTATAGGATGTTTTGTAATACAATTACTGACCTCCACATACGCATCAAAAGTGATATCTTGAAAAACTTTTAAATCACTAATCCCAAAGGTAAGCAGGACTTTTAATATTAAACATGTTCCCGGCGGCCACGTCAATCACGTTTCAGGCCACCGTTAACAAAACGGGATGAACGTGAGACAACTAGATGGGGCGGGATGGGCAAAAAATGTGACAGACCATGATTGCCGTGGATGCCGTGTCAGATTTTTTTAACTGTCAAAAAAAAAAAAAGTCGCCGCTGTTCCGGAGCCAATGACAAACTTTTTTAGGCCGTATTAGAACGGGGTGAACGCAACAAAGCGTGACACTGACAGCACGTATAAACTAATCTTTGAGGCGGTCATTCCGTAGTGGGACGCGGCGGAAAAGTGTGTAGTCTAGCCTGACCAGACGCTGTGAAAACGGTGTCTGATAGCTGTAAGGATGTTTACCGGAGCGAGAACTGAAACGAGTTAAGCCAGGCTGACACTTGCACGACTTTGGGCCACGATTTTGTCGTGGCAAGTCGTGACCAAAATTTTGAACAATTCAAAGTTCTCGTCCCGACATGGCACGCAGGTCACGACGGGTCTACGCACACTTCACGCTAGTTTACGACTAGTTTGCGCACTGGCACGACTGAGTCGTGCCAATGCGTGCCACAGAATCGTGCAAGTGTCAGCCTGGCATTTGCGACTGTAAAACAGGAGAATAAATACATGCATATCCCATATGCCACGGCGCAATGCTTATCAGGCAGACGGGGCTGCCGTGCAACATGGCATGAACGTACTAGGCCATGGGGTGAGCTGGTTTTTTCGCTTGTTTCGTTCCGACAACTGCGGCACTAAAATTTCTCCACAGCTACGTGTAAACAAATAACCAAAAAGGCTACAGGAAAAAGTTCGACACAAACCCTCCTGCAGTATTTTGGTAATTTAGGGGGAAACAGTGAACTTTTTTGTCACTGAGGAGCTGAATATGTACACTTTGCCGTGTACGATATTCATTCGCGAACGATCATGTGATGTATGTTATCCAATCCGAATCGAGAATTATTGTTTACGAGTCAAAATGGCCGCCCCCTGTGAGCCTGTCGACGCGTCTACGTCGTCTGCTCAGCCGAAACTTATTATGCGTTATTATGCATGTAACATCGATGAAGTTTGAAAATTTCACGGCTATGACAAATCTAAGATAGACGAAACCTATTTTGTGTGCCAAAGAGTGGATCAAATTGAGTGGGGGAGACCGTGAAATCGCAGACCAGAACGAAGTGATTCAGCTGCTCAGGGGGACTGACTGCAACCTACGTAGTAGGATAATTTACAGGTTAGTTTACGTGCGTACAGTCGAGTCGTAGCAGTCGACACTGCAGTGCAGTCTCACTCATAATGTTAATGACCATGATGAAGTACAATTGTACAACGTTGAATAGCTATGTTATGAACGTTGCTTGTGTATGTTATAATGGGCGCTAATGCAGTAGCTTAGCCGTTAGCGTGTCTGTTACTTAGATAAATTATCTTGAATTTCACCTTGGCATGGCATAGCGCCGTTATAATGTCGTCTAGATGTAATTTTACATGTTGTTCTATGTACAGCCCAGGTTAGGTTGATGTAGCTGATCGGTGATATTGTTTTGTAAAAGTCTTGACACACAGGACTGGATTGAAAAAGGTCTAAACTGCATGTAAATTTATATTTTCATAATCATGGCCATGGAGTACTATTAATATTAAAAATCCATCCTGTTTCTCTCACCCCGAAATTGGCGAATCCTCCCTCAAAACACACATTTAGCATCTCATTAAATTAACTTATTGATATTTGATATAAATAGATCTAAAAGACCAACAATGACAATAACATAATTGCAACAATTAAACTCCCTAAAACATATGATTACCATTATGTTGTGCCAAACTATAAAGCAGTGGGTGGTGGTGATAGTGAAAGGCCAAGGATTACTAGTATTAATGATGATAAGGCAGTTGTATTCATAATTATGATAATTGATATTGCATGTGATCAGGTGCTGAAAGCTGTAGATGTAATTTAAAATCAGTAATTGCACTGCAAGTACAAGTTGAAGTAGTTGATGATGACAATGATCATGAGGTGTTAATGATTACCTGGCATAGTACTAGGGCCTGTGTATTGGTAATTACAAGATTCAAATATTGGCAGTCAATAGTCTACCGTACATTTAATGATATATTGAGTGTAATGTTCAACCCCTCCCTCTAGCATTTAGCCTTTTTTCCCCCTAACAAAATCCAACGGCTAATCATTGCTGTTCATTTCTCCATTGTATTACATAGGATTCCATGAAATGTGCTACAAGAGGTTTATAGATAGCAAACGCCTGAATCTCGCTAGGAAACGAAAGCTGAAGGAGGAGCCTGGTCCGTCAGCAGGAGCATCTGTTTCCTCCCCTAAGACGCTCACATCAAGATCAAGATTTTCTTCTGGAAGCTCTTCAGGTTCTGCTGTGTTGCCTGTGAAATGCATCATTTGCAACAGAGTCAACCTGCTCATTACTTGCCAAGGGAAATAGGTTAATATGATTGATATTGAAGCATGAAAACATTGTCATGTTACTATAAGTTGTCCTTGATAAAATGGAGCAATATATAGGCCTATACACCACTGAAACATTCACACACATACACAAAGAACTTCAGTGCAAAGTTCAGAAACAACAGAATGTACTGTATATGCACCAGTGCTTTGGTCAATGTGATTGATATTCAAGAATTGACATCTTACCAAAGTTGTGCATGATAAAATGTCTTTGTAATACAGATTGCTTCCTGTATTTTGAATGCCAATGTTTATGCAACATGTTTTAACTCCTTGCCTCAGTATGTGATTGTTCGCCCTTTAGCAAACATTTCTGCCCACTATTATGATTTGATTAGGGTTGAATTATTCTAAGAACAAAGATGTTTTCCTCAGTGTGTTTTTTTTTCATAAAATTGAATGACTACGATTAAAATTTGTTTCTCCCACTCTGGGGAAAAAAAATATGTAACTATTATTAATACTGAAACAGAATGTTCATGTAGAAAGGTCAGTACAATGTAGGTGTGAGTACAAAATCAGTTTGCTAAAACTAATACACACCAGCCAAATGAAAATTGTGCATAAGTTGAGTCAGGTTTGCACAGATCCTCTGATATTGGATGTTAATTGCAATGTTATCATAATTTTTAATGCCAAACCTGTTTTATTCTCTCCAAGATTTTCAGGTACACATTGCCTCCAATGCAGAATCCAACAGTTTTCACTCATGAATGGATAAACTATAATTTTGCCTTTATTTTATGTATTGGCATTTTTCACAACTTTTACACCCTTTCAAGGATATTTGGACCATGGAATGTTCCAGGAAATTTATTAAAACTAGAAAATTTGACTGATTATCATTTTGAGCTATCTTACATGAAAGGAGGTAGTGTCCCACCATGTTGTAACCTAATGATAGCAATGAAAACTTCAGGAAATTTTATGAAGATTAAATTTTCTAGTGCTAAAGTAATGTATGATATTTCATGAACAACGTGATTGCTATGTGATCTAAGTATATTAAAGCTTCTTAAGAAGAAGAAGAAGAAGAAAAGAAAAACATGTTTACTGATAAACAATATGATCTGTTTAATAGTAATGTCTCATGTGTGTAAATGAGTTTGTATGTGTGCCTGTGAGTGTATATAATGTGTCAGCATTTTTATGAACCTGTGTATGTGTAATGCACTGATCAGTACATGTATTATATCATTGTGTGTGTTCATGTTTATGATAATTTTTTTTTATGATGCTGATGTGATAAATGGCCAAGGCATGTAGAATAATATTTTAATACACTTGGGTATATTGAATCTTCATAACTATGTGTGTGCGTATGTGTGTGTGCATGTGAGGGTGTGTGTGTGTGTGTGTGTGTGTGTACAATAAGATTCTCCCACATGCACGCGGACACACACACAAACACACTGATTTTTTTTCTTTTTTTTTGCCTTGAATGATTAGTCATTTGATTAATAGCATGTCTTTGAACAGAATATAAGGCATTTGCCTTGACCTCTGACGGTCAGTCAGTGCTCTCTCTCATATGGTCTTGAACCACTTTGCTCTTGTCCTCCTTTGCATAGCCAGCATCAGGAAAAGCTGAAACATGAGATATAATGCAACTATTAAACCAAAACTTCACTTTTTTTCTAGGTATATGGCTAAAAGCAGTGCTTTACAAATGTGTATATGGGCAATTCCACGGTAACTGACGTTACGCGTAAGGATATTCATAAAATTGTTTATGTTGTAGTTTTGTGAATGAAAGCACCTGGGGCTTGTAATTAGCATTGATTAATGAGTTCATGAGAATGAAAAAATAGGTGGAAAGTTTTTCTCTCAAACTGCATTTTTCATCACATAGCAAGTGAAAATGTGTCGGTAACTGACGTTACGGAAAAAGGACATGGGAAATTATGGTGTAGATTTAAATAGAAATATCTCATGTCCCTGACTTCTAAACTTTATGTGTTTAATATGGCAATATACCTATGTTCTTAGGAACAGGTGCGCAAAATAATGTGCACTTTAGATATTTCCTTTTAGCACCATGCCAATTTCAGTGAAGGCATGACGGTAACTGACGTTACGTAACTGACGTTACACTTACATTTGCCATAGGGTTTACACATGGAAAATCATGTTTAGGAATAGTTTTGTGATATTTTATAATTCTGACCTTTCAGAGTGATTTGTTTAATATGGAATCATACCTTGGTTCATCAATTACAAATACCCAAATGAAATGAAACATAAGTCCATTTTCTTTATGTTTTACGAAAATTTAAAGGTAAACATGTCAGTAACTGACGTTACGTAACTGACGTTACACATACTTTTGCTATGGGGTTTACAAAGAACTAATTTATTTAACAGGCTATTATACTGCCGCAGTATACCAGTAACAATCCCAGGCATTTACTTAGCAACAAATTATAACAAAATCTAAAGACAAAAATGGGGTGGGGCCCTTAGAGGGCAAGCTTCCCCTCCCCCCCCCCCCCCCCCATGCCATAGCACAGTTGAGCAAAAATAATGTAAATGCACCAGAGGATATTTCTTGACATTTGTCTTAAGATTGAATGCTTATTCAACAGTTATGATTACACAGAGCCATTTAGATTCAGCAGTTCCAAGTATGCCCATATTGACATAACTAAGGTTTTTTTTTCTGGGTTTATTTATTCATTTATTTTATTTTTTTTGATGAACAGGAAAGTTTCTATCGAGAGTACCCCACCCATAATGCCCTGCAGTACTACACAAAACACAGATGTTTTTGTGTGTGAAAAAAAAAAAATCTTTCAGGTCATGGGGAAAAAACATATACAAATAAAAGTATTCATAAATATGTATGAAATCTACTGTGATATATTCTTTCTTCTTTTCTTTATTTTACTCCTTCTCCCTCAAGGCATTGTTAGGGCCACAAATAAAAAAATGATCTCCATTATCAATAATGATTTAAATGAATAGTGTAACACTTTTAATATTTTTTCTGTGAAGGAGAAACATGCTTTTTTGGTCAAAAGGGCATTATTTGTTTATTCCTTGATTGAAGGAATGTAAAAATTTCCTTTCCTTTTCACTGGTATATCAAGGCTTGCAAATACATCCCAGATACCAAGAAATAGGACTTTGCACCGAAAAAATTCTAAGATCAATATAAACGAATCTTCTGTTCATAATCATTATGTATTACAAAAATGTCCCTGCATGAATGAAATAAAGTAATCAACAAATATGAACAGTTTTTTATTTTACCCTAGAATCACCTCTCACTTTGAGCAACATTAGTGTTAAATGTTGAGCAACATCAATGTTAGTTTCAAACAGTAATGACAGTACGTGCCTCATGTCAGGCCTACTTATGTACCATTTCAAGATGTGCCATATTAACTAAACCACACATTTGAGTGCAAGCGAAGAAATATACCTGTTCCTGCATTTGCCTTGAGGTAGAAACTCCACTAAGCTTCCAGAAAAAAGAAAAATGCTTGCAAAAGTAGTCATTAGTAAAGATTATAAAACTGTTGGTATAAAGCTGTACACAAGCTTTAATATAAAAAGATGGTTACCATGCAGCCACATTGATTAGGCCTACAAATTTGGTAGCTTATCATCCTGTAGGACAGTGAGTACTGTATACTGTAGTAATTTGAGTGCATTATATATTGCATGTGGTAAACCTAAACTTCCAGATGATTTAACCTTAAACTTGTGCTGAACCGAAAATCAAAAGCTCAAGCCTCCCCCCACCAAAAAAAAAAAAATCTGATAAATAAACAAATAAGATAAAGTGAAAAAAAAATGTGTCCATGCGGGACATACAGTGTACCATGGTGATGACATCATTCCCTATCAAAGGGATTGCTGCTCTTTGTTGATAACCTTTGACTTCCCAGATGTATTGAAATGGCCTTGAAGAAAGTAAAAAACTTGCCTAAATTATAATTACTGTCATGGTAACTGACGTTACATACTGGTATGACGTTTCGGTAACTGACGTTACACATTTTGATGTGTTCATTTAACTCTCCAGTAAGCCAAGTATCCATATTTTCTGGTATTGAAAGGAAGGCATATGGGCATACATTAGAAATCCTAAGTTACATCACGCAGCTCACTTTCTTTGATGAATAAAGTTAAAAATTCCTTGTTTTTGGTAACTGACGTTACATCCATCATTGTCAAACTAATTAAAAGTTTTTCTAAAATTCTTTAAGGCAACCAGCTTTTTCTTTCTATCATGTGGTAAAAGACTTGTCTGGTAACTGCATGCATATAAAAGATTGTTGTTTAGAGTACTAGTAAAGTGGATATACAGAGGGTAAATTATGTGACAATACACTCTTTCTTACCATTGAGTTATAGGCATATTTTGGCAGCCATTTTGAAAATCAAAATGGCCACTTTTATTGAAAAACATAATGATTCTTAAAACTTCTACTCAAGTATTGTCTGAAAATGTATGGTGTTTGAAACAAATACCATTTTGAATTTTCGGCATCTGTGTCCTACATACCGTGGAATTGCCCATATGCATTTCAGCTTAGAAACACTATGGGAACTATACTGCGGCTAGCAGCCCCATACGCATAACTGCGGCCAGCAGCCCCATACGCATAGCGTCATGGGGCTGTGAACTGTAGCATACAGGATCATGACGGATATTTTATCGCGGACAAATATCAACTTAAAATCGGGAAAAAATCTTCAATTTGAAGACTTATTGATAAATTTGAAGTATTGATAACAGAGTTCGTGCAAGGTTTGCTTCTGCAAATAGTTCCTTTCTGTTCAAATTGATGACTAAATGTGACTCGGTCGAGAGGAAACTGGGAGAGCTACACTGAATTGACGGCCAGCGCATGCACACACAGACATCTAATATCCAGTCAATGGATACGAAATTTGTGCGCAGTGATGTGTGCGCCTGCGCTGACCGTCAATTCAGCGTAGCTCTCCCAGATTCCTCTCGACCTAGTCATATTAAGTCATCAAATCGAACAGAAAATGACTATATGTAGAACCAAACCTTGCACGAACCCTGTTGTCAATACTTCAACCTTACTTGTAAGTCTTCAAATTGAAGAATTTTTGTTCGATTTAAGGTTGACATTTGTCCGCGATACTTCCCTGTCATGATCCTACATGCTACAATCCGCAGCCCCATTACGATATGTGTATTGGGCTGCTGGTCGCAGTTTATAAAATATGGATTTTCGCAAAAACTGCAGGATATTTCGAGGAGAACTTTTTACAGTATATTTAGGATGTACAAAACATCACATTTCCGCATTCAGAAAGTAGTGCCAGTGTTGCTGGAACGAAACCCATTTTCTAAGCCTCTTTTTCAGCTTCACCCCATGGCCTATACCGGAACATTGTGTAAAATCAGCAGAAGCACCATGCCCAGCAACGCCCTCATGGCTGGGATAATGCCGTTAACTTGCGTTCTGTCAATGTTACAAGGTCACTTATACCCCCTCCAACCGTCATACGTTGACCCATAGATCTGAAGATGTGATGATGTCACCTATAATGCGAAAGAGCAATACTGAAGATAATAAAAATCACTTTCATGCGTTACGCATTATTGCATGATTTAAGTCTTTCCATGTTCATGCATGTTGCCGAATTCAATCGCATCAATGAATGCGTCGTTGTTATTTTAATTTCTAAGGCGCGTGTCATTCAGTTGTGAATACTTATTCTGCGTCTATTACCTATTAAACATTTCATACTGGTATCTTGTTTTCATTTAAAGAAAACAAATTCAAATCAATAAGAGAGAGAAAAAACAACGCTGCAATATTGCCGAATTTTTTTGAGATTTTGAACAGACTGTTATCACCTGTCCATTCCGTTTTCACGTATTTTCTGATCACGACCTGCGCCTGCGATCTGGCGCGAGTTGATAGCGATAGTTGATCGAGATCGCACCAGATCGCACCAGATCACGGCGAGTTAGTGCGATCTCATTGCCTACGTGCGATCTCTTGGGTGCCCACTGTCTGACCTCTTTTAATTCGGTGCCCACTGTGTGACCTCTTCGCGATCTAAAGGCGACTTCCCTGGGAAATGTCCTTTGACCTATTTCCTTCACGCATGCGTGCAAGGTCGAAGAATATGTGAATTGCGCATTCTTCCGCACACCGAACTTGACGTGTGTCCAATGAGGGAGCACGATACTGGCTTTTCATCCAAGAACAGACCGTCTGTGTACATTGTAATAGGTTTTTTAATGGATGTTTATTTTCTAATTGCCTAGTAACGAAACATTAACCCATCATTCACCTACTCCCTCCCATTGATAGCATAGAAGGAATGAACCAATGTAGTCTGGCTTCCAGACCGTCTGTTTCACAGTTTGTACTAGTTACCTTCCCAGAATATCAGCGCCCTCAAACAAACAAACAAACAAACAAAATGTCGGGTTCAAGGGAAGAGACTTCGCAGCGGAGGCCCACTTCGTGAGAGGAGTACAGGTGGCAAAGGGTCTGGAAACCAGACTAGAGCCAGTTCGGCGTTAGCTCATGGGCACATTCGTGACATTGGTACGAATAACATTTCTTTTCTTCTTCTTCTTTTTTTCTTAGTCGGTTAGGGGCTCTTAACTCGTTTTCAGAGCAACATAATGCACAAGATATTTGTAACAATTTATGAGATTCATCAATCCTGTTCGAACAAAGAGTGAACTTGGGTAGATCATTATTATATTTAATAACCAGAACGATCCATCAATTAACACTTGGAAAAACATCCCTTTCATTATTTCGCATTGCATGGATTAACAATCTCTTTCTATAGGCCCTACATTATCAAATACCACTTTCGCTGTCAGGTGGATGTGCTGGCGAATGTACGTCACGAGACTGACACCCCCGAATCATACAGCCCACGAGTCACATAGAGCTCACAAGTCATACAGCCCATGAGTTATACATCTCACGAGTCATACAGCCCACGAGTCATATAGCTCACAAGTCATACAGCCCACGAATGCATGCAACCCATTCAGTTTGACACTAAGCTTGCAAGGCCCACGAGACCGACACAGTAAGCCCTGTGTTGTATCTGTTGAACTCATGGGCTGTTTTTACCTAGAGTAGAACTCATGGGCTTTATTTGCCTTGTGTCGAACTCATGGGCTGTGTGACTCGTGAACCGTATGACTCATGGACCTGTTTTCAATGTCGAACTCGTGGGCTGTATGACTCGTGGGTGTCGGTCTAGTGGGATGACTCCATGCTGGCAAGCAGCATGTAAGGATTACAAGTCATGAATGATACACCAGTTTCTTATCCAAGTGAATTTAAAATCCAGCATGTCTGTTGGCGAATGACCTTTTTCTCTTCATGCGCAAAGCCTTTGAGGAACTCGGAACTGACTTATTCGCCTATTAAAACTATTGTCCCTGGATCGGGCGAGTCTCTGGCAAGCTTTGTGGTTGTTAAAGGCAACTTTTGTGAACAAGGTATGCATAAAATCTGAATACATTACAGAACTGGACACTAAATTGGTCAGGCTTGCTTTGCTTTATCTCATTTTTTGTATGTTTGTTTAACATTATTATCATCACCTTTGGAAGTTTGTTTTTTCCGCGAGGGTTTCTGCACTGCAGGTCAACCATATAATTAGTGGTCCAATACCACATGTCCAGCTTGGAGGCCTGGAGTGGTATCAAACTGCTTCCAAATTGAAGAGCAGCTGCTCTATTAGTGTTAGCTATTCTGCTCAGGATCTGCCGATAATGAGAATCTTAATGGAAAGGACATTTTTTTACATTGTTGCTTTAAAAATAGTTGTGGCTGAAATGGAAATTAAAGTGCAATTGAAAGTTAGTCTCAAAAGAAGGGATGAAATTTTCTAGCAAAAATAACGAAAACTTGATCAGCATATGCATTGGATGAACAATAATGAAGTTATGAAATTTTTAAGTTCGCTGATTCTTAAGGAAACAGTTTGTGAGCAGTATATACGAATTAAGCAAAAAGTGATGGTGCCATTTCCTCACAACTTGGCATATAGATTGTACATTATTATTCAGATTTCTAGGTTTTCATTCAAACGCAAGTTTGCCTGGGTCTCAAATCTTTTATGTTTCACCTGATCATTATCTTGATTATTCACGCAGAAATAGCATCATGTTTTATGCACTTGACACATTGAATTTTGGCCATTTTTGTACACTAGCAATGAAATTGAGAGGCAATGAGTCAATGACATCATCAACTCACTCATTTGTATATTAATATCAACTTTACTAGAACTGTTCTGCAGAAATTAGTGAAACTTCACAATATAACTTCCCTAGATATTTTCAATTTTTGATCATATTGCTTACTTGTAAGATCCCAATCTTTTTCATTAGACTAGCTTATAACTGGACTGGAATTCGTTTCTGAAAATCAACTTTCCCAAGAATTCTCTGAGATTTATACCCTTTTTGGATGGGCGAGCAGGTAGACCTGAACGTGTGTGATCTTGTCAGGCGTGCGATCAAGGCCGATCTGGAGTCGCTCACTGTCGGACCTGTTTGTGAGTTGTCGCGACCGAGCTTGGAGATCGCAATATTTTTTGACCATGTCCAAAACCTTGCGACCTCCAGCGACCTCACACTTGCCACCGCGAGCTACTGCGATCTGCTATGTGACCGTTGGGCGCCCACTGTGCAACCTCACCACAGCTTGCAGGAGGGCGAGCAGGTAGGCTTTAATTCTTGCGACCTGACTGCGAGTTGGTGCGAGCTATTAACGAAAGGTCGCAAGATTTTTTGAACAATCACTTGTGCGACCTCACCGCTCCCAGCTCGCGCCATCTCGCAAGCTCAGGTCGCACAGCGGGCATTGGGCTTTTCTCGACCCAAGTTATTAATGGACCCCCCTGCTCTCTATTCAGCGAGTTAAATAAATCATGGGCATTTTCTCTGGCATTGGCAGTGTGAACAATGCAGGTGTGGGTGGCGCCCTGTTCTAGTGCTTTTTTTGACAGCAGCGCACGGCGCCACTATTTTACCTTCTTCGTATTATATGAGCTGTAGTTACATCTCCCTCAAGAAGGCCTTGAATGCCTCGAGGGAGGGTGAGTCAGCCGGGTCTACTGGTAGGTGGTTCCAGTCTCTAGCAGTTCTGTGGAAAGAGGATGAGCCATACACTAGAATGGTGCATAATGGTGTTCTGAAGCGGGAATCATGCCCCCTTGTAGAAGAGCCCTGTCTCAGTCCCTGTACATTCGCTTGTGACAACTGAGTGATAACACATTTATTCTTCAGTTTTTGACAACATATTATGCTCATTTACTCTTCAGTTGGAACACATTTACCCTGATTTTGCAACACATTTATTAAGGAAAGAGCTTTTTTGGTCGCACATTGTGCGACCTCACCGCAGCTCGCTCGCACCAGCTCGCACCAGCTCGCATCAGACAGGTCGCACAGCGGGCATTGGGCTTTACCCGACCCAAGTTATCAATGGAGATGAGATTTCAACTCCCCCCTGTTCTCTATTCAACGGGTTGCGTAAATCATGGGCATCCCTCTAGCATTGGCAACGTGAACAATGAGGGGATGGATGGAGCACCCTGTTCTAGTTGACAATCACAACAGTTTTTTTATTTTCATGTGTCACCCAAAGTATGGGTATTGAAGGAACATTGACCAAACACTGTATTGAACAGATATAGAATGAGTTATTACATTATGAATACAGAAAATTGATGTTATCCGCAAAATATACAGAATGGCGCAGGAACCGAGAGAGAGAGAGAGAGGGGGGGGGGGGGTGGAGGGAGGAAGAGAGAGAAGTAGCATAGGACAAACAAAATAAGAGTTAAAATAGCAGGGAAACAATAACGCAGATAAAAGCAATTTCAACAATATAAAGCAAAATATTATAAAAACAGATTAACATTAACAAATATCAAACAAATGATATAGGGAATACTTATTTCTTATATGGAGGTTCAGGAGTTTATCACAAAATTTAGCTTAATATCAACTCAATACAATTTCTGGTATTTAATGATTGTGACATCTTTAAAGTGTTCAGCCATATTCTATGATAGGACTTAAATATGATTTCTTTTTTTAGTCCATGTATGGCATTCAAATGAATAGTGAAATTCATCACCGATTCTATGAAATTACAAGTTCGGTCACAATGTTCAATTCTCACATATTTTTTTTTAATCTACCAGTCACAATTGGCAATCTGTGGTTGGCACAACGAATTTTTTAAGAATTCGTCTGAACACGCTAGGAATATCTAACAAGTATGGATCTAAACACAAATTCGTTTTGAAGATCCTGTAATTGGCACAACATGTACTGTTTCTTATCTTCGACTGCCAATTCTGTGCAAATGTATCACGTAATCTAAGTTTTATCGAAGACTTAAACCACAACGAATTTAAGTTGTCAAAGCTATTCCTATAACAAAAGACATTCCCAACTCATTTAGTGTATCATAAACATTCAACAACCATACGGCGATGAAGACATCTTGTAATAATATACAAATTTGGTATGATTATTAACATACAATGGTTGTCATTTTGCTCTTTCCTCCAGTGATAGATTTTAACCAGTATTGAGCATTCTTTTCTTTCAAACCTATACCTATTCTCCCAGAGCCATGATATTCATAGCATGGCCGGCGGAACTTTTTGTGCATCTTACAAAGCAATACATAAGGTGTCATCACTCCCCCCCCCCCCCACTTTTTTTTTAACCCGGAAGTACGTAAGTGGCACTGAAAAGAAATAGATAGAGATCTTAGAGTGTGAGCGCGGTAAGGTTATGTTTTTCCCCTGAAGACCCCCCCCCCCTTTTTCGTTTTGTTTTTGTTTTCTTTTTGTTTTGTTTTTGTTTTTGTTTTTTTACTTGTCAGCTGAAGAAACCCGGAAGTGCCCCACACTTTTGAAAACGCTCCACCGGCCCCGCATAGTATTTTTGTTAATCCCAGTAAATGTTTACAGTATTGAGTATGCAGACTTTCTAAAGGTACTAAATTTTCATATCCTCAAACTCACTTCCATAATAAGAATGGGTACAACAAGCCGGTCAAACAAATCTAACTGGATATCCGTCGGAAGTCGCAACTTTAGAGACTTTTATGATGCTGTATATAGACTATTACAGCAGCGCGCGGCCCCACTACTGTACCTCCCTGTACAAGGGCGCCGGAAGCGGTGGGGGGGGGGGGGGAGGGGCAGGGGGCATTTGCCCCCCTCCCCCCCCCCCCCGGGCCCCTGTAGGCCTAACAAATAATCAATCAATTATCTAAAGACCAACATAAAAAACAAAGGCACTTTTCTTGTCTGAAAGTTGTCAATATCATATCTGAAAATTGCAATACACTAATGATATGCATTATTATATTTATACACTAATATCTACTTTTGAGTAAATTTAGTGTATAGATGGTAGCCTCTCGTCCTTTAGTGTGCCCCCTGAAACAAACCTTTAGTAAACCTTTCATTTTTCCTTTTCTTCTATAATATGCTTTCTAGCAACATAAGAATAATTTTCATTGCTCGAACAATGCGATCACGTTTAAGCTTCTAATGAATACATTTCAGAGAAATGGCAAAGTGAAAGTGGCTCTCTCGCTCTACCCGGACTTGTAGTGAAATGAATAATTTTCATAAATGATGATTCCTTATAGTCCTTCGCAGTGATTTTTTGATTACCTTAAAATGTGATTCAAAATGCTCTATAAACGCGACTTTTATGCTCTGCTTTTACAAAAAGTCCTTACCGTATAGGAGGGGGATACCTACGGGGGGGGGGGGGGTTATCCCCCTCCCACACCCACCCTTTCTCGGTTGCTTTGCTCCTTCGCCGAGGATCTCACATAGTCCTTGTCACTGACTTTTTCCCCACTATTTTTGATTCCCTAGAAATTTGCTTTTAATTCCTCTATAAACGCATTGTCTGTAACACTGTTTTTACAAAAATCCCTATAACCGTAGGAGGGGGTATCTCCCCTCCCACACCCACACCCTCTCGATTGCTTCGCTCCCTCGCCGAGGATCTCATATCGTCACATCACTGTGCTCGCGTCGAGATTCCCCCCCCCCCCAAAAAAAAAAAAAAACCCAAACAAACAAACAAACAAACAAACAAACAAACAAGCAACAAACAAACAAACAAACAAACAAACAAACAAAAACAAACAAAACAAAACGAAACAAAACGAAACCCAGAACTGTTCCGTCGCGCTTGTCCCCGTATAGAAACATTGCTTGTGACAGTGGATTGACAACACATTTACTCTTCAGTCTTTTTACAACACATTCACGCTTCAGTTGGAACACATTGACTCTGATTTTGCAACTTATTTACTTTGGAAAGAGCTTTGGGCGCCCACTGGTGCGACATCACCTCATCCCAGCTCGCACCAACAAGCTCAGGTCGCACAGCGGGCATTGGGCTTTACTCGACCCAAGTTATCAATGGAGGTGAGATCTCATCTCCCCCCCACCCCCGCTCTCTATTCAGCGGGTTACGTAAAACATGGGTATTCCTGTGGCATTGGCAATGTGAACAATGCGGGTAACGGTGTGGGTGGAGCCTCGCTCTGGTGCTTCTATTTGACAGCAGCGCGCGGCGCCACTACTGTACCTCCCTGTACATTGCTTGTGACAGCTGATTCGGGACGTCGCGTCGGCGCCGCTTCGATACTCCGCTTGCGTAGGGCTGTGTACGGCAACTGCAGTGCTTTTCACTGTCGCCGGTAACGAACAAGCGAAAGCAGAAGCTGCGCTGCAATATATTCGAGTCGTGCAGCGAATGCAAAAGAAGGCACATCTTACTCTTAGTTCATTGTTGTTGAGATCGGACAGTCGTAGACGCAGACGACCGTTTCTGGTAAGTTCAGTTGAATTTTAAAAGTGTGAACATTATGATTAGTGAGCATGCGACTCTTGTCACGTCAAGAGATTCGTAATTTATCCAGGTGGATTATTGACAGGTGCGTAGCTGACTATCCACTCACTGTCACTGACTGCACTGGAGATGTCAACCGTAAGTAACGATCTCCTATAGGGAATGGGGTCAGGCCGGTAGACTATAAACGATCTCCCGTCTTGCAGGTAATGGGGGCCAGGTAGGTATAGACTGGAATACATGGTAAATTAGAGACGAGTGTTTTAACACATAAGTCTCCAGCAAATGATAAATAAGACCTCAACACTTTCGACTGTGTTATTGTTGCTTTTATGTTTTAGTGAATTGAGTAGAAATAACATAAGAAGTCATAACATAATTAATGAATACATACAATGTATGGAACATATGTACATGTAAGACCTAACATTACAGTGTAATTATAAGGCTAGAAAAACTGCAAACCACCATGTAAACTCATTTGGAATCACCCCTCCCCCTTGAAGTAGTAATTGTCTAAGTCAAAGCTAACACTTAAAGGCAGACAATTTACCATTTGCATGCAGATGAAAAAAACAACACCATAAATACTTTAAAATAGTTCTAAAATGTGAGTTAGGGATAGAAACAACCATTGGCACTTTAAAAATTTGAATTGGTAAAATCAATGTTAAGTATTGATAAATACACAAGATGTAAACAATAGTGATAACCATATTTCCCAGTCTAAACCGTCTCACAGTTACGGTTTATTGAGAAAAATACAGATATCTCCTTGAATTGTATATTTTAGGCTTTATCGCGAACATTTTATATGATAGGATGTTTTGTGATACAACAGACCTACACATATTCATTAAATTCTTGATTTCTTGATATTTTTTTAATTACTGCTCCCAAAGGTAAACACAGGATCTCTGAAGGGAGTATAAGGTGGAGGTGTGTTGTAACTTGAAGGCATAATTCACCATTTGCAGATGAAACAAAAACCCAGCATTAGTGCTTTAAAATAGTTCTAAAATGTGAGTTGGGGATAGAAACAACCACTGTGAAAATTTGAATCAGTAAAATCGATGTTAAGTGCTGTTAAATATACAAAATTTGAACAATAGTTATAATCAAAATGTTTCCAGACTAAACCATATACTGTTACGGTTTATTGAGAAAAAACACTGACATCTCCTTATATCTTAGGCTTTATTGCAAAACTTTTATATGGGAGGGTGTTTTGTGGTACAACAGACCTACACATATGCATGAAAAGCGATATCTTGAACATTTTTCAAATGACTGCTCCCAAAAGTAAACTGGACCTTTAAATTTCACTTGTAAACATCATTACTTTACATTCCTGCATTGCTGAGATGTTGCTTGATACAGCCACAAGTCCTATCTGTGACCCAGAATTAAAGCTTTCCGAGTCTTCCTGAAGACTCATGGAAACTTCCCAGAAAGTGACAGAATATAATCAGCAAGTTGATTGTTTTCGCTCTTGTGGAAGTCAAAAGAATGCATGCAATTGCTCCAATTTTATTTTTCTCTACAAAAATGGCAAGACAGCCACTATGTAGTAAGAAAATTTATAGTAAAGTTATAGGTATTGGTTTACAGTAGATCAAGTTAGAGTAAATGGAAGCATGTGTTTGGTATACAGTCTAAAGCAGAGAGAAGGAAGGAAAAAGAGAAAGGAAATGAATTTCCTCTTTTCTAATCTGGGTGCTTTAAACCAAATAAGGGTGTTATAATTGTTTTGGAATGCACTGTGCCAGTGTTTAAAGGTCCTGTGTACCTTTTGGAGCAGTGATTAAAAAATGTTCGAGATGTATATCACTTTGGTGCATGGTGTAGGTCAGTTGTATCACGGAATATCCTACCACATAAATTTTTTTCATAATCCTAAAATATGAGGAGATATCACCATTTTCCTCATCAAACCATAACTGTAGACAGTTTAGTCTGGAAAAAAAAAATTATCATAACTATTGTTTACATTTAGTATATTTAACAATACTTAGCGTTGATTATATTGCTTGACAGTTCTATAAACACATTGATTGTTTCTATCCCTAACTCACATTTTAGAACTATTTTGGAGCATCAATGCTGGGTTTTTGTTTCATCTGCAAGTGGTAAATTATGCCTTTAATGGTGACATGCATGCATATGTGAGATCAAATGAAAGTGACCAGTGTTGTGTATTTGACTGTACAATTTGAGCTTATCAATACTAACACAAAGTGACTAAGGGTATTGTTGAATAACCCGTAATCTACTTTTGACACCATTATTTGTTTAGATAGGCCCAACAGCTGAGTCAAATGAGCACTATTAGTAGAACACATTACTGAAAATTGGAGGAAAATTGGGCAATCTGTTAAAAAATTATGAATTTTTGAAGTTTCTGGGCTGTCATTGCTGGATAAGGAGACTAAACATTGTACCCGTACTTCACTGAACATGACATTATCACAACAACAAAATGAAGAAAATACACGGAAAGATTAACATATTTCCACCTGATTTACAGTGTACCTCTTTCAGAAAGCAGGTGGAATAAAAAGTTATATATATATATATATATATATATATATATATATACTTGGTAACTATATATCATGTCATTAACAAATCAATGAAAATGTGTACTTTTCATGAGAAATTACCAGCAGATTTTTTGAAATTTTCATATTTTCTTTACAAATGGGTGTCCAAAATGACCTAATGAAGTTACATGTAAGAAGACTTCTTATCCTGCAATGACAGCACTGAAACTTTAAAAATTCATAACTTTTGAATTAAATGTCCAATTTTCTGTACAGTCTGATATTGCTGTTGTCACTCAATCCACATTAATTTTTGGGCTTTGCTGTCCTTTAACTCCTTCACTACTGAGAAATACATGTACAATTTGTCACATATACAGTGGGTGATTTCAAGTTTGGTGCTAGTGCTAGTGCTATCTCAGCACTAGCACCGGCGATAAAACCGAACTTGAAATCAGTCAGTTTTGGGAGGTTGACCTAAAAATTATTTCATTTCAAGTTCGGTGCTGGTGTTAGTGTTGCCGCCATGCAAGACTCACATTCACTTCCATAATGGATGCATGTTTTACGTGCAAAGTCCATGCTAATGCAGTGGTCGCCCACGTAAAGAACATGAACACTCCAGACATGGCTATATAAATCTGAGCCTGGGAGCAAAATAAAGGTAATTGTGTTTTAAAGAACGGATGAAATTTGTGGCTCATTATGTCTAAAACTAAGCAGTCATGACTACATCTTTTGATATTTGACTTTAACCATGCGCCATCTCTTTTTTCATCACGCAAATCCAGTGGACCACGCAGTGCTATTCCAACACATAGTGCTGGTGATTGATAATTTTAATCCGTATCGCCTTGTTATTCTGACCGTCCGTGTTGGAGCTCGATTTAAGGCTGATATTTGGGGGCTATAGCACTAGCACTGAACTTGAAATCACCCCGGGTAGATGTCATTCATTTTGTTGGCTTTTTTAAAAAGATTTAGAATGGGGCAGCATTTCACACGTTGCTGGTATTACAATGTATGAAATATATGCCATTACTCTTTTGAGAAGTGATGTGCACGTGAATGTTGTACTGTAACAAATCGACATTTCTTTCTGACATTGATATCGTTTCTGTTATTGATTTGTTTCTATTGTACAATTTTGCAATAGTGTATTCTAGTCTAATAAGTACTTTGGTCACAAAGAAACTTTTGGGACCCAGAATGTTTTTTTTTCCGAGGCATCTCAGAAGTATCATTTTTCAAAGCCAAGGTAATCAGCACTAAGATTTCCCTTTGTTCACAACAAGTACATAGGTGCAGCTGCCCAAGGCTATATTGGAAAATGTGGGAAACACCCATATGATCTGAAGACACTGCAATAACTTGTCTATTGGACTGTAACCAAGGCACTGGCTTAATGATGTGCCTTTGTCAGGGGCAATAACTGTGAATTCATGTCATTGCTTGATCCCGTGCTACTTTTATGCTAGCCAGACAAATATCTATTCTTCAAATTGTTATATCATTCCATTGCCAATTTACTCAAATTTTGTTCTTCATGCCTCTGCCACGAAGTGTCGCCGGAGGCATTATGTTTTCAGGTTGGTATGTACATTACTGTACACGTGTGGGTGACGTTGTGCCTATTAACTCTTGGGTGCACATGCTCAAGGTCAAAGATCGAAAGGTCAAGGTTAAATGCTCAAAATTTCACTTTCCTCCCATATCTATGCAATGCCTGAAGGTTTTTTCTTGAAACTTGGTGTATATACATGTAATACCAAATAAAGATTCTCCAGAGAGAGATTCAAGTCTTGATGTCAAAGGTCAAAGATCAGAGGTCAAGTGAAAATGTTAAAATTTCACTTTTTTCCTCCATATCTCGAAAGTGACTCAGGGTATGTATCATCATGAAACTTAGTACATATATTTATGAATGTTCTACTGACAGTGGTTCTCTTGGGAATTTTAGGGTCATGGTCAAAGGTTCAGGGTCAAGGGCCAAGTTCAAATGCAAAAATTTTACTATTTGATACTGAAATTACACTTTTTCTTCATACAGTGTACCTTGAAAGTTACTCAGTGCATAGACTTTTAAAAGGGTCAAAAGTCAAGTTAAATCCCCAAATTCCTGCCCTCTTTAAAGAATAGGCAGTATAGCCGTCCATCTAATTAAACCTAGTTCAAGGAAAGTGAACAATGAACACATTTGTGACAAACCTGTCATTTTGATATTTTGCCGATAATGTGAAACTATCTTCACACATTGTCAAGACATTGTACTAATACTATAGACCTGTTACATTGTAGGAGAACCACGCATTATGGCAGAGGCATACCTGTCGCCATAGTGACATTTCCAGTTTTTCTCAATCAAACTAAAAAAAAACACACACTACAAATCAGACAAATATGACAATGCCTGTACATTGTATTACAGTTGTTTTTCTGACTGACAAATTTAATAAAGATACCAAAAAAAAGAAAGTGAGAAAGTTGAATACGAAGATTGTTCTGCATTTTTTATCTCAATACTAAAATGTGATCAGTGTTTTAGCAAAAAAAAAAATATATGTGTTATTGTCATGAATATATATATATTTCTGCAAATTTATGTAGCATGCTAAGCCCATGTGGGGTTGAAGAGCCTTGAGAATTTTCATACAGGCAGACATGGTGCCCGAGGGCAAGACATGAAATTGTCAATTGCTGTTTCTCAAAGTCTGGTGGTTCTACAGTTTTCTGTCTGGTGTCACTGATGATGATGTGATACCCCTGCTGATTACCACCATCTTTTCCTCAGGCCCATAACAGTAGTATATTGTCTGTGCACCTGCTGGCAGCAGGAGACATGGTCTTGTAGCATAACAATGATAAAACATCCCCCCCCCCCCCCACATCTCAAGACAGCATATTCACACCGTAATTACAGTTTGGTGGGATTACTGTGTGCATCTAAGCTTTGATGCCTTCCCAGTAGAGGGATAAAAAAAGTGTCTGACTTACAGTGATAGCTATCTCCAACTGAGCTGATACTAGTGGAGGTGCTGGTACCCGTTGAAAATTGCTAAGGATGTAATGAGGTGGTGTCCAGACACAGTTTGGGGGATTGGCAGATGCTGTGCACGTGTTACACGTATGTAACATTCAAAGTGTCTGGCAGCGTTTGTGCGCCAAACAAATCTGCTGGTACCGTGCCTGTCAGCCAAAGTGGGGTTCAAAAAATGAAACTTTGTACTCAATTTGTTCACCTCTTGCTTACAGTAGAGCTTGAACCATTGAGTCCTGTAATACAAGGTACTGGACATAACAATGAGTGGTATTTATAGGCATGTAAAACCCCAGACCTTGTATAATACATGCTGGTCTACAAGGTTGGAAGGCTTGTTTATAGCATGTCATTAAAGGACAAGTTCACCTTCATGAACATAAGGATTGAGAAAATGCAACGATATTAGTAGAACACATTAGTGAAAGTTTGAGGAAAATTGGACAATCGATGCAAAAGTTATGAATTTTTTAAATTTTTGTGTTGGAACCGCTGGATGAGGAGACTACTACAGCTTGTGAGTCATATGCGTACAACAGTATAAAGAAAATATAAAAGAAAATTCAACATATTTTCACTTTTTTCGCATAATAAAAGAGCAATTGACTTGCCTCTTTCTAAAGGCAGGGGGAATAATATTACCCATAACATTTATCGGTAACGAGTCAGGGGAATGTGTACTTTTTTCAAAAGATGGAATTTTGTGAAATTCTCTTTATATTTTCCTTATATTGTTGTACGCATGTGACATCTAAGTTATTCATACACTGCAGTAGTCTTCTCATCCAGCGGGTACTGCACAAAAACTTCAAAAATTCATAACTTTTGAATGGATTGTCTGATTTTCCTCAAACTTTCAATGATGTGTTCTACTAATATTGCTACATTCTCTCAATCCTTATGTTTATGAAGGTGAACTTGTCCTTTAAAGGTACCTATACCCTTGAAATCAAGTTTGTGTACAGCCATAATTCACATGTCTGTGATAGCCCTTGAAAGTATGTATATTTCAATAAATCAGATCATATCTCTCTAACAATTGGGCAATTAATTGTGTTCTGCTGGTTAAAATTCTGCTCCATAAGCACCGATACTGATGTGTACACATTCTACTGTAGCTATAGCATGACCATTTGTGACCCTGCACCTCAAAACAAACAAAAAGTCGCCAGACAAGAATTTTTAGTTAAGACCAAATTCTGAAAGAGCAGACTTTAAGCTTTAAAATGATGTATAACTCAAATCAAATGGACTCTCCTAGCCTATCTAAATATTGGAAAGAAAGCACAAACTCAGGAAAAGTGTGAACTGAGAAAAGAGGCTCTAGTACATTGTCTATTCAAGCGCTTAATCTTTACCAAACCGTGCTGGCTGTGAGATGAATGGGACAAAACACAGGAAGTAAACCACCAGAGTAACAACAATGAAGGGATTATGAGATTAGATTGAAATTAAGCAAGCCTCATTAACACATTCTGTCCATAATTAATGCCAATTTTCAAAGCAGTAGCACTATCTTTTCAAAAGTTATTAGAGTTGAAAGTGAAGAAAGTGGACAAGGTTTTTCAGAAATGAAAAAGGGATTGTAAAGACACACCTAATCACACTATTCTACCAAAAATGTTCGAGATAAACTGCTGAAAAAACACACTTTCCTGCCCGTTTTATGATACCAAATTTTAGCATAATGTAAAAGAAGACCCGCTCTTTATTCAGAAAATATGAAAAAGTCAAGTTCGGCTAGGTTGACCCATTTCATTTATTTTCAGTCCTCACGCAAAATCAGTGTGTACGACTTTATGTTCGTTTTGAGGTGCACGGTCACATTTGATTGAAAGAATCATATGGTAATTGACTAATCTATTTCAAGTGCCACGTAGGTTTTTTTTATTGTATATTTAACCCTCAATGAATAAAATTCAGAGTGACAAAAAATTCAATATTTTGCAGAGGGAATGTCTCAAGTAAATATACTACATATATAACAAACATAATACTCAGGGAATTAGTACACTTTAAAATGCTGTCCAGAGTACTGTCAGGAAAACAAATTCAAGGAAACATATCAAATGCGCCTACATTGTAGGTGTCAGCATTTGAAAAGAGCTGTTTGACTTCCAATTGAGTTATTGCACATTTCTGTAGAAACCTACAAAATGTACTGGGAGCAGAATACCTGATAATAATGTTGTGAAAAGAAGTGAGTTTACAAAGTTTGAATTCTAGGTGTTCAGAATTTGGCAGTAATATCATAGTAATTAATGAATGCACTGATGTATTCTCTCTAATTTGGGACAGTTGAATAAAAGGATAGCAAACTTTGTTTTCAATACTCCTGCATGCTTAGAAGGGTGATGTTGTCTGTATAAACAGTGACAGATGACACTATTTAATGTTTCGTACTTTCAGCACATATTGACATAGTATAGTGTGCAACAGATTGCATACACTTTTAATGGGTCACTTGTTCCAACTGTTAGTAGACACAATAATTAATTTCCAGCACCTTTTCAGCTTGGATTTTTTTTTCTTTTCAACCGAGCAGTGGCTTTGACTCTTGTAGAGTGAATGCATTAATCACCCATCCATACTGGGAAATATCAAATGTGTGGTTGGTAGGGAGATATAGTTCAAAGTTATTAGAGCATAACCCACTCTTTTGTGGGTACAGTGCAGTGTGAAAGGTACTTGTATGAAGTGCATTGTATAGAAACCACACCGTTTTGTGGCCTTGTGATGTCTGTTGAATGCAATTTGTACCGATTACTCGTAGAGGTACAGATTTTTGTATGAGTACATTGTAGTGTTTGCATTGCATTCAATGGTCACTTGACATATTTATTGATTGCAGTCATTAGAGAAAGCAATCACGAGCCTGTTTAACTCCTCGGTGACATGGACATTTGCTCAGCTGCAACAATTGCCCATTCTTATTTTCTCCACGGACTTAGAGTTATAGCTTTGATAGGGTTTTAGGTTTATTTTTACATAAGGATTAGGGTTAAGGGTTATGTTTATGTGTAGAAATTATACTTGGCATTATGATATGATATATAATGATATTTCATGGGAACAATTGCACAAGAGCAATTGTCACAATTAAAACCATTTTTGGTATTTGGTTGTTGATTGTAAAGTACAATTACTTTTGATTTGATGACTAACATCATTTAGAACTAAAGTTTGTCATTAAAAAAAACATACTACAATGTAGGTAGCATTCTTGTAAGAAATATGTAACCCCATCAAAATTTGGGTTTACAAAGATTTATCTAGAAAGTCAAAAGACTTAGTTCCTGTTTCTTTCATAGATCCATACTGATATTCACTGTTACCAGACCCTTAATTCACCCCTCCTCTGACGGCCACCTGTTTTCCAACTACCCCTTTATGCTATTTCGTAAATGCAGTCCCCATGATTAGGTTTGGGGTTTCCCCTTCCAGCTCATCATCATTGTAGCATCTGTCCCATTCTTTTTTTTTTTTTTTTTGCCATTAATGATGAGTATTGAGACTGGTCAAGTCCCTGAGAGTGTTAAACCACGTGTAAACCCCCCCCCCCCCACACACACACAATAAACACAATAAAAAACAAAGAGAAAGTACACAAAAGTAAACCTACCTGTATAGAAGTATTGTTTTTGGCACCCCTTCCTTTTTTCTTTTTTTTTAAAAAGATATGTAGGAACATAAAAAGACATTCATGAAAGAACCATGTCTCAGGAGAGGATAGTCTGGTTTCCAGACCATCTGCCTATGCTATTTTTGCTTTCCCAACATTGACACCCTAGCTCTAACAATGAAAGAAGTGGCAGGTTTAGCTGGTTGGTCCTGCCTTCAGCAAAGGCAATTAACTCTATTGCCATGGATAGTGCATTTTGTGGAAGGGAATTCAGTTGGCAAAGGGTCTGGAAACCAGACTATTAATGAAGAAAGTTTCTAGTATTCTTCCTAGGACAACTTTGTAGTTGCCACAGGAATTATTGGCAGTGTCCCACCAATGGCAAAACCCATACTGTAGGGTGGACTGGCTCTCACTCTAAACCAACATTTTCTTCTACAATGACTCAGAGTGCTGTTCTAAAGCCAAACCTCTTTTATTCCGTTCCTCCTACATTTCTCTACTCCATTTACTTCTAATTAAATCTTTGGGCTATGTGTGCACATGTATGCCTTAAAGGGACGCAGTCCTGAGATTTTCACTGTACTGATAATTAAGAAGAGTAAAAAATATAACCTTTCACCAATTTATACGCGTGGACATCAAAAATTGTCTCCGCACGCGATTTAAAAAAAATAATTCCTGAAAGCGATCGTGTAAGAGCCTGCCAAAAGGTGCAACGTCATTGATGCCCTACTCTCAAGTTGACAGCCGTGCCTCAGAAAACCAATTTAAGTGTTCAAAATAATCATATCTGATTTTTTCATAAAATGTGACAATATGTGGTTTATTATTTCAAATAAAATATTTCAAGCTTATTTATATATACAATAATATAAAAATAAATAGTAAACATGTATTTATAAATAACTCGGGAGCGTACGCATGACGAGCAGAACACCGCTGGAAAGAGTTGTGCATCGATGACGTTTGACTCTCCGCCAAGACTTGCTCATTTGCAGAGTCATACTTTTTTAACCGAAATGTACGAGCTTATTTGGTGATTTGAAAGTTTGTTTTTGATGAAAGTAGTTCATTTGAGGTACCAACAACAACATATTTTTTTTTATTTCGTGAGGACTGCATCCCTTTAAAGTAAAGTAGCTTCATACATGTATAATGCTACATGTACACCATTGTCTGTAACGGTTAATTATTACAAAACTATTATTTGAAATACGATGTAGTACCCAAACATTACATGTACATGTACACTTCGAACTAAACTGGGATCCAGCCACTTGTCTTTTGTAGCAGAAGAGATATGCTATATTGTTTATGTAAATGAAAAGATGTTGTGTTTCTATATATTCTAATTGAGCATTATTATGACCATGACACACACAAAAATACAATAATTGTATGGTTCATTTTAGTACATCTACACGTATATGTGCATGCATTTTGTACATGTATTTTAGATTGTAATTAGTGCATGGGTGTATACCTGTAAATGACATGCTGTTATGTACAGTATATTGATAGTGATAGGTCATAGGCATGCAACCTCAAAGGGATGGTATAGTCTTGGTTGAGATGGTTATTCAGGTTTTACCTTTTTTGCGAGATATATTAGAAACCACCTAAAAGATAAGGAAAGAGAATACTATTCTCAGTGGAATAAAAATATATTTGATGAAAATTTTGGAAATGGCTGATAGATATGAAAAAGGTGGTCCTAATAGAAGGTATACTCTTTGATGTTTTATATAAGTGGTTTGTAATTATGTCACAAGAAGTAAAAACCTGAATTCCCATCTCAACCAAAACTACATGTATACCATCCCTGTAAGCTCTTGTACCCAGAATCAAGCTTGATAATGAGTGGGAAGTATGGTTATTGTGGCTTTGTCTGACCAAGTGAATGGTCACTCTGTCCCAATTAATTTCCTCTTCCTAATTGAAACAACAGGATGAGGGACCTCTTTGCCAATATACAAGTCTGGGGCTTTTGTGTGATGTCATGAAGACATGAACCAATAGGATTTGGACTGGTCAGTTGATTTTTTGGCAGGTTCTCTGTTGCGGGAAGTTTGTGATGCAATAGCTCCATAATATGTCCTAAAAGTAAGAAAGCCAATAGCCTTGAAGCCAAGAGGCATATCTGCTTTCTGCCAGTGCTTTAGTTGGAGCCTGTATCCATTCTGCCTGCATTGATTTTGTCCTCCAGAAAAATTTCTGTGCCTCTGGGTCAACATCACTTTAATCTGCTCAGAGGTTACTGGAAAATACTGGTAAACTCTTACAAGTACATGTTTGTATTTGTTCTTCTTGTGGCACATCCACCTACTACCTTGTGAGTAACTTGATAGCAAAGAGTCTTGGCTTTTATTGACTAGGAGGTAAGTCATGTCATGGTATTTCTCATGATGTGCATTGCATTTGAAAGTGTTTTGTAATGTGAACCATAATCAAGTTATTTGTAGAGTACATTTTTGGGAGACTCGGTTCCAACACTGTGTACTACAGTGTACATAATATTCTGTACTTGTTATCAAATATTTCCCTTTTGAGGAGTATGAGGGAATGTTTAAGATGAAAATAATTAATATTGAAATGTTTATGAACATTGTGTCTGTCATCTACAATAACTGCAATAGCAAATATGAAGGAAGTGTATGAATTGTATGCCTTTTTCTAAAAACACTTTTTAGTGGGACTTCATCATGAATTATAGACATCCCAATGGTATGAAACTGGTGTTATGAAATAAAAATAAAAGGCTGTGAAACTAGGACTGTAGACAATGATGTCTGTGGTACTAGTTTTGGCCTAAGTCACATATGTATAGAAGGATGATTTTTGTTCTTGTAAGTATTCCTGCATGCTTGTGATTACATTTCTACATTCTATTTTGCAGAGATGGCATGAAATGGAAATTCCTATGTTGTACTGAAATTTTCAGCTGAGTAGGATCGGGATTCTGGGGAAAAAAAAGCACTTGAGAGCACAGCTGAGTTGACAATATGAGTTCATCTTCGCGCAATCAGCGACGTGAATTTGGGAGAAAGCTGCGAAACAGGATCCGTCGTAAAGGGTCTGACTACTGCTCCAGGGAGAGATGGATGCAGCGCTTCCCGTTCACCTCGTGGCTCCCAAAGTACCGCCCTAGGACGGCGGTCAACGACCTCATCGCTGGACTCACTGTTGGGCTGACCGTTCTCCCGCAGGGGCTCGCCTATGCCAGCATTGCCAAGCTCCCTTCAGTGGTGAGTTTGAGAGAGTAAGGGAATGTGGTAGGGGGACTGTGCAATAAATCGTCGCTGGGGTGACAAGACCTCGTATCCCAAAAATTACAAATGTTCAGGAGAGCAAAAAAACATGGCGGCCAAAGCACTGTAATGAATGGGAAAGCCTTTCCTTTGACATGTCATGGTGGCCTCATTTTTGGAGTAAGACAGTTGGGATTTGGCCAAGACATCACTTGAACCATTATTTCACCATTAAGCCAAAATTTTTTTTTTGACATTTTTGAGATACGAGGTCTTGTCACCCCATCGAAGAAATATGTCTGTTCATTAAAGGGATGGTACAGTATTGATGGAGGCGAGGATTAAGCTTTTCACTTTTTATGAGATACCAAGAAATCACTCGTGAAATAGTACAGAGCATACCATTCTTAGACAAATTCAAGTTTATTTGATTAAAATCGGTTTTTGAATGGCTGAATAATCCAAAAACAAAGTGATATAAAGTGATCATAATAAAAGCAGGTCCCCCTCTTTATTTGGATTGCTCTATTTTGCATATCTCCGCCATTTCAAAACCAATTTTCTTCAAATAACTTTCTCGTGGAGTTACATGCTCTTTCATATTTCATAAGAAGTTTCTCATTATCAAACCCAAAAATGTTAGAAACCTGAAGTTAAGTCCCAACCCAAGCTATACGATCCCCTTTTAAATAATCAGTTTTTCTCACTCTCTGAAAGGGATTTTATTTTATAGATCAGTAAAGAAATACAGTTGGTCCCTGTCAATGGTATCAATATTTTCACTACCTGGAATAATACTACCATAAAAAAAAAAATGATGAACAATATACATCGTCTGAAAACATGATACTTACATGACTATGAGGTGCCTATTTGTATTCATACATTTAAAGGTAAATGCATCATCATATATCTTCAAGATTGAAACTGTATGTGAGCGTGATTTTGTTTTTGTTTATTGTTTTTCTGGTGGTGGAATTTCAAGATTTTCATATCTTGTACATTCTCTCTAGTTTTTTTTTTTTTCATGTTTCAGTATGGATTGTATGCAGCTATCATGGGTGGCTTCGTATACGCCATCTTTGGGATGGCAAAGGATGTAAGTGTCGGCCCAACTGCCATAATGTCCCTCCTGGTCTCCCAGTATGGAACACCCCTTCCTGAGGATGAGGAGTTGAATGACCCTACCTATGCCATTCTCTTGGCTTTCTTCTGTGGAATCTTCCAAATCATTATGGGTGTTCTCCATCTAGGTAAACTGAAGGGATTTACACTTGAAGTAAAATCAAAATGTCATGTGCTTAGCCTTACTCTATGCATTAGCAGAAGATATACTTTTGATACTGAACAGGTGATTTCCTTGTTAATTTTGTTTGCAAAAAAAAAAAAATCAAATGAGGCCTCTTGCATAACACACTTTACCTGAGAAAATCTCTGGTAAGAACTGAAACTCAGATTAGTATGATTCTGTCATTGACTGCAACACAGGAAAAACTTTGTGAAAAATCAACCTGAGTTTTCTCAGGTAGAAAGTTTTATGCAACTGTCCCCTGGTATGGTTTAGTCAAAATCTCTGATGCAGTTCTATGTTATGAGCGTGGATGAGATGAAGTACTCATGGTTTATCTTGCTGTATTTTTCTTTATTTAGGAAAATAGTTTAAAGGGATGATTCAGTTTCTGTCAAGATGAGGTTTGAGGTTTCCAACATATTTGATGAAGATTTTTTTAGATAATGAGCAACCTGTTATGAAAAAGCATGTAATTCTAAGAGGAATTCAGGGTGTATTTGATGAATTGGTTTTGAAATGGCTGAGATATTCAAAACAAAGAGATCCCAATAAAAAGTGGGACAGACCCACCTGTTATTATGATCACTTTGTTTTACTCTGTTTTGGGATGTCTCAGCCATTCCAAAACCGATTCATCAAAGAATCTTTGAATTCCTCTTAGAATGGTATGCTCTGTACTTTTTCATAAGTGCTTTCTTGGTGTCATGCAAAAAGTTAAAAACCCAATCCTCATCTCCACCAATAGTATACCTTCCCCTTTGAACTTTTACACATCTAATCCCAGCCTAGCTTTAGATCTGACACTATACTTCAAGAAGCGAACAGATAGGAGTTGGCTATGAGTATGCCAAAGATTGGTCCAATGAATTGGTCAGGATCACGCTTACACACACAATTGTGTTCACTTACTGAGTAAGGGAGAAAAAAATGAGAGATTGTTGTATAAATGTGAGCTAAGAGACCAAAACTGTACTTAGGTTTTCTTGTGATAGGTTTTTCTCTCTGAATATGTGGGCATTGTGATAATCATGAATCTTGTGAGATTATATTTTCATATATTCACAGTTCTCTTGAGGGAGAGAGAGAAAAAAGTTCCTGGGGTTGTTTCTCAAAAAATTCAAGTTGAGTTAAAAGTTAAGATTTACTTTGAATTATGATAGGCTGTGTGACTTTAATGATTAATACATGTACTCTAATTTTCGTAATGAAATAAAATTAAAGTAATAAACAAAGGTGTTTTTTTCTGTCAAATTTGATAACAATTTTAAGTTGATTCTGAAGACATTAGACTGTAAAGCTGAAAAGGCAAACTAAAAAAGTTTAAGTTGACTTAAATTCTTCATGAAACAACCCCCAGATATAAAGATGAAAAGTGATTATGCCAAGATTCCTTTTTATGTTTGCTTGGACTATACGTACGCTGTACATGTATTCTTTAATGACAATTGCAGGCTTCATCGCAAACTATATATCAGCTGTCGTCATCTCTGGCTTCACATCAGCCTCAGCCGTTACCATAGCGATGAGCCAGGTCAAGAGCCTTCTAGGAATCCACTTTGCATCTGAGACATTCATCCTGGACCTCATCGAGACGTTCAAACACATCACCCAAACCAGGTGGACATGTAATGAATCTTGATATCTCCCAAACTCCAGACGTCTCCTCGCCCAAAATATGATATGGCGCACCGGGCACGCGCCCCCTCTTTATTTTCTGTTAAAACAAAAGAAACTAAAAGAAAAAAATGGCAAGGGGCATGTGCCTCCTAATTATGGAATTCCTGGGTCTGCCCCAATGCCTATTCATCCATGGAAATCCATTAAAAAATAGAACGAAAGAAAAAAAGATGATGATAGAAAAAGGAGAATCTTGTATTGTCATGTCAAAAAAAGAAATAATATAATGCATTATCATTAGGATCAAGATTAAATCCACTCATAAAGGCAGTGACAAATGTTCCTTGATGGTGACACTGAATATTTCTACCAGTTGTACTGAAGTGATGAGATAAATGTTTTCATCAAGTTGACATGTCATGCACAAGTGCAAAATGCAAAATGATTGATGCATCCCATCAAACTTTTACCCCACGCCTTTGACGCGCCCCCTCTATATTTTCTGTTGAAACAAAAGAAACTAAAAGAAAAAAATGGCAAGGGGCATGTGCCTCCTTTATGGAATTCCTGGATCTGCCCCTAATGCCTATTCATCCATGGAAATCCATTTAAAAAACAAGAACGAGAGAAAAAAAGATGATGATAGAAAAAGGAGAATCTTGTGCTGTCATGTATAAAAAAATAATATAATGCGTTATTAAGATCAAGATTAAATCCATTTATAAAGGCAGCGACAAATTCTTTTTTTTTAAACCTCTACAGAGGTACTTTATTCATTCATTTCCAAAGCTTTACATCAAACGATTTCTTTTTTGTTTAAAAACAATGAATGAGCACATACTCAAAAAGTACAGATTCTTCATTGGTTATCAAGTAAATGATTTCATCATGTTTGTTACAATCTCAGAAACATTATCTAACAATATTTCATTTCTAAAACTAATCCATATTTTCAAACTATTGTATAAATGCCCTTGAAATAAATGCATCATGTATTGTTTATAAATTGCATACTGCGCATATATCAATATCTTATTTATATTCGTTACATTTGGACTCTTTGATTCCACTCCAATAATCAATAATTTCTTGTTTAATAAAATTGTTTCTCTAAAAGCGAACTGAATAAAATCAGTAATCTTTTTCCAAAACATAGACACTTTAGGACACTCCAAAAGAACATGACTAAAGGTTTCTGTTTCAGAGCAAAATATACACAAATTATCACTTACAATTTTCCATTTGAAAAGATTATATCTATAAGGTAGAATACGATGTAATGTCTTGAAGTAGCATTGCTTAACTTTGTTGTTCCTTAGTTTCCGAAATGTTTGTTTCAAAACAGTATTCCAATCAAAATCAGTACTCAAATCAAATCTGTCTTTCCAATATAACAGTATAGTTCGATCACTTTTCTTACTCTCACATAAAAAACTATGAAATTGTTTCGACGTTGTTCTAGATAATCTGATATATTCATTGTCCTTTATTGCATATAAATCAATATCGTAATCTTTGTGCGCGTTTTCACATTGATCTACTTCTGATATACGTTCCACCCATATCTTTGGAATTGCCTTTTTAAGTTTTGAATACTTAAAATCCGCTAATAAATTATCACAATTGAGAGCACAACAAATTGACTTGCGAGATTTAAAACATCCATTTTCGACTACATCATTAAGTGTCAAGATACCTTTCTTGTACCATTCTTCAAAAAACAAAGTTTTTCCATTAAAGCATATATTACTGTTATACCACAATACTTCATCTAGTATGTTGCTCACATGAAGAAAATCAATATATCTTAATTCACACCACGAAAGTAAGCAATGAGTGTAGAAACGAGGTAGTTTATGCTTCCTGCATAGTGCTAACATATCTTTACATGAACAGTTCGTTTTCATTATCAGAGGACTTGGACCTATTTTCTCGACCCAAAATTTGAACATAAACTTCCATGGCGAGTCTGGATGACAATTATGATAATTTGCGAACCACGACAAATACAACGATTGAAATCGAAAGGCAGTGACAAATGTTCCTTGATGGTGACACTGAATATTTCTACCAGTTGTACTGAAGTGATGAGATAAATGTTTTCATCAAGTTGACATGTCATGCACAAGTGCAAAATGCAAAATGATCGATGCACCCCATAAAACTTTTAGCCCATGCCTTTGACTTAGTCTTCCTTCTTGCTCATTTTACAGATGGCAGGATTTAACTCTTGGTCTGAGCTGTATAGTAGCCCTAGCTGCTATGAGGGTGAGTGCAAATAAGGTCTAAAATTATCATTCCGAGAAAGAAGTTGCCTTGGTATCCTGATATGGTAATGAAATTGCTTTGAAATTGACTATAAACTTCATTTTTTTTCATTATTTGTATCAAGTTACTACTCTAGCTTGAAAGTGATCCTTGGGTGAAAACTGAAAGTTGAATTACATTTTTTTTTACATCTATTATTGGTCTTACAGAGCATGTGTTGTGAATAGTGGTTAGATCAATATTAATCTAGTGTAAATTTAAAGATTTTGCACACATATTCTGTTTGGATGTAGTCTAGCTCTTGGCATTTTAGCTGTTACAGCAACAAACTGTATTTCAACTTGGAACTAATGGGGCTCATTTCATGGTACGTGTCAATTATTGTGATTTTAAGTAATGCTACCTATCTCTGTTTAATCTATCTTTTAAGCTCAAGAGAAAAGCTTTTTCTTATTTGTACTGGTTTCAACATTGAATGTAGCATAAAGAAGGTGAAAAACACTTTTGACCACAATATCTGGTACAAAGCAAAAAAAAAATTGTACTGTCAATTCTTTTCTTTGCCTTGCTTAATCACAGCTTCTTCCAGAGAGAGAGAGAACTTGGCACGAAAACAATGAAACCTTACTGATCAAGTCAGTGAAAAGTTTTGCAAAAGTGAATGAGTTAGATTACACCTGACTTACATTATTTCTCTTTCCCCTCTTTCTCATCTCCTTCTTTGTTTGATCCCCTTTCAGTTCATGAAGAACAAAGCCCAGTGCAAACTGGAAAATTTAGGAAAGAAAGCCCCCATGAAGAGCAGAGTACACTGGAAAATTCTTTGGGTTTTTGGGACTGGTAAGTGGAAGGATGGAAGGAGTTAAAAGTCTATATGTTTGCTTACTTAACCTGTTCCATATGGGAACATGGTGATCTGTGTATTAATTCTATGGGGATTTCAGAATTCAGTAGTGAATGGGTTATTGTTCGCATTTTTTTTCTTTGGTCTTAGCAGAACATATTCCCCTGTTACTATATAAAGCAATGACTTGTTTACAATACTATAGTATTCGAGATGTATCAAAACATTGAATGCATTGTCACACTGTAGAATTTATGCATCTGTTTGTTTGTTTTTTTCCCCATCATTCTCATAAAATAACCAAACAACATCCTAAGTTCTTCAGCAACAAAATGACAACAAAATATGAGCAAATTCATTGGAAAATGTAATTCTTTGCAATTTAGGCGTCAACATGAGCTGAACAATGAGATATATGAAAAAGGTACTTCATGAATTTGTGTCTTTGTCATGCAGTTGTGCTGCAGAGTTGGAGGTATGATATGAAAATGTCCATCTGAGGATAATCCTTCAATCTCCCAATTTCTAGAAAAAATCTTGACTTCATTCAGAATGGTATGAGCTAGGTTACCCACTGATCATGTACATTAATCATAAAACAAACTGTTGATGATCCTGCCTTGCAAATAAATTTTAAAAAGTAACTTTAATACTGTAAAAGTGGATATTTTCGAGCGACTAATTTTTCACGCTCGGTGGGGTGAGAAGAATTTCGTGTGTCTTTAATTTCACGGAATCAAGACATCAACTACTGGAACATACGGCTAGCAAAAATATTTGTGTGCTTTTATTTTTGCGCTAGTTTCGGATTGCGCGAAATGCGTGAAAAATTCAACACCGCGAAAATTTCCACTTTTACAGTATTCAAAGGGTCTATCATGAAGTCAAAAAGTGCAAATGTGCACCTGCATAGGACTGATGTTGATCCATAATGAGATCACATGACATGATGTTGATGTCATGTGGCATGCTTATTTTCTGGTTCTCATATTTTTTATATTTCAGCCCGTAATGCTGTCATCGTAGTTGTGGCTGCAGCCATAGCGTATGGTGTTCACACGCACCATGAGGACAACATGTTCACAATCGTGGGCAATGTCACGGCTGGCCTACCGGCCCTAAGTATACCTTCTTTCGGGGCCGAGAACATCTTAGGGGTAAGTAACATCCCTGTCAGTCAGTTATATGCTGTGTCATTTTTCTGATTTTATTGATGCCTCTCATCAAGTGAAGTGTAGAAAGATGCTTTGCCCTCATTTTATAGGAATTCTAGATTTGCTCATCAAGTGCCTTAGCTGAATTGTGCTGGTTATGAGACAAATCATTTTTGCTGAAAGTGACACATTCTCATTAGTCTAGTAATGTTGTCTTTTATTTTCGGTGTGTATTATTTGCAAATTGCATGCCACTCATTCACACATAGCTTCTCACAAATAGATGGCTGACATTTTGTATTCACAGCTTGAGACTCATCACTAGTAGTGGCATCATACTCAGTGGCCATCAATCATGATAAACCATAAGTCCCCCCAAAAAATTACAACGGGACCCTCCACAATGATAACTTTAAAAGTAGTGAGTCAATTCAAATACAATTTCAGGGTATGAAACTATAACTCATTGCCCACATCTTACAGAAAAACCCATTTGATGTGCTTCAGTGCACATGGTCAAAGAGAAATAAGGAATTTTGTAGAGCATGTCAGGAATCTCTTCCCTCCAAGTTCTGGCTATTGTAATATGCAGTTCCAAGCATCCAAGTGCTAAACTTGGAATAATCAGACTAATGACGTACTTCTCAACAATCCACACTTATCTGTGACTGGTAAACCAAATTGAATGTATTTTCTTTTTTGCAAAATAGAGCTAAGATGTTATATTTTAAGACCCTAAAATAGCATTTAGACAATTTAATCATATTGGGAGTTATCAATGCAAAAATGGGGGGGGGGGGCATACTGTATGTATTTATATGTGTTTCTTCACTGAAATTGCAATCATTTACTGTATATGTTTTCATATTATTAATTATTAGGCCATGGGCTAGTAGGGGTCAACGTGCACCCCCTCTGCACCTAACATTCATTGGTGTTTCCATGTAGCCCTTGGTCTGGAGAGTCAGAAAAGTGATGTTAACAAAAAAAAAGTTGGGTCCCAAGACCCGCCCCGTGACGTTTTGTGACGTCACTTCCGGAACGACCTCTTCGCGAATACGGGGGAATAGCATTTGGGTATTATCCTAATAAAGTGGTCTCCATGCCTTTATTTTTCAATGATTACCAAAGATTTTGGTATTTCTAGATTCCTCAGAAAATGGAAAATTTGATGCAAAGCAAAGTTTGGCAATATAAGCCCTCAGTTTCTCGTCATCGACAACGAAATGGGCAACGATGTCGACAAAATTCAACAAAATTTTACAAAATTTGTTCAATTTTTCAAGTTTCACCATTTAAGTTTGTATATTTTTGTGAAAAATTTGTTAAATGACTTGAAATTTGGTCTGGATATTAAATGAATATCCCTTTTTATGAAAACAAAAGATTTTGGCCTAATTGAAATCCGATCTTCTTCTGTAGACATTCAAGTGCGCATGCGCGGTGTCTGGAAATCAGCCTCCAAAATGCCTTTTTTTTAATGTCCCGTATAAAAAATGAGTTACAACGAATCTTTTTATCATGTAAATTCACAACTTTAATCAATTTTTCCAATCAACAATCACCTGATTGAATAAGAGTTGCCTTGAAATGAGAAATCAAAGGTGACCATGGTTCTTTTTGATGATGACGTTGGTCACGACATCGAAGATGAAGACGACGTCAAAGACTAGAATTACGACATAGCAGAGATCATTTTAGATATGTTTTAGTCTCTTTTAAAATTTCGTAAGATATTGTAAATCATGTTTGTAATTGGGTAGGTCAAATAAATGGTAATGATTTTATTAACGTGAATATCTGATTGTTTGTTTATTCCGTTGATTTCAATGAATTTATATTCATTTAATTAATACGCAGTATGACCTAAACTATTTTGATTTTCTTTTTACTATTTTCGTTCGAAAATTTGGCAATAGAGATTTGCAGGTCATCAACAACGAAATGGGCATTCGTGAGGTCAACAAACTAAGTCAGCACAAGCCCTTATGCTAATTTAGATATTCATTACTTTGTGGTTAATTCACTATATTAATTGGAATTTAGTCTGGATATTAAAGGATAAGTCCAGCTTCGTGTACATGCGTGTGTAAATGTGTAAATGCGGCAATATTAGTAGAATTCCACATCAGTAAAAGTTTGGGGAAAGCGGACAATCCATTCAAAAGTTTTGAATTTTTAAAGTATCTGCACTGTCACTGCTGGATGAGAAGACTACTACAGTGTGAGATGTCACATGCGTAGAACGATATATACAATGTAAGGAAAATATAAAGAGAATTCTACAAAATCTTACTTTTTGAAAAATGTGCTTATTTCTTCGACATGTCAGTGACTTATGTTAAGGATATTATTCTTCCTGCCTTCTGACAGAGACACGTCAGGTGTATTTCATTCTCTAAGAAAAGTGAAAATATGTTGAATTTTATTTTTATTTTCTTTATATCGTTCTACACATGGCAGTGACATCACAAGCTGTATTAGTGTTCTCATCTAGCAGTGAGCGAGCAGAAACCTCAAAAATTCATAACTTTTGAACGGATTGTCTGATTTTCCTCAAACTCTCACTGATGTGTTCTGCTAATATTAGTGATTTCACTCAAGCCACATGTCACATGTCTGTCAAATTGAACTTTTCCTTTAAATAAACAGCCATCTTTCATTAAAAAGGAACAAATGAGCCATTATTCTAATCCTGGCCTCTTCTGTAGATGTTCAAGAGGGTAGGAGGAGTGCGAAATAAGAACCAACAACATGTCCCTTTTGGTAACTAGTAAATTGATATATTAACTCGTATATTTCAAGTAGAATCGGAACTTTAATCATATTGTTTAAATCATCAAACACCTGCTGAAATACATTTGACTTCAGTGATGACGGCAAAGACAGCGGCGTCGATGACAAATTCACATTGGAGTTTCGTCTAAATACCAAATTCAACTGAATTTAGCAATTGCTTTAAAACGACCCTTAAAGATTAACACCATTAGCTATGAGGAAAAGAAGATTTTGATTACATCTGCATTTTGCCTTCTCAACAAACTCGAATCCTTAAAAGAGAATTTAGTATTTTTTTAATAATCCTGAATTCTTTTAAGATGTTTAGTGTGTATGCAAGGTGTGTGAAACAAGCCGCCGTAAGTTCTTTTCTGCTGTCTAGCAATTAGTTTTTCGTCAAAGATCAGAAACTACAAGTATTATAATTTGCTTTAAAGAAAATAACTACGAGAAATTTGTCTTAAAATGAGAAATTGGAGGCAACTATTCCATTTCTATTGATCATATAAAATGACATCATAATTCTATAATTTACCACAACAAATCATTTAATGGGACTATAAAGGCATGTTTATTATAAGCAATTCCCCAATTCATGGGACATTATCTGAAATGGTTATTAGACATTGATAGTTCAGTAATATGAGTTTGATTTCATAGATCATATGAGGCATAATTATAATACATTCATTCTTTGCTAAAAGTTGGTTGCTGTTAGATACTCAAATTCCAATAGCCTTTTTTTCAAGAGTATTTTTTGGTTTAGTCAGGTTTCGTAATTTATGCTTTGAAAATATCATTAGCATTCATACTTAGTCAACACTAACCAATCATATTTGTCATACCTCTTTTTAAAATTTTTGTATTCCATCTGAAACTATAAAGAAACTTTGTAAATGTAACATTGTTCACAGTAGAATTGGTTATATGATGTTTCATAAAATTATTTGCTAATTATCTTTTTTCCAGCATGAAATTATTGAGGGTCCAACATCGAAATGCTTCAAATGATTACCACTGGTTTAATTCCGATATGTTGAAATTGATGGAGTCATTTACCAGCTCTAAGCTATCCTTTCAAAGTCTGACACCCGTTTGCCCATGAACACTGTTACAATTAAATTCCGATGTCACTATCATTGTAACTCTGTGATTCTATTGGTTGAATGAATTCATTTTCACTACTTTCACTGTCACTTTCAGTATCGGGCTCTGATTCATAGGTCATGTAAGTCATGGTGCCTAACAAGATGTCCCCAAGCTGATGCGGAATCATCTCCCCATCCTGTCAGTGTCTGATATTCATTTGCGCATGAGTTCTGAACCAAATGAAATTCCAATGTCCATAACGGTCATTTTCTGAGTGCGGTATATGTTGAATTAATCCATTTTTACTCATGTCACTGTTGCCATACCAGTATCGGCTCCGATTCATCAGCCACAGTGACTTCCAGGGGCCTGTCTTATAAAGACTTGCGATAGAAATCAATCACAAGTTTTGTGTGTGCTGCAATGCAAGTTGATTTGAAGGCTTTATAAGACGGGGCCCAGGATGCATGTCCCCAAGCTGACGCGGCAGCACCTCCCTTGAGGTCCACAGAGGTCGCATTAGATCTTCATCCTTTGTCCATCCATGTCCTTCGTTTGGGTTTGTTGCTGGCTCTCATAATCTAAAACCTTTCAGCAGGGCGGTATCATAGCCAAATCAAAGTTTTTTGCCTTTGTGACATTAGCCATTTCACCGCACTTGGACTGTAAAGAGTTTGGAAGGCATTCACCTTCTTCTGTTACCATACCAGGCACAGGTAAATCGTTCCGGTTCATTATCATCTCAGCTTTAACATTTCAAGATTCATCAAGCTTTGGAAATACAGCATGAAATGACTCATCAGCCTCGACATTGTTTTTACCTTCCCCTTACCTTTAAGGCACTAGTGGTATTACAACCAGTAAATGCGTGGAGTCCTGGAAATTATGTACATACAAGGGCTGAATCATGAAATGGGACAGCTGAGGTGATGGATGAACTGAAAATACTTTGCTGTGCTTTGCATGGTAACAGAAGAATTTGGAGGTGAATGATCTGCGATTCTTGACAATACAGTCTATAAGTACGGTAAAATGATTTATGTCACAAAAGCAAAAACTTTTGATCTGGCTTCTCAGAGATGTCTCTGAACAGCATGTCCTCCATAGCAATTATCAAACTAAGAATATGAAAGCTAGCAACGGACCAAAATGAAGATCATGGATAGACGAAGGATGAAGATCTAATGCGACCTCTGTTGACTTCACCTCAAGGGAGGTGATGCCGCATCAGCTTGTGGACGTTCTGAAAGGCACCATGGCTCATGTATCAAAGCCCGATACTGGCATAGAAGCAGTGACAGGAGCAAAAATGAAATCATTAAACCAATACACTCATAAAATAACGCTGATGGGGACATTGGAATTCGATTCAGAGCTCAAAAGAATTTCAGACTTTGAAAGGATGGCAAAGTGATTCGTTGTCATCCCACGAGTTCGACATCCATGAATCATACAGCTAATGAGTCGTACAGCCCATGACATCGACAGCAGGCAAATAAGGCCCATGAGTCCGACCGTATACAAACAAGGCCCGCAAGTTTGACACTAGGTAAACAAGGTCCACGAGTTTGACACTTTTCTAAGCAACAAACCCCCCCCCCCAAAAAAAAAAAAAACAACAACAACAACAACAACAACTCACAAGTTAAAAATGATCCACGAGTTCGATATTCACATCGCAGGGCCGTAAATGTGTTTTTCTCGTGGGTCTTGTTTATTACGTGTCAAACTCGTGGGCCTGGCTTGCCTGGTGTAAGACTCAAGGGTTTCGAACTCATGGGCTGTAGGACTCACAGGCTGTATAACTCGCGGGCTCTATGACTCAAGGGTTGTATGATTCGTGGGTGTTGAACTCGTGAAGTGCACCCGGTGAATCAGCGTCAGCTTCTGGACATCCATAAGGCACCATGGCTGATCTAACAAAAGTATTGACTTTAAGTTAAATGTCTACAGAACATGCATGAATTAAGATGATGCCTTATTTGTTTTGTCTTTTTGTCAAACAAGGTTATTTATCTAATATCCAGACTAGATTTAAATTTCATTTAATGATATTACAACAAATAATGGATATTTAGATGTTTTAGCGTGAGAACTTGCAAAAAAAAAAAACACTGCATGGACTTTTAAGTTTGTCAACCTTATGTATGCCAACTTCATTGTCGATGACCTGCAAGTCCATATTCCCAAATTTTCGAAATAAAATGAAAATGATGTTAATATAATCATTACTATCGAGGAATTGTACATCGTGATTGAATCGTGACTCGAACTCGGGTCCTCTGATCGGGAGTCGAAAGTTTTACCCACTATGCCACAGAACCGCCAAGAACCCACAAGTTAGCATTCCCTAGTTTAAAAAAAAACACACATTAAAGTAATTTAGGCCTCTAAAAGTCCATTGTCTCTATCATGCATCATGTATAGTGTCATTTCGGTGACAAGTTCAATGTGGATGCAATTTCTGAAGAAAATAGAGGAAAAATCATGTCAAAATATTATCCACGCCTGATGCAGTATCTAGAAATGTGCCAGTGAGTGCAGCGTAGTTGAGATAAGTGTTTTAATTGTGAAACTAGTTATAAGCATTTATCTAAAGGGGAAATCCAGTCCAAATAAAAGTAAGTCCGATAAGAAAAAGTAAAATATTACGAGTTCAATGGTAAAATTGTGATCGAAATCGCACGAAAAATATGGAAGTTATATGACATTTTGAAGTTTCACTATTTTTTGAGGAAATAGTTCTTGAACGGTCAATATGAATATGCAAATGACTAAGTGAGCATGTCATCCCCTGACATCTTCCCATGTAGTTTGTACATAAAATTTTGACATTTCCAGTTTTTCATTCAAACGCAATTATGCTCGAGGCTCAAATCATGATATATCTTACATCACTATTACCAAGTTATGCAACCAGGAATAACATCATTTGTCAGACTTCAATGACTGAAACACTGAATTTTCTTAATTTTTTGTACACGATCAATGGAAAGTTGTGAGGTTATGACATGGTCAGGTTACTCATTTGCATATTCTTATCCATTGTACAAGAAATGTTTTGCTGAAATTAGCAAAAAAATAGTAACTTAATTATTTTTCCTCAGATTACAGTCAAATTCTTACCATTGAACTCGTGAGATTTTACTCTTTTTTTATCAGACTAACTTATTTTTAGACTGGATTTCCCCTTTAAGCAGGATTTGAGTTTATTGCAAAGAAATAAGATACCAGTAGAATTGAAAATTCATTATCTTGTTTTCCTTTACTGTAAATTTATCGCCAAGATCAATCAATTGAAAATGAGATTTGTAAACGAATTCCTGCTATGTCGTATTCTAGTCTTTGACGTCGTCTTCATCTTCGATGTCGTGACCAACGTCATCATCAAAAAGAACCATAGTCATCTTTGATTTCTCATTTTAAGGCAACTTTTATTCAATCAGGTGATTGCTGATTGGAAAAATTGATTAAAGTTGTGAATTTACTGTAAGCCCCGTGCCAATAGGGCAAGGGTCTTTTAGGAAATAAGCTCACTGGACTGGAAAAAGAGACGAGGAGAGACGGTCTGCTTAGAATGAGATGGCATGGCAAAGTGTGTTTTTTATTCTCCATGAAGTTACATTCGTAACTGGCTGAACATTTGTACATTATGTACCTCAAAATTGCATTCTTGTTTCTGTTACAGCATCGTATTAAAATATGATGACTGAATCAAACCAATTTCACTCCGAATTATATCAGATTGTCTTCCTTTCTCTTATTAAATATTGATTTATTCCTTCTTGCTTAACTTATAAATCAACCGATATTTCTACTAATAATGGTAATAATACATTATATTTGTAATGCGCTTAACACAATGTTTCTAAGCGCATAGGGAAAGGATGAAAGGAGGAATGAAAAATGAGGGAAAACAGACATATCAAAACACAAGTAAAATAACATGACATAAATCAATGTGTACCAGTCATTAAACACATACAATGATATTCACCTTTTATTCTATTTATGTAATAACTTCTATTCTCCCCTTGGGAAAGCTATGTCCAGTTGCTGTTAACTCTTAACTTAAATATCATTAAACCAAAATTCTGCCAAAAACTATTCACCGAAAATAACGAATAAATCTTCTTTTATCATAGGGTTTTTTCTGTATCACGCATCATCATAATTATACTCAACATGATTAAAACTGTTCGTCTTCATAACTATAAAATGTATGCACAACAAGTTTCCATTTGTGTACAAAATTTGGTTTTTCCTCACTTTCATTACGATGTTCTCAAAGTCTTTTAGTTTTTCTCCCTTTTTGCTTCCTAAAAAGAGGAGAATCAGAATTTCCTCTCTTTTCCAAGTGGCAGCAAAACTTTCTCTTTTTTCAAGTGGATTTTATGATGTTGTGGTCCCGCTGACCAGTGGAAGACTATCACATCTCCAGCGGACAAGGTCAGAGTACTTCTACTCCTCAGTGAGGGAGAGACTTCGGGCAGTCTAGTCTGTGTTTCAGTCCCTTCCCTTTCACTCAAATATACATTTCTTTTCTTGTCCATATCCAGATGAATTATACAATATTTACAATCTATATTCCCTATCACAATATGAGATAGGCATGAATTTTATGTACTATCGCCACTAGAAATCACATGGTTATAACGATTAACGATCGGTTTGAAATGAACTAAAAGGGGTCTAGACTACTAGACTGTAATCAGAACAACTTCGCCTGGCCCAAGGAGGCCAGTTATCACATAATCTTTCGTCTGGACTCTCCTACCAGAGCCTGATGAATACCACCTGGCACATTTAGCCAGACTGACCATTTCAGGTTTAAAATCTACAAGTGTTCACAACCATGATACTTTCCCCATCTTATCCATTACACAACCTGAGATGGTTGTGTTCGCATTCACATGGGTGCGGACATGAACACACCCACACACACACACACACACACACACGCACAATTTAAACAGTAGCTTGGGGACTTTCACATCTAAAATCATTAGTAGGCTGTACAATGGTTACGGCAAATTTGCTCATAGTACATATAGTGAGGAGTTAAACCATAATTTGGTAATTATTCATATCACCTTAACTTATACATCTTCTATTATACTGGTAGCTTAACAAATTAGAGTGTGGTAGTGTAAATCCACTACTAAATTTAAATGGAAAGGATTTGTTCCGTAACAACATTAATTTAGTCAAAAGCTGCTACCTGCATGCAGCTCTTTGTCTTATACAAATAATCCTAAAACACATCTTTTTCGAAATAAGTACAACTCAACACATGTATTGCAATGAGTGGTGTAAGTCAAAATGCATAAACTAATGTAGTTATATACCAGAAAGTAATGGTGGAAAACTGTATAAATTCTTACCTGGAAAAAGAGACGAGGAGAGACGGTCTGCTTAGAATGAGATGGCATGGCAAAGTGTGGCCACATCATCACCCTCCTCAGCTTCCACGTCACTCTTTCCTCTCAACATTCTTGACTCTTCCATTTTGTTTTAGGGGTGTGAATCTAACTTTCACACTTGTTAGGCATCTTAGGCATAAGTATGTTAGGTATCTTTATAAAATGGAATACATATTGCAGGTGTTATATATATCTTTAAAAAATGGGGGGGGGGGCATAATTTCCATAGGGTCTCACATCTCTCCCCTCTTAAAATAATGTCTTCCACGACATTACATACATTTTCCTAAACAAAGCATTGAAACAAGACAGTCTTAATGATTATCCTTCACATCAACCAATGTGTTTTGACTGTACCACCATACCCTATTAACCACAATGAGGAATATCTCCTCCTCGCTTCCAGTATCACTCCGATTTACCGGAACCGTTATGACTTGACCTAAACCGGGGGTGCACAAGCCCAGTTGGGTGCAAGCCATTGAATTTTAACAAAAATTTCTGGTTCAACAGGTAGGTTCTGCACTTCAGTACAATTTGGTACACATCAATCCTATAATAACGAAACAAAAAGGGGGTCAGGACATTTCGTCTTGACACAATTCGTGCCGAACAAAATAACATAACTAACAATGTATTTCATCATGTATTGTCCGTCGTACTTGTGGGTCCTGATTCCTTTCCCTGTAAACCTTGCGCATAGGTTTGTTCTTCATCTCTCGTCTTTCCCTTCTTGTTTTCTCCGTCAAATTGGATATCAATTTTACATTACAACAGTCATTATAAAAACTGTCAGCGTTCTGTCAATCTTTTTCTTATTATTCCCAATGAAATGTCCTCGTTTCTGGGGCATTGTTGAAAATCCGGGTCCTAAGCTTCATGTGGTAGTTGGGTCGGCCTCATCATTAGCTCTACAGAGTTGATTTTCCCCTTCAGTCCCACAGATGAACACTCGGGCTATGGTGGAAATGGGTGCTATCTTTGTCCAGAATTTAGCGAAAGCTCATCCTTGGTGCGTAGCGATTACCAAGGAATTGGGGGAGAGTTTGGTGCTGAAAATTTGTGGGATACTGGTTTGGAAAGAGGTATGGAGGAAGATTGGAGAATTGGAGGGGAGGCTGGGGTGTCTCCACATGCGGTTGGTAGTTGAATTCATGCTGCATCGGTTGATTGGATCTCTGTGTGGGCTGATATGGTGGGTGGGCATAGGGCCATTGGTAAGTATGGGCATTCATGTTGTTTAAATGTAACACATTTGATGAAGGCTGTCCCAATTGGTCATATGTCAGCAAAGTGGGAGGTCTCTTGTTACGGCTAGAAGTCCTCCTTTCTAATGAGGGTGATGCATCTTGGGGAGACAGGGGATCGTCTTGAGCAACAACTTCTGGGGGCTGAACTTGACCATTTTCATTTTGCTCTTCTTGAGGCTGAACAACAACTTCATCTTGGTTATCATCAGTATCGTTCATGTTATCTACCTCACTGTCATTTGGGGGTTGAGGTTCGGTTTCCTCATTTTCAACTGGTTGGGTATTTGGTGGTGGAACTTCCTTGTCATTTTGGGGATCAATGGGCACATGACGCCGCATGAATTCCATATAGTATTCAGTCTCTGAGTCCTCAGAGTCTGAGTCAAGTAAGGGCGATGGTGGTCGAGTCGTTTTCACTTTCCTAGGGGTTCTATTTGGGGATTTTGGTCTGTAGTGAGGCTGCGAGACATGTTGACCGATGGGTGGAGATTCTTCGAGATAGTCGCACGGCCGAAGATGGTTCCTGTGAAGGACCCTTGTTCTCCCTTCTCCTTTTTCTGGTCCTATCTCGTACACTGGCATCTCGTCTTTCTGGGAAATGACTATGTAGACCCTATCTTCCCAGTACCCGCGAAGTTTTCCAGGGCCACTCGCTGGAGCCAAATTCTTCACCAACACTCTGTCACCTGGGGACAATATAGAGCTGTGAACCTTCTGATCATAGAACTGTTTGTTCCGGTCTGCAGCAGAGGCTATCCGTCGAGAAGCAAGTTTGTATGCCTCTGTCATTTGATCTCGCCATTTCGCAACATACTCAGAGTGGTTCTTAGGTGCGTTTTTGTCTTCATTATTCTTCAACCCAAAGGCAAGATCGACAGGAAGGCGGGGTGATCGTCCATACAGGAGCAAGAATGGTGAGTATCCCGTGGCAGAATGTCTGGTGCAGTTATATGCATGGACGACTTTGTTTACATGGTCTCTCCAACGGGATTTCTCTGTGTCTGTCAGTGTCCGGAGCATTCCGAGGATCGTTCGGTTCATTCTTTCGACTTTCCCGTTTCCCTGAGGATGGTAGGGTGTCGTGTGAGAGCGGGCAATTCCAGTATGTTTGCAGAGCTGGGCAAAGAACTTGTTCTCAAATTCCCGTCCTTGGTCATGGTGGATTCTTTTCGGGAGCCCGAAGCGAAGGACATAATCATTGAAGAACTTATCAGCTGCAGTTTTCCCACTCTTGTTCGTAGTTGGATAGGCTTGAGCAAACCTGGTAAAGTCGTCGACAATGACCAGAATATACTCATAGCCTCCTGTGCTTCTCTCAAGATGAAGGAAGTCTAACGACACCAGTTCGAATGGTTGAGTTGTGGTTATTGGGTGTAGTGGTGCCCGTGTTTTCTTGGTCGGTTTCTTGTCTTTCAGGCAAGTACACATGCTGCTGGTATACTTTTCTACATCTCGCTGCATGTAGGGCCAGAAGAATCGGTCCCGTAGGAGTGACAGGACTCGATCAGCCCCTTGGTGCCCCATCTCGTCATGCAGTTGGCTCAACACCAGGCTGTGGTAGACCTTTGGTAGAAGCATCTGATATCGGTTGGTGGTCTTGCGATACAGGATGCCGTCCTCGCTAATCTCAAGGTTTCTCCATTCATGGAGAAGACTCTTAGTACTGTGGGTCATGCTCATTTGAGATTTACGAGATGGGAACCTGTTTTGCCTTTTTGCAGTTAGAACAGGGCTGATTGTTGGGTCTTGATCTTGTGCTTCTCGGATTTCTTCCCTGGACAACGCAGGCTCTGTAGCATGGTTCTCGATGTCCTCATCCGTGGCATCACTGCTTGTCAGAGCATGAAGATAGGCTGTGGAGGTGTCTTGTAGGACTGATACGCTTGTTGCCCGGATAGTGTCTGGGGATACCCCTTGGGTGCATGCTGCCTGGTATTCCTCCAGATCCAAGGGTAAGCGTGATAGTGTGTCAGCCGTTACATTCTTCCTTCCAGGTAGGTACTTGATATCAAAGTTATAATCAGCCAGCTCCCCCACCCATCTTAGTCCCGTTGCATTTAGTTTGGCTGTTGTCATGACATATGTAAGGGGATTATTGTCAGTATAGACGGTGAAAGAAGGTGCATGGAACAAGTAGTCTCGGAAGTGCTCGGTTACAGCCCACTTGAGCGCAAGAAATTCAAGCTTCCCTGAATGTAGATGATAGTTTTTCTCGGCAGGGCTTAGTGTCCGAGAACCGTAACCAATTACCCGTTGTTTACCATCGCGTTGCTGGGTCAGTACGGCACCCAAACCTTCCTGAGAAGCATCCGTATACAGACAGAAGGGTTCGCCAAAATCTGGGTACGTCATGATCGGTGGAGAGGACAGGAGATCAACCAGTTCTTCTAGGATCTTCTGGTGTACTTCGGTCCAGGTCACAGGTTGACTGGATGGGACTAGATTCTTCTTTCTGCTAGGCTTTCTTTTGTTTGGCTTGTTGTTGGGGGTACACGGTCCCTTGAGCAGGTCGTAAAGGGGCTTTGCACGGCGGGAGAAGTCGGGAATATACCGACGGTAATATCCGACAAGACCCAGAAGTTGTCTGACTCCTCCAACTGTATTCGGTCTTTTCTCTTTCAACGACCCGAGGGCTGCTGTGTCGTCCGGATCCGCTCTGTAACCTTCCTGAGAGATTATCCTTCCCAAGTACTTGGCCTCCTTCTGGAACACTTTGCATTTACTAGGCTTTAGCTTAATGCCATGTGTCCGAACTCGGCCAAGCACTTGTTGGATGTGGTGGAGATGCTCATCGAAGGACTTGCTGTAAACCAAGATGTCATCAAGGTAAACAACACAACAGCTGTGAGTTAGTCCCTCGAGAGCAGACTCCATGTGTCGTTGGTATACAGCAGGCGCGTTCTTCAAGCCAAACGGAATTCGGAGCCATTGGTACAGCCCCCAGGGAGTCACAAACGCAGTGAGGGGCTGGCTCTCTTCATCCATGAAACCCTGGTGGTAGGCTTTCCCCTGGTCAAGTGTGGAGAACCAACAGCTTCCCCCGAGTCCGTCGACTACGTCCTGGATCCTTGGATGGGTTGTCGGTCTGCTATTGTCTTTTTGTTGAGCTCACGGTAGTCTATGCACAGACGTAGGGTGCCATCTTTCTTGCGCACACAGACTACCGGTGACGAGTAGGGAGACTTCGATTTGGTTACCCATCCTCTAGCGATTAAATCGGTCAGGTAGTCTTTGACCTCTTCATACAGTGGGCGCGGTATGGACATGTAATTTCGCTGCACCGGATTTGGGTCGGTGAGCTTAATGTGCATGCGAAGATCTTCAATGCATCCTACATCTGATTCATCTCTTGAGAATGCATCTTTCTCTTCTTCCAGAACTTTCAACACGCGAGCCCTTTGGTCCTCATCCAACCCCGTCATGTCTACACCGGATAAGAAATCATCTGTCCTTGTCGTTCTGTTACTCTGGGCTTCTGGCCTAGCTGGCATGGGAGTCTCGCAAGAGGCTATGGTCCCAGGGATGATAGCAGAGATTTGGTGTAACCTGCCAACGATCAATCTACCATGGAGGTTTATGTCGTGCTTGGTGGTGTTATTTATCTGAACAGAAACTTTACTGCAAGTACCAGTCTTAAGCTTGAGTAAACCTTCACTGGGATGAAGGCCGTGGGGAAGGTCATTGCTATCTGGGTGGAAGTACACCTCTGTCTCAGACTGTATTGGTGCAGTTGTCCGGACTCTGCACGTAACCATGACTGATGACTGACGTGGGATTGTGGTCATCGTCCTGGGGTGCCTTACCACGCCCACCTCCTCCTCATCGTCCGGGTTTTGAAGGAGGCTGACAACTGAGTTGATGATTGCAGGATTGGACTGGAATGCATGGCGTAACCTATCTGTGGGTCTGTTGGTGTGTATGTAGGGAGGCAGCTTCACCAGCTCACTGATAACATTGAAGCCTATGATGGGTTCACTGAGGTAGTCAGGAGTCACGAGCACTGGGATATCTATGACTGGGGCATCTTGTCCATCTTCTACTGAAAAGCTCAACTTTACCCATCCCACAAAGGGGAGCTCTTGGCCATTAGCAGTCCGAAGTTGGAGTTCTGTACCCTGCAGCAGTTCCGATATGGGGTGAATTGCCTCGTTTGGGAAATACTTGTTCTTCCACTCGCGAGAGATTATAGATACTTGGGCACCCGTATCCCATAAAGCCTTTGTGTCTATTCTGTTGAATCGGCATTTTACAATACATTTGTCCCCTAGGAGTTTTGTTAACCTTTTCCTGTGTTTGCCCTTTACTGTGCTGGTATTGTATGTGAAGGTAGGCTGGCCTTTGGGGTGAGCGTCTCCTATTGGTCCTGCGGGCCCATTCTGGGACTTGGGCCTTGGGGTCGACCCCCGTCCCACCTGGGTGACCCTTGACCATTTCCCGACACCTTGGTTTGCCTGTAACGGAGCCTACACCCCCGCAAGAAATGATCCTCGCTCCCGCAGTGGAAGCAATGTCTGCACTCTGGGCCCCTTCCAGCTTCCCGGCATGCAGCGCAGCCCCAGTCGGTGCCTCTCTCTCTATTTGGCCTCCTGGTTTGGTGCTGCTGGGCTGGTGGTGCCTCCTTCTGAGCCTTCAGTGCAGCCAGATCTGCCTGCAACTGCTTGATTTGGTTGGTGAGCTCGCAGTTGCCTTCATCAACCTTGTTTATTTTTGCCTTTGATTTTTGTTTACCCCTCCGCTCTGCTTCCCTTCCATCAGCATCCTTGACGCATTTGAGTAGGGCTTCATCTGAGACACTTGGCTCCTGGAGGAGCAGTCGCACCTCCAGGCGGACGCTGTCATTGCCAATACCCGTGCTCAAGGAGTGAAGGAACATCTGCTGTACCAAGGCGGGATCGTATCGGAATTGCGCATCCACCCGCTTTGAGGCTAAAAGGACCTTCTGCCGTAGGTCCAGCATCCTCAGGACGAATTCCTGGCAGGACTCACTCGACCCCTGGCTTGCCGAAGATAATTCCTTGTACAGGGTGGTGGCATCTCCTTCTTTAAAGTGGACCTCTAAGATCTCTTTGACTGTTGTTAGTGTCAAGTTCTCCGAGCTCTCCAGGTAACTGCGGAGGCGCATCCCCGGAGATATTGCGCGAATAATCGCCTCAACCAGCTCCCTGTCGTTGTAGCCTTTCGCTTGTCCTGCCTCAAGCTGCCTCGTGAGGCTTGTATATGTGATGCGGTCTCTCTGCCCCGGTTCGCCAATCTGCCCGGAGATTTTGAAATCCCGCTTCATCAGATTCGTCAGGACAGCGAGTGGGACCTGGTCTGCTGTTGCTGCTGGCGGTGGAGAAGGGGTGGTTGGTTTGGCATCTTCCTCTTGGGTAGGGGTGTCTCCAGATCCTTGCGGTGCAGGTGGCGCTTCTTTCTTTGTGCCCCCCACCAGCTTCTCTATTGAAGACAGAATTCCCTCCAAGATCGAGAGCCCTCCATCATCCATCTCCTCCACCTCTTCCCTAGCCAAGTACCTGACCACCCATCTTAAAATGCCCATCCTCCCTCTCCCCCTTACCTTTGTCTCATCATCTGAGGAGATGTTCAGCTTCTGGGCGATTTCAAGGAGCTGCGCCTCGTCCAGCTGGTGGAGCCCTTCTTGCACTCTTTGGCTCACGGCTGCTAGGTCTGACGCCATCTTGGATGTCGGTGACTGGTACTTGGTCTGGACAGCCTAGTTGACTACAGGATCAAGTCCATGGGACGCCACAACGGGTCACCTCTGAGTTACTCTGTCTGCTCCGTGTGACGTCCTGGCAGGGTCGCCAAATGTAAGCCCCGTGCCAATAGGGCAAGGGTCTTTTAGGAAATAAGCTCACTGGACTGGAAAAAGAGACGAGGAGAGACGGTCTGCTTAGAATGAGATGGCATGGCAAAGTGTGTTTTTTATTCTCCATGAAGTTACATTCGTAACTGGCTGAACATTTGTACATTATGTACCTCAAAATTGCATTCTTGTTTCTGTTACAGCATCGTATTAAAATATGATGACTGAATCAAACCAATTTCACTCCGAATTATATCAGATTGTCTTCCTTTCTCTTATTAAATATTGATTTATTCCTTCTTGCTTAACTTATAAATCAACCGATATTTCTACTAATAATGGTAATAATACATTATATTTGTAATGCGCTTAACACAATGTTTCTAAGCGCATAGGGAAAGGATGAAAGGAGGAATGAAAAATGAGGGAAAACAGACATATCAAAACACAAGTAAAATAACATGACATAAATCAATGTGTACCAGTCATTAAACACATACAATGATATTCACCTTTTATTCTATTTATGTAATAACTTCTATTCTCCCCTTGGGAAAGCTATGTCCAGTTGCTGTTAACTCTTAACTTAAATATCATTAAACCAAAATTCTGCCAAAAACTATTCACCGAAAATAACGAATAAATCTTCTTTTATCATAGGGTTTTTTCTGTATCACGCATCATCATAATTATACTCAACATGATTAAAACTGTTCGTCTTCATAACTATAAAATGTATGCACAACAAGTTTCCATTTGTGTACAAAATTTGGTTTTTCCTCACTTTCATTACGATGTTCTCAAAGTCTTTTAGTTTTTCTCCCTTTTTGCTTCCTAAAAAGAGGAGAATCAGAATTTCCTCTCTTTTCCAAGTGGCAGCAAAACTTTCTCTTTTTTCAAGTGGATTTTATGATGTTGTGGTCCCGCTGACCAGTGGAAGACTATCACATCTCCAGCGGACAAGGTCAGAGTACTTCTACTCCTCAGTGAGGGAGAGACTTCGGGCAGTCTAGTCTGTGTTTCAGTCCCTTCCCTTTCACTCAAATATACATTTCTTTTCTTGTCCATATCCAGATGAATTATACAATATTTACAATCTATATTCCCTATCACAATATGAGATAGGCATGAATTTTATGTACTATCGCCACTAGAAATCACATGGTTATAACGATTAACGATCGGTTTGAAATGAACTAAAAGGGGTCTAGACTACTAGACTGTAATCAGAACAACTTCGCCTGGCCCAAGGAGGCCAGTTATCACATAATCTTTCGTCTGGACTCTCCTACCAGAGCCTGATGAATACCACCTGGCACATTTAGCCAGACTGACCATTTCAGGTTTAAAATCTACAAGTGTTCACAACCATGATACTTTCCCCATCTTATCCATTACACAACCTGAGATGGTTGTGTTCGCATTCACATGGGTGCGGACATGAACACACCCACACACACACACACACACACACACGCACAATTTAAACAGTAGCTTGGGGACTTTCACATCTAAAATCATTAGTAGGCTGTACAATGGTTACGGCAAATTTGCTCATAGTACATATAGTGAGGAGTTAAACCATAATTTGGTAATTATTCATATCACCTTAACTTATACATCTTCTATTATACTGGTAGCTTAACAAATTAGAGTGTGGTAGTGTAAATCCACTACTAAATTTAAATGGAAAGGATTTGTTCCGTAACAACATTAATTTAGTCAAAAGCTGCTACCTGCATGCAGCTCTTTGTCTTATACAAATAATCCTAAAACACATCTTTTTCGAAATAAGTACAACTCAACACATGTATTGCAATGAGTGGTGTAAGTCAAAATGCATAAACTAATGTAGTTATATACCAGAAAGTAATGGTGGAAAACTGTATAAATTCTTACCTGGAAAAAGAGACGAGGAGAGACGGTCTGCTTAGAATGAGATGGCATGGCAAAGTGTGGCCACATCATCACCCTCCTCAGCTTCCACGTCACTCTTTCCTCTCAACATTCTTGACTCTTCCATTTTGTTTTAGGGGTGTGAATCTAACTTTCACACTTGTTAGGCATCTTAGGCATAAGTATGTTAGGTATCTTTATAAAATGGAATACATATTGCAGGTGTTATATATATCTTTAAAAAATGGGGGGGGGGCATAATTTCCATAGGGTCTCACATTACATAATAAAAGGATTCGTTGTAACTCATTTTTGATACTGGACATCAAAAATGGCATTTCGGAGGCTAATTTAGACACCGCGCATGCGCACTTGAATGTCTACAGAAGAAGATCGGATTTCAATTAGGCCAAAATCTTTTGTTTTCATAAAAAGGGATATTCATTTAATATCCAGACCAAATTTCAAGTCATTTAACAAATTTTTCACAAAAATATACAAACTTAAAGGGTGAAACTTGAAAAATTGAACAAATTTTGTAAAATTTTGTTGAATTTTGTCGACATCGTTGCCCATTTCGTTGTCGATGACGAGAAACTGAGGGCTTATATTGCCAAACTTTGCTTTGCATCATATTTTCCATCTTCTGAGAAATCTAGAAATACCAAAATCTTTGGTTATTAATGAAAAATAAAGGCATGGGGACCACTTTATTAGGATAATACGCAAATCCTATTCCCCCGTATTCGCGAAAAGGTCGTTCCGGAAGTGACGTCACAAAACGTCACGGGGCGGGTCTTGGGACCCAACTTTTTTTTTGTTAACATCACTTTTCTGACTCTCCAGACCAAGGGCTACATGGAAACAACAATGAATGTTAAGTGCAGAGGGGGTGCACGTTGACCCCCACTAGCCCATGGCCTATATTTGGACAGGACAGAATTCAGTTTGAAGCAGACTTTAACAGCATATTTTTTAGTGGCTTTGTGTAGTTTCTGGATTGAAAATAAAATCCATAAAAAAAGGTTATAGTGACATGGGAAAGTGATGAGAAAAAATGAATATCATTACTTTGAGCCAAATCACACTACAGGTGATATAATAAATGAATGATAATAAATATCATAATGAATATCTGAATATCATTTAAACATCATCTTGCAGAGTTTGAGTGTTACCTGAAATTATACCTTCTATTTCCTGCATTTTTTTTGCATCATCTGCGTGTCCAATGTGTGAATTCACCTAACATTGGACTGCTTTTTTTGCTAATTTTTGTTTATTTGTTTGTTTGCTTGTCTTTTTCTATGAATTTTGACTTTCATTGCTGCCCCCCAACAGAACTTAAATGTTGGTCTTATAGTTATTCCCGTGCTTGGCTTTCTGGAAAATATTGCAATCGCAAAAGGCTTTGGTGAGTAGTGCCTTCATACTCTTCATATAGCAACTCTGAGGAGAGTAGTTTAGTGTACTATCAAACTGTGTAGTTGTAGAGAACCCACCTGAAACTGTTAAGTTTGTGTAATATAGAGTAAGTTATTTCTATGTCCAGAATTGTACGGTCTTGTGAAATTATGGGATATTGTAGAATTCAAATTCATTTTTGTGTGTGTGTGTGTGTGTGTTATTCTGAATCTTGCAAGTCTTCAGATGTGGTGAAATTTTGTATGAGTGTGTGCATGTTATGTGTTTTACTTCCTTGTTTGGGAAGTGAGAGAAAATCCGACATTGATTTGCTTTGGTAAAAATGTATTTATCTGCTTTGAGGCATTTTAGTCAAGTGATTGTTTTCCTACTGAAGTTTTTGTAATAGATCGATTCAGGAGAGGGATATAAGCATGAACAAGGGTTTCTTAAAACAAGTGAGATTTTCAGAAAAAGCTATCATCGAGAAGCAATTATGAGCATTTCATTTAGAAAGGACTGCTTTGTTGCTCAGTATCCTTTGTGGCTTGCAATTTCAGTTCAGCTCGCAACTCATAAAGTTTTCATTTTGTTTATTTACAATCACTCTGAAAGCATTTGAGAGCAATTGCTCAATGTATAACAAATTATTAATTTTCCTAGCACATGTTCATCCAATTAAAGCAGTTAGGGAAGCAACAACAATCTGGAGGTTTGTATTATGTATGGTCACTAGTAGCAGTCTTTGTAGGAGAGACGATGAGCAATCAAATGTCAGCCTCCTCAAAATATGTGAGTTGCAAAGTTAGAGCAGTTTTAAGAAATGATGAGTTAAAATGATGATAATACACAAACAATAGTTTGTTGAATGGTCACGATTTAGCAAATCGCTGTCCTTGAATATTATGGTAGTAACATATTACATCATGTAGAAATGGATCTTCTATTACCTCTAGCATTAAAAAAAGTCATTAAAATTGGATCTGCCTTGAAGATTATATTGCCATATAAAATCTCCTACAAATATATAGGACAGCATTGTTATGCCCATCCTTCATTGCACACTGAAAATATTTTTCTTCGGAAGTACCAAAAATAGGTGTTGAGCTTCTCATTTTATATCAAATAATGATAGACAGTTATGAAAGGGCATCACATGCTTACACATCCCTATACATGCAAATGGCTCATAGTCATCTGTTTCATTCATTCATTTTGTAGATTTACTCAAGTTAGTATTATAGTTGTTGCTAGATAGTCCAAGAAGCTTTTGAAAAACATCAAGCTATAGTCCTGGTATCATTATGAGTGCCTGGTCAGTATCAGTGATTTGAATTCATTATCATTTATTGGTACAAATGTACTACACATTGTGTAATTAAATATCAAGAATGATAGCATTAGTTGTTAATTTGCAGCTATTCCATTAAAGTTTGTTTTGTGCTATAGCATATCTATAGGCTATATACACAGGCCCTACTTAAAGCTTTACAGTGATAACCTTTGGTTCAACACATAAGACTAATATTGATGAAAGTAGTGATGATTATGACATTAATATGATGATAATGAAAATAATGATGATGATAATAGTAATAGTAATAATAATAATAATAATAATAATAATGATAATAAAAATAACTAGAAAAGCACTCTGAGAGCGCAGACCTCTACCAAGCAGCTACTTTCCATTGATGATCTTGCTCTTCCCAAAGAGATTTTTCTCCTCTCCACCACTAGGGAAAAGCTCTTTGGGCTCTTCCATGGAGATCAATGATTTCCACCCATATAGGTATACATGCTGAAAATCGGCCAATTTCCCAATATAGAAGCCTTTGTTACATCATAAACCCTCAGCTGCATGGCACGCCTCGCCCTAGCAGAAACTACGAGAGGATGCACTTTAGTGTGCGTTTGAAAGCCTCAAAAATGCACAGCTTGAACTCCCAAGTTCATTGACTCTACCTGTCAAAATATAAAAAATCCTTCATAAATTCCCAAAAAATTCTTGGATCACTACCAAAATTTAATTATTTGTTAGTTGTGTCATTCTCACTTTTCCTGTAAGTTTCGTCCAAAATAATGACAACAATAACAAAGTAGTAAAAATCCGTGTACTACTTTGTTATTGTTGTCGTTATCATCATTAACAGCATTGTCTTCATGAAAATTATCATCATTATTAATACTACTTTTGCAGCTCGCCAGAATAACTACAAAGTGGAAACCAACCAGGAACTCATTGCATTAGGTGAGTATGGCTGGTTATATAGCCCTGGTTGCCTATAAGTAATGCTTGACGCCTATAAACTCAACTTAAAAACTTAAAGGAAGCCAAAACCTAAAGAGAAATGTGGATTGTGTGAAAGCAGCAACATTATTAGAATACATCAGTGAAAATTTGAGGAAAATCAGACAATTGATGAAAAAGTTATGAATTTTAAAGTTTTTGTGTTAGAACTGCTGGATGAGGAGACTACTTGAGTTTATGACATCATGTGTGGACAACAATAATATAGAAAATGTAAAGAAAATTAAACATGATTTCACTTTCTAGCATAATAAAAGAGCACTTGCTTGACTAACCGCTTTCAGAAAACAGGGGGAGTAGTATACTACCCTTAATTTGCATATATCAGTATCAAGTTGATGGAATGTGTAATTATAATGAAAATGGATTTTTGTGGAATTCCCTCTATATTTTCTTTATATTGTCTACACATGACATCATGAACTCTTGTAGTCTCCTATCCAGCGGTTCAAACATCAAAACTATAAAAATTCATAACTTTTGCATCAATTGTCTGATTTTCCTCAAACCTTCACTGATGTGTTCTACTAATGTTGCTGCTTCCACTCATCCACATTTCTATAATTGGGTTTTGTTTTCCTTTAATGTACCAAATAAAATGTATGTGGATCTAATTATGTCCCAGATGCAATAAATTGTTGATAGCAGTTGTGTTTTTGTTTACATATTCAAGCGCAGTTGTCATATTTCAAAAAGATGTGATATAATAATATCATTGCAATAACGTATGCAGCCTAAGATTTATCATTCATTAGTGATTATGCAATGATTAATGATTAAAGTCAAATCACACATTTTTGCTTTTATTTGATGTGCCTTTAGATTTTTTTGAAGAAAACATTTGATTATCCGTACAAATAAATTCTATGAGAGTTTTTTATTGAACTGGCTTGAGACCAGATTTGCATATAATTGATCAAATCTCAGGTTCAAAAAAATAAATAGATAAACATAACACGGTGTAACATTTGACAAAAGTTGATATTATAAGGTATGACAACACCACTATCATTCACTAGATCTTTCAGGTTTTTTTTTCCCAATTGCTGTCTCAAAGGTCAGAGGTCAAAGGTTAGCACACAAATCACTTGATGAATGACCTATGGGGAAAAAGTCTAACATTGTCCTTCAGGCATACAAACCAAAATTAATTGCATCAAAAAGACATAATGAGCTGATTATAAATGCCTGACATCTAAAGTTTTCTCTATATTTAATCATGCCAACAGGTTCTTGTAATATTGGTTCCTCATTCGTCTCTGGTTATCCAATCACTGGCAGCTTCTCTAGGTGAGTTCAAAGGTGCTTGCATTTCATTCATGGTGGTAAATTTCAGGTAGTACATAGTTTGTTGTATTAGATGAAAATGCTTGACATGTCCTTATTGTTTACATAGATGCTCCCTTGATATGTATTATGATATTGGTATTGGAAGCAATTTGATGTATCACCTCTGTGTTTCAAACAAAAAATGCTTGAAAGCGCTTTAATGATATTTTTAAGCACTTGGATTTTCACAATGAAATGTGGCATGTGAACTGTTACACGAGTGCATGGGAGAATGTCTGAACAGAAATCTGGGGTAGTATGCCCTATACTCACCAAAGCAGCAATCTCACAATGTACAGGTACACACTCAAAATGTGTCTGCATAAGTATGCATTTACGCATGTGATGGTTAAGTATGAATTATATGTATTCATGAGTATGCTTGATAAGTCTATACATATCTGAACACATATGTTTGTTTGTGTATACATTATCGTCAGCTGAGGACTACAAGGGTGCTGTTACATTCTAACATTTGAGTGTAAATATAAAGGAAGCAATCAATTTTCATAAAATAAATAGTTTATTCAATCAAAAGTGGGTATAGATTTACAAGCATTGTAATACAAAGTTTATCTAATCAAATGTGGTTATAGATTTATAAGCATAATTGTTCTAAATGATTGGAAAAACAGTGCCATTGTGGTTTTGATTTTTAACATTTTACTGAAAATGAATGTAATGCAAAATTGATGCCATATGGTATGGATCAAGCTCTAAAACCTGATACCAATAACTCAATGCCCTAAAAAATTGTGATAATGCCCTTCTCGTTCTCAGCAGAGGATATGTATGTTTTGTAAAAACATCTGAATACTGTATAAGCTGTTATTTTTGTGAGGGTTTAATTTTTTTGCAAATTTTACGAATCACAATTGGATCATGTACATGAAAATGTCTAGATGCATTTGGATGATAGTGCATTTATGTTAGCGTCGGCATCAATTCGCAAAAACAACATCTTGCGAAAATGTCTATGACCTCCTCATTTGCAAAAGTATCTGTATGCGAATATAACAGTGTATACAGTATGAGGTACGTGGTATGTATGTTTGCATGTATGAAATGCTGGATATATAGGTACATTGTACGTAAAGCCCAAGTTATTGTTGCTCACTTCCAGGTCTGCCATCAACAATCAGAGTGGGGTGGAGACCCAAGCGGCTGGACTGGTCACTGGTGTCCTGGTCATTCTCTCTCTGGCCTTCCTCACCCCACTCTTCTACTTCATCCCAAAGGCCTCCCTGGCCGCCGTCATCATGTACGCCGTGGTCTTCATGATCGACTACCACATCGTCGTGGACCTGTGGAGAGTCAAAAGTGAGTGAGAAAGCATGTAGTGTTGTCAGGTGATGTTGATCTGAAAGTCATTAGCTAGCCCCTGTTTGTTTAGTCATCGGATAGAGGATGGGGAAAAGGCAGCTCCATTAAAAATATGTTGGATTTATCAGTGGGGGAGGATGTTTTACACTGTAGCTATTATTTGAAACATTGGAAGTGCAACCATATCAGAATGATAAAAAGAAAAATGAAGCAAGTCTTAAAGCTTTCACAATTCGCTTTATGTTTTTCACAGTTGATATCAATTGAAACATTGGAATTGCAATCGTATCAGAGTGATAAAAAGAAAAATGAAGCATGTATTAAAGCTTCTGCAATATGCTTTAACTCATTTTCTGTTTAAATATAACAAAATTATCCAAGCTGGGCACATTCAAATATAGGTGAATCTCTGTCATCTAATGGTCTAATGTATGGAACTAATAAAAGGTATATCTTTTTCAAAGAGGATACTCTTTTGGAGGAAACAAAAAAACTAAAATCCAAAATGAACAATATTCCATCCTGATCATTTTTTGGATAAAGAATATGGCTTATTGCCAATAAAATGGCTGGTATAATAATACAGATTATAGTGTTATCAAGATTAACTACTCGGTAAAAATCTTCTGAATATTATGCAAGATCATAGCTTATTGTCTTTAATATGTGCCTCGTCTCTGTTTAAGTGCTGGCTTCCAGATATTTCGCTGTGTTTATAGCGCATCATTAAATCATTTTATTTTGCTCTCATTACAGAGCTGGATTTGATTCCCCTCTTTGTGACTTTCTTCCTGTCTCTCTGGCTCGGAGTGGAGTATGGAACCATTTGTGGCATCGTGGTCGACATAATCTTACTCTTGTACCCGTATGGAAAGCCTGGCTTTAAGGTATGCATCACAATAATCTCGCTTGCACATCCACCCCCTTGTTGCCTTGTGTGATATGGTTGCTGAAATGGTTACAGTTATTCCTGACCCTTATAAGCAACATGGAGACAGAAGATGTAAGTGCATATGACCAAGTGCATTCCTCTGACTGGCTGACAGCTATATTTTATTTCATAGTCTAATTGTCATGTGACGTTTTGCAGCAACCAACAGGAGAGACCTTTAGCTCACAAGAGATTCATTCCTATAAAGCCCACAAGGCAAAAAACTACCCATAAATTGATACATAAATACACCGTACATACCTACTCCATGTTATAAGGATTAGAACCAGCACTGGCTTTCAGACAGAAGCTCTGTAGTCTGATGGATATGATGCCTGTCAGGTAATCAGGAGATTGTTGGTTCGAATCAAACCCAAGTATGTATGCCATTGACTTTTTATACCCCCGCCAAACGAAGTTTGAAGGGGGTATATAGGAATCAGCGGACGGTCGGTCGGGCGGTCGGGCGGTCGGGCGGTCGGGCGGTCGGGCGGTCGGGCGGTCGGGCGGTCGGGCGGTCGGTCCGTTGCAAATCTTGCGTCGCGAACTACTTCCTCAGTTTTCAACCGATTCCCATAAAACTTTGCACAGATGTGTGCCTTGGGTTGTAGATGTGCAAGACGTATTTTTTGACAGTACCCATAAGTACGTTGCCATGGTAACGGCATATTATGGGCAAAAATGGGTACAAATCTTGCGTCGCGAACTCCTCCCACAGTTTTTGATCAATTTTTATGAAATTAGGTACAGATGTTCATCTGAATATGTTAATGTGCAAGACACATATTTCCGCAGTGGCAAAAAGTGCGTTGCCATGGTAACGGCATGTTATTGGTAAAATATAGGGCAAAATGCTTCATGGCAAAACTGCTTCATCAGTGTTCTTCCAATTCTCATGGAATTCATATTGAATGTTTGTCTTAGGATATAGGTCAGCATGACACATTTCTTGACAGTGACAAAAAGTATGTTGCCATGGTAACAGCTCACATATTATGAGCCAAAATGATGGAAAATTTTGTGTTGCAAACTACTTCCTCAGTTTTTGCCCAATTTCCATGAAACTTGGTACAGATGTGTGCCTTTGGTTGTAGATGTGCAAGACGCATTTTTTGACAGTACCCGAAAGTACGTTGCCATGGTAACGGCATATTAATGGCAGAAGATCAAGGAAAGATCTTGCGGATTTAACTACTTCCTCAGTTTTTTGACCAAAGCTTATGAAATGTGGCACACACCTTGATCTTGGTGGGAAGATGTGGAAGACATATTTTTCGGATGTGTCGGAAGCTGCGTTGCCATGGTAACGGCATATAAATGGCAGAAGATCAAGGAAAGATCTTGCGGATTGAACTACTTCCTCTGTATTCGACTGAAGCTCATGAAATGTGGCACACACATTGGTCTTGGTGGGAAGATGTGCAAGACATATTTTTTGGACGTGTCGGAAGCTGCGTTGCCATGGTAACGGAATTTAAATGGCAGAAGATCAAGGAAAGATCATTCCTTGGGTAAGACTGTCGTCACGGGGCGGGGGTATTAATCACCTTAAGTGATATTTCTAGTTTTCAAGGCTACCAGGAAAACACTGATCAGTGCTTATTTACGTTGATGGAGGACAATTTGTCCACCAGTTGAATTACCAATGCTCAGATGGATCATCTAAATAAGGAAGCACTTTATTACCATCTGCCGAGGAGGATATGTTTTTGCTGGCATTTGTTTGTTTGTTTGTTTGTCTGTCTGTCTGCTTGCAATATAACTCAAAAAGTTGTGAATTGTTTTAGATGAAACTTACAGGAAGAGTTGATAATGACACAAGGAACAGATGATCAAATTTCAAATTTTGGTAGTGATCCAAGAATTTTTCTGGATTTTTGAAGGATTTCTAATCTTTTGGCAAATAGGGTAAATTAGCTTGGGAGTTCAAGCTGCATGTATACGAGATTTGCACATACACGCACTGAAGCACATGCTCTGCTCAAGGTGCCACACTGCAGGAAGCTGATGAAGTAAACACAAGGCTTCTTTGGGAAATTTGGCAATTTTTAGCATGCAAGTGTGGGTGGAAATGAGCTGCTTGGCGGAGATCTGCACTCTCTGAGTGCTTTTCCTAGTTATAGTTTGTTCTACTCTATAGAAAGTAAAAAGGGAAAGTGGTGCAGAGTTAGTGAAAATTCCCCAATTTTCTTTTCAGACCAGAGAGGATCAAGAGGGAGTCCTGATCATCACACTGGAGCAAGGCTTAAGGTACCCAGCCATGGGTACCCTCCACAACCTCCTGGACGACAAGGGACTCCTCTGTGAAGTCCCACGCTCTGCCATCATCGACTTCTCACGCGTGGCATCCCTCGACTACTCTGTCGTAGAAGTAAGAATTTTGAAAAAAAAAATCATGTCTTTGATGCTTCACCGGCATTTATCAAACTTGTATGACTGTCTGAAAGATTTATTTGATTCTAGTGGCCCTTGTCTAACACCAGGGGGTAGACATTGTATTGCAAACTTTCCCTCTTGTCACATTTAGTTTGAAATTCAATGCATCATTTATCATTTTCATTTGATATGTTTTACAGAAGCACCTCTTATATGTCATCAAATGACAAAGACTTGATTGTTTAAAGTTTAACTCAGTAATGAGGTTTCCCTTTACTATCTCTGGCAGGCCCGGGACATAGGTTTAAAACACCATTACTCTTTAATAGTGGAATACCAGATGTTGATTTGAATGATAACTCTCGTTTCCTTGTCTTCCTTGTTCGTTTTCTTCAAAACTAGGGATTAAAAGATGTCGTGAAATCCTTCAGGAAAAAGCAGCTAAGCATCATGCTCACAGGAGTAAAGGTAAGGTGATCCATGTCACATAAACAGTCTTGTAAAGGAATAAACATCCGTATTATTCCTGGATTTCCAGGAATTACGAATCCCAAGTGAAAACATTCAATATTGTGGTAAAAAGGGAAGTATTTGAGAACTGAATGCAAGAATCTCTGTGACTTGAAGATAATTGCACCAGCCACTGAAGTGTCAACAGTGTAGTTTCTGTTTCTTAGAGTTTTTCTTAGATGTATCCCCTTTGTGATAACAAAGGAATTCTCCAGATAACAGTTTGTATCATATTTTGTGTGTAGAAGATTAAAAAAAAAGAAACCTACAATTTCAAATTGACTGTGATCCTTTGAAAGTTTGTGTACTGCACTGCTACAGAGGTATATACATGTATGTGCAGGGAAAAGAAAATAATATTGAATTTCTACTGATGGTAAGATATGTATGTCTATGGTGTATAACTTAACTCATTATCCTGCCTGGTAAGAAAACATGAGTGAAAGTGGAAACTCTTCTCCAGTATAAGGTACTCTTACATATGAGCTCTTCTCTCTGATAAAGTAGTATCATAAGGGTAATAAACATAAACTGGTACATAAAGATATGTCTTTATGCAACATAAGTTACTAATCAAACATGTTTTAAAAAGTTGATAACAGGCTCCCCCTCCTGTTTATTATTTAAAGATTTGCCATATGTATGTATTATTATATCACGATTGTATATTTGTAATGTGAACTATTGTTTATATTTTCATGACTTGTGAATAATATGTTGATATATTGTCATTATTTTTCTTTTATATACAAGTGGAGAAATAAAACTTACTGAAACTTGCTGAAAAACGGTAAAGCAATAAACAACAAAATAGCAAAGTCAACGATAAATGAAGGAAGGTGTTTACAAAAAAAAATTTATAATTGTTCTAAATGTGTAAAGTCATCAGCTGTGTCCAAAGAGTCTATTTCATTTATTGCTACAACGCGTTAACATGTACAAACAAAATAACATCAGCAGCACAATTCTACTATAAACAAATGATGATATTGTTAGTGCATAGTGTTAAGGAACAAGCGAAGGCATTTGAGTGAGAAACAAGGTTTATCCCAGATGAAAAAAGCAAAAACAAACAAACAAAACAAGCAATGTAATGGTTGTATTTCTTGAAGTGAGACCAAACAAATAGAAATAAGAGAATTGCAAGGTGTTCCTGGTCATGCCTGTCACAGTTCATTTTTTTTTTTGACCCCCTTCCATCCACAGCCTGGAATACATTCGATGCTGGACAGGGCTAAGATAGAAGGGGTCAAGATACTGGACAGTGTGGACGATGCCCTCCACAAGGTCAACCAGGGCCTGGAGGAGAGCCAAGGAGATGCGAGCACTCACCTCGTCGCCATGGTGATGGGAGATCGTGAGGAAAATGAAGTGGCAAAGTCTAACGGTGAGTTGTGGTGGTTGGAATTGCTGGGCTACCTTGATATCTTACAGTTTTGCTATTCTATCTTTCTATTGTGCTGTCATGATTATTCTATCAATTCTTACTTTTCTAGACTCAAATTATAAACGTAGCTAGTGATTTTAGTAAAAATAAAACATTGTCTGTTAATGTTGTGGTGAACTTACATTTTGATGACTAAAACTGTGAAATCGATCACTTTTTACCATAGGAAATGAGTAATAGACTGTCTACGTAATCTTGTAATGGTTATGCAGTGCGTGTCTATAAGTTTTTAACAGTTTGCATCTTCTGAACTCTCTGAAGATGCATGTTACTATACATTTTAGAAATAACAATGATAATGATAATAAGAATAATAAGATCTGATATATCCGGGGTAGCCTCTTCAGTGTTGCTACTGCTCTACCAGAGGGCCCTGCCATTACAATGTCCATAAGAGATCAATCTTTTCATTCTTGAGAAATTAGGAATCAGATTGATTGTAGCTTTTAACCTGTTGAGGACGGTTTGACTTTGCTGCAACACACATTTCCCACAGACATTTGCACAAGTTACTCAGGACTCGTCCTCAACAGGTTAACTATCTTTCCTTTTTAGGCCGTAAATGAGATTATTTGAATACATTTCATCTTGCATCTGTATCTGTTTCTTTGGTGTGTCTAATCTTGCTTCAGAGCACAACATTGAAGACAGTGCAGTGTGAACACGACCGTGGAGATATAAGGAGGTAACCATGGCAACACCCAGATTTCATATGATATGCTGCGCAGAGAGGGCAACTGATGAGGAACATCTTGAATCTCTGTCCCAGAAATATACGTGCACTTTTGCCTTGGAAGGGCGTTTTGGGTGTATACAGATATTTTTCAGGGGAGGACCAAAACTGACCATTTTGGCTACAGCTGCAAAGTAATAATGGCACATTCCATGTCACTGTTCTTCCCTACTTTGGTAAAATCTCTCCAAATCAGCATCATGCCGAGATTAGAAATCTATGTTTTGTTGGTTTGTTGCCCAGTGCATTGCATCAATGATGTCTTGATTTAATCACCCACCAATGTATCATCAAATTGTAACATGGACATTTAGACTCATGAAGAAAAGGTCCAGTGTAATACCTTGAGAGTAGAGTTGTACAGGAGGAACAAACTTTGTTTTTATATGCCAATGTACTTTCATTTTATGAAGATAAATGTTGTCACATTATCAATTAACTGTAAAGAAAATTGCAGAGGTTGATTTTTGCATTGCAACAAAGTAATCATTTGATGTTGCTGAGAAAAAAGTGATTAATCGAGCTGAAAGAGTCCCTCCAAAGATTTTGCCCATATCCCTTTCTCTGCATCAACAACATTTCATGTTCCCACCGTAATACACTATCACTAGAAATATTGAATGCAGTTTTTTTATTCAATTTCTCAGGAATCTTGTGCACAGCATGTAAACGTGGAATTCATGTTTTTTATGTTTTCTCAGAGGTTTATGTAAACACATACAAACTCCAAGATAGAAGCCCCATAATTCATCTGTTGAGAATGAGAAGGGCGTTAAGTTGTCTCAAACACTATGGGTTTTGTGGCAACGTAACGCCCTTTTCATTCTCAATCGACACATTCATGAGTACTTTCAGTGTCATCTAAACACTCTATGTATAGTTATCAAATTTGCTTTGAGCGCAAAGTGTATCCAATGAAAGCTTCAACTGCCAGAGGAGTTTTGTAAAGGTGAATGAAAGAATCCATTTTATTCCATCTGATTTATTACTACAATGCTTGTGACATCTGCCTGTTGCCTTATTTGGATGACAAGTTTCAGTCATTGTTTTAAATGATGCAGCAGGCCCTAGCATTGAATGTTGCATTATCTCTGCTACGCAAATCGGCAGTTTTAGTAGAATTAGCTCATTTTTGTTTTAAAAAAAAATGCGGTGTAGGATTTTTGCTGAAGAGGCTGTGCTAAGGGGATGATATCATACAGTATTATTATCATTATTGTGAGAAACTTTTTTAAAGTTAGAAATATGCTGCCAAAAAATGTAATCAAGACATATCCTATAAAGATGCTACTTTTAGACAATTAGACAATGAAATGAAAAAAGAATGGTCTTGTACATGTATTATGATATATTCACAGGTTCTGTAGAATTTTACTGATGTACATACATTCTTTGTTTGTAACGTAGTGTTAAAGGGATGAGTCTGTTTTTGATACAGATGATTCTAATTATGTCATGGTACTATGAATCCTGCTGTGTGTGAGAGATACCATTTATTGCTTGGAACTTGGTCTTTCTTGCCTTAGTAGATAAAATACAATGCACTCCCGTTATAATGAACACGGTTATGAAGAAATTCCGGTTACAATGAAATAAAAATTCAGGCCGTAGCATTATTGGCTCTATGTTTTTATTGCTGACTTGTTCGGTTATAATGAAATTTCGATATAACGAAAGAAAACTGCTGGTCCCGAGGACTTTGTTATAACGGAAGTCCTCTGTATAAACAAAATATATGAGAGAGAGAGAGAGAGAGAGGGAGAGAAATACGAATGATGATAGCAGTGATGATTGGATGATTATTATGATGATGATGATAATGATTTGGCTGATCAGGTGTTGGTGATGTTATGTAATCAAAGATTGCTTTTAAAGATGAAACATGTGCCTTGAACACTGCATCTATATATCATGTATATATCTTTGGAAAAAATATTAAAGGTATAAATGTGCAACAAATACATGGTGATGTTAACATTAAATGTGTAATTAGATGATATGCTTGTACCTATCAATGTTGTAGTCTGCGATGAATTATGTATATAGATTTCCATCGCGGTAGTGTGGTTAAGTACATAGTAAAGACTGTGAATAAATCTTTCTGAAACAGGGATATCATAGTGAATAGGGAGCTTTAGATTTTAGACGCGCAGACGTTCAAAGGAAAAAAAACATGGTCTGAGCATGCGCAGTAACTTGACGTGCGCTACTGCACACGCTCAGACCATGTTTTTTTCTCTTTGAACGTCCGCGCGTCTAAAATCTAAAGCTCCCTAATGTCCCTGTCCAACTTAATTGTCCTCGTTCATAGCCACTCCTGATGTTCAAACTTTTTTTCCAGCTTCCGTGGACACAGATTTGGGGGAAAAAAGTTGGAAAATGTCTACTTCTAAAATGTTAGTCGTTATGTTGACTATATCAATCAGTGCTTTTCAACCCAAGCTTTGCTATCAAACCCAAGCATTCAGGCTTATTTGAAATGAAGTACTGCTAGTACTGAAATTAATTTTCATGAAACTGACAGTCAAACACTTTTCTGATCTTAGAAGTCATACCAAAGGACTTGATTCTCTCCTATTTTTCTATAATTTCAAATTAAATCTGGCTACAAGTGAGGAATGTCAGGTTACATAAGAGGCTATTTTCCATAATTATGACTTCGTGTGAAGATTCTATTCATCTATTGCTCAAAGGAAGTTGTTTTACTAAGTATCAAGTCTTTTGGAAGTTAAAGATCAGATGTGTGGCATACTCGGTCTATAAGAATGTACTGTAAAATGAGGATGTTCGCGTGCATTTTAATTTCATGAATTTTGCGAGAGCCAAGATTTTCAAAATTTTGATGCACACACAAGTTCTTGTCTGCACTATATGCATTGGATGTTAAAGGCAACCTACGAAAAATTTGAAACCGCGAAAAAGGCCACCGGCTCCAATTTGCAAAAATTTCATGCCATGAAAATACTGTGTTTTACAGTATACCCTATCATAATGTACCCAAGATCTTCAATCAAAGCTCTGCATGTTTGAAGCTCCATCTGAGGAAAGACTGCCCCCTGTAGTTAAAGAAAGTAAAAGTCTGCAGCACTCAGCAAGCTCATTTCTGCCTGTGCATACTGCATCCTACCACCATACCCATGTTTTAGAGCAATGCGAGTGTCTGTTTACTCTGTTTGTTGGGATATTTGTCCTGCAGAAGTATAATTATGGTGTTTAATATAGAACTTTATCTCATGTGAAAGTTGTGTTGCATGTAAATGTCAGTCATAAAGATGTCTAACATAGCAACTTTATGATACAATCACTTCCAATTCATGTGGCCAAGCCATAGAGCCTGAGTGTTTTCCAGAAAATGTCACAATTTTCTTTTTTTTAATGAATATGCCCTTCATGATTCTCCATTGTGGCAAATCGTGGTTGTCATATTCTTACTCATCCCCTGAAGGATGAATATACCATGGTAAATATTTAATATGGGAAATATTCGCAAAATTTTATTTTGGCTTCATTCACAAAGCAAGGTTTATGCTGAAGACACAGTACTGATGTGAGGACACTGATTCCATTGTTTCTGTGTTATTGTGCACATAGGATGTTGTGTTTACATGAAAAAAAATTCATGCAAATCTTTGCAGATTTGATGGTCATACTTAAGTCACTGTTTCTTGGGGGGGGGGGGGTTGTAGACTTCTTACAGTAAAGTATTGTTCTAAAAATCTTACATGTATCTAGGGTGAGGGACTTTTCTTTCTCAAAAGTGTGTGTTCTTTGTGCGCTAATGTTTGTGCTCATAAGGTATTTAGTAGACATTGTTGGGTGTGAAAGTAATGTGTTGGTTTTTGGACTCGTTGGCCACCAAAAGACTCTATGTCATTTCAGTTGCGTGCTTTCAGTGAGTGAAAGATAGTTCAAAACCAGAACTGTATTTATGTCATTGCCAAGTGCAGCTGTAATATTGTGCTTTATGCTAATCTTATAGATTTTACCTGGGTTAAAGTTTGCCAGAAGTACATAATAAAGGTGCTGAAAATGCAACAAAGAAATGCAAAAAAAAAATGGTTGACACCAGTATGTTCCATAATGTGCACAGTGCATTCTTATGGGCATTTTATCACACTGCTAACATTTAGTGATGAGATATGTATGCTCTTCAACATGAAATGGAGTTATGATCATCCACAGAATTGATCATAATAATTGCTGAGGGAAAATTGTATTCAGATTTTAACACTAGAAAGCTTAAAGCGTTCGTAGTATACAAAGTCAGTGTGTGAAACATTTTTAGAAATATGTATCTTTGTTTATATATTCAAATATTCATTAACTTCTATACCGACTTCTGAATGAACTTGTTTGTACTTCTTTCTTCGGCCATCTGTCTGTCTGTCTGTTATTCTGCGTCTCTCCCAGTCTTTCTCCCACTTTCTCTTTCTGCTTAGCTCTGCAAATTACCGGAACATTGTAGTTCATGAATTAACGATTGTCGTCATAGAAATTAGAGCGTCAGAGGGCACTCTTTTTCACGATGCATCGCCTTCAGTGTGTGATCATTCATGCATGAAATAATATCATGAAGATATTTGCAAATGACATGTATGATATTGGTGGTACTTGCCTCGAGGTTTAATGTACAACTTTAAGCAAAATTTCTGCTGGTAAATAATTGATCTGAACAGTAATGCTCTTTTTTTTTCGTGATGCAATGTGAAGTGAATTGAAGGAGAAAACAAAAGGACGGATGTCAAGTATCAGTTCACTGTGTTAAAAGACAGTTCATCTTACGCTTAATTTCTGTTTAATGATTTTGAGCGACCCATTTTTTAGAAAGTCAAGCGTTGATACTATGTAAAAGTTGAAAACATTGCATTTGGTAGACTTTATCATGTTGTTTGTTGAGAGTCGTCAACGTTTATTTTGTCCCCCTTGTTCTTATCTAGCAGAAAATAATTCTGTTAAAGTTTTCCTGTCACAATTTTGACTCTCAGACCGTTTTGTTGGGTGGTATGGGTTGTGATTTTGAAGGTGTATTGTTTTCAGACACAACGAGGTTTTTATTACGACTCCTTGGTTTTCTTAGCAGCCACTTTCTGCCACGCTTTGGTGATCATGTAAATTGAGCTTACATTATAGAGATATATTGAAAAATAAACGCGCTGCGGTGGTATATTGCGATATTTGCAAGGTTTTGCGTTGTTCAGTGCTTGGGTACAGAGTTTTGGGGTGCGGCGTTTTTGAGTGCAGAGAGGTATTAGGTGCATGGTTCGGAATGATGGTGTTGTCATTGATAATGGCAATTATGATGTTGCTGCTGCTGCTGCTGATGGTGATGATGATGATATAAGGAGAAGGAGGAGGAGGAGGAGAGGTTAGTGCTAACACCATGATGTGTATAATTATAATCTTTGAAAGGACTGTTGAATGGTGAGAGATGAACCAAGAGAGAGGAGAGTTGAGGAGGGAAGCGACACCGGGAGAGTGTTAAGGAAGGTAAATAATGACAGTCTTAAGGGCAGCGGTGAGCAGGGAGTTGAGGTTGCACTAATGGAGACGGGAGAATTCAAAGGAGACAGGGACAGTTGCAAGGAAGAATACAATGGGAATCAGGTCAACCTCGGAAGTCGATGGGAGGGGAAAGATGAATCAGAAATGAAGGAGGAAAGGAAATAGAACGTTTGAAAATCATGTAGATAAGAGAGCTAGAGAAGTGAAAAAGAATGTGAAATTAGGAAGATGTATCAGGACGTGAAACGAGAGAAAACGGGAGTCCGGAAGCGACTGAGAACGTCGACTTGGGTGGATCATAGGAAGGGCTCCTGTAGGAAAGAGATATGAGAGGGAATCATAGTTAGAAATGTAGTCTTGAAAAGGACCTCCGTGGAAGAAGGAATGAAGCAGATATGACAAAGAAAAAAAGAGGGAAAACATGTCATGAAAGAGTACTATTAGTAAACCTGAGAAAGTAATCCCTGTAAATAATGGTGAAGTGATCCTGAAAAAGACCGTTGGGTTGAAGAAGGTAAGAGGTGAATCGAGGAAAAGTTCGACTCTATAGAATAAGAGAAAGAAGCGAAGAGTCGTGCAAACGACTATAAGCTCTACACAGAGATCTAGTAAAACTAAGATGATGGTGGAGATGATGATGATGATGATGATGATGATGATGATGATGATGATGATGATGATGATGATGATGATAATGACGATGATGATGATAACGGTGATGATTGCAAGTAGAGAGAAGAGAGGGACGAGGATGGTTGTGTGAAACGACGATGCTTGCAGAAGAAAAATAGTTAAAGCAGCCACGAGGATAGGAAGTTTAAAGAGAGACGGAAGCTGCCCTCTTCTGATTCTGATGCACTTATTATCGCTTCTCTTCTCATTCTCATTCGTACAAGAAAAAAAATAGAAGCAGACAAGAAGGAAAGGGGGGGGGGGGGGGTGAATCGAAATAGGAGAGGGAGAGAACTCCAATTGATGACCTGACATTGATTGAAGGAATAGACAGCTCTGCGATGCCAAGTGAAGACTATTGTATGTGGCGTCTTCGTGTTTCATTGATGAGATATTAAAGAATGATGTCCGCAGAAGCATCCAAGAATTACGTAATCATCTACTCGTCAGTCTACTTTTCCCTGTATTTCTGTGAGAACGTCCGGAAAGAAAGGGAGGGGCTACAAATCAAAGATGAGGGCTCACCATATCAAACATCCGGTATTACGTTCCCCATCTGTTACGTAACCCCAATCCGTCATTCCAGGGAAACGTTTTCGTTCAAACATGCCACGGTCGCCTTTTGTGTATTTCGTTTATCTCGTGTCCGTCTAGAAAAGAAATAACAAGCCAGCTAATGAGGAGAAACTTTTGTGATTTTTGTCTTGTAAAGACTACCAGTTTATTTCATGAGAGTTATCTGATGATAGCATCTTGTGTCGGAGTCTATAGAGCGTGCGAAATGGTGAGTCAATCCTGGAACCCGAGTATAGCAGTGAGAATAAAAGCTGAGTGTTAATCAAATTTCCTTTACTCTTTTCCCCAAACAGATTACGGGACAACGGAAATTGATGAGGAGAACGGCTTTTGTCTTAGAGCGACGAACATGCAAGGAGATTGTCAAGCTACTGCACGTTGTAACATGCACTATGGATCAAGAATGATCGTTGAAAATGTACACCAGCGCGTATTGCCACAGACAGAACGCAAGTTCTATACTTGTGATTCCTGTAACGAAGGTTCTTGCAACAACAACAAAACAAACAAACAAACAAACAAACAAAGAACGCCACGTTAAAGGACAAGTTCACCTTCATAGACATGTGGGTTGAGTGAATGCAGCAATATTAGTAGAACACATTAGTGAGAGTTTGAGCAAAATCGGACAATCCGTTCAAAAGTTATGAATTTTTGAAGTTTCTGCTCAGTCACGGCTGGATGAGAAGACTACGATAGCTTGTGATGTCACATGAGTACAACGATATAAGAAAGATTAAAGAAAATTCAACATATTTCCATTTTTATCGCATAACAAAAGAACACTCGACTTCTCTCTTTCAGAAGGCAGGGAGAATAATATTACCCTTAACATACGTCGGTAGCAAGTTGAAGAAATGTGCACTTTATTCAAAAAGTAAAGTTTTGGGAAATTCTCTTTTTATTTTCCTTATATTGTTGTACGCATGTGACATCATACACTGTGGTAGTCTTCTCTTCCAGCAGTGACTTCGCAGATACTTAAAATGTCCGTAACTTTTCAACGGATTGTCCAATTATCCTCAAACTTTCACTGATGTGTTCTATTGATATTGCTGCATTCTTTCAATCCTTATGTATATGAAGGTGGTCAGTGCCATGAAATGACTTAAGGCTGAAACTTTTCAAAGCGGCATCATAGATGAAATGTCTCCCCTTTCTACCGTTCTGGTTAGTTTGATATTTCTCCCTTGACTGAAAAGAAAGTGAACATAAAGCGGAGTTTGCGCCTTGAACGAACAAATCGACAAAAATACAAGATGCAATTGATTTTTTTTATTTTTGTTTATTTATTTTTGAAACACCAGCTATCTCGGTATACGAGGTCCGCCGCTGATTTCTTTCTGGATAAGTATGTTCCTGAAAAGAACCTACTACTAGTAATTGAAGTATTTATTACAAGATTGGTAGGGATTGGTTTTTTTTTTTTGTTTTTTTTTGTTTTGCTTTTGCTCGTTTTTGTTGTTGTTGTTGTTATTGATGCTGCTGCTGTTGTTGTTATTTTGTTGTTGTTGTTGTTGTTGTTGTTGTTGTTGCTGCTGCTGCTGCTGTTGTTTGCCTTTGTTTTGGTCTTCCGTATATACCATTCTGACCCAATGGAGATACACGTAATTCTGCACCACTTCTCACCACACCACCCACGCGGAGAATATACCAGCCTCTCGGGACCACTAACTCAGAATCCCACAGGCATTTCGTATGATCAGATCGCCTATGGCAACGCCAGGGTTAATGGAAACAGGCAACATATTTCTCATTCTCTTTTATCAAACATACTTTGATGAGAATGTCTTCCGATCACGAAGACGATCTGCTCTGGCAGACGATCTTCCAGGCAGAAAAACAAAAACAAAATATATAAAAGACCATGCCCTCTCTTTATGCTGGGCTGATACGGATCACCCTGACTCTTTATTTTATGACCCACTGAAAAAGGGGGTTGAAACAAGAAGACAGAGTTATTTATAGTACATGTAATTTGCCTTTGCATCGTTAGTTTGTTAATTTGTATTTCCTGGTCACTGCGTATCACTTCTATTGTTACAAAGAAAGCATGTTCATCACCATTTATGTAAAGGCGTTAATAGGAATCTGCTAGAACAATTATTAACACACCCCGTAAAATTTGATAACACCAATTTGTAACCGTCAAACTAAACTGAACAAAAAAAAAGCAACAACTGTCGAATATCTCAAAGAGTATCTTAACGAAATACGTCACCTTCCACTGTTCCGTCTAAATGTGTAAAGTCAGATAGGACGAGGACACAAAATGATATAACCTCTGATACGAATCTCAGTCGTCAGGGATATAAATCTTAATAATTCATTCGAAAACACCGGCGAAAACTCCAGTTCCTAAGAACCATCAATACCTTATTTGTGCGTGGAATATCTCAGACGTCCAAAAGAAGAGGTTCCCCTTGAAACAAAAAAGTATAATGAAAATTAAACCATCTCTATAGATTTTACATCATCAGGAGCGTCGACTTCACACGCGCATGAAGAGATAGCATAATTGAAGATGACTAAAACATATGGACCATTTTGATTGACAGCAAAACTGTTTAGGAAATCTGGATATTTTTCATTCGCACACGATCAGAACCAATAGAGGAGACAGTGCTAGCCTAGTATGTTACTGTGTAAACAAATTACTGCACTGCATGACTTGTCGTAAAGTTGAAAATGCTTGAATTGTCGGTGCGTTCACGATGACTACCCTTTCGACGTGGTTGAAAGGCTAACATTTTTGCCCATAAACTTCAAATCTAGTCACCCTTCGATCCTCCTTTTCTGCCAGACCCCTCCGTTCATCTTCTCTCTCTTCCAATTACTTCACGGTCTACGTACAAAAACCCGTTATGATGTAGGAGCCTTCTCTTCCATTACCCCGACCGCTTTGGAATAAACTCCCTCTTTATATTCTGAATGCCTCAATCATTTAGAATTCTTCTCGAAAACTTCATCCTTTTGATCAGTCGGTTTGTTGTTGTTGTTTTTTTTTTTTCTGGAGGCGCACACAGGTCAGTTATGTGTATCACTGTATCGCCTGTATTGTTTCTTCAACTTTTCGCTTCTGTTATTTTGGTTTTGCAGTGTCCTTACGTTATAATGTTTTCTAGTTTTCCTGTATAAAAAAGCACAAGTGCGTTTCAGAACATCCGTATAGTAAGTGAGCGCCATACAAATGCAATTTAACTGTCCAGAGATTCGACATTCATCTGAAACTCAGAGTCTTAATGATTCAATGACTTGTGTCCAACAAGAATACAATATACTATCATAATAGTGTGTGGAAGACTGGCTTGAAGTTGAATTGTGCAGGTAATAGTTCAGAAGTGCTATTCCCGGAACCTATTTTGTGTAAGACATTGAAAAAGTAGAACAGAACAAAGCAACACAAAATAAAAACCAAGAGCAAAACAAACGAATGAACGAATACTATCAGGGAGGTGACCTCCCTGATACTATGAATACGTACATGCGGATCTTCAACTATTGCTGAAAGTACAATGTAAGTGTAAGCAGGAGCCAAGGGCGCTGTGTGTACACCGAACTTCGGTGGGTGTGTATCGATAACCTTCGTTTCCATTGGTCAAAGAGTACAAACTGCTCAGCCAATCACAGGGCGTGATAGTGAGTTGTGCCTCTCATCGGAGTCTCACTCTGTATGGTACGTGGGATAGGTCACCGCAGTAGGCGTGTCTTCATCAGCCCGAAGTTTCAAAATAGCGCGCTATCTTGCGGTTACCAAACTAGTCCGATGTCAAAATAGCGCGCTAGTGAAGACGCAGATAGCGCGCTATTTGATCGGGAAAATTTCCCCCCAAAATCTTGGTCTAGTTCGTCAACTAGAGCGCTAATTCGTGAAATAGCGCGCTATCTTGGGTGCGTCTCCATCAGCCCGAAATTTTCTCGATCCCTCCACGCTTCTGGTTAGCCAGCTGGCAATGGAAAGCGCATGTACAAGCAGCTAGTGATTGTGTATAGTACATTACACGCACGGTGTATTCAAGGATCACATGTGTGTACTATAGGCCTACTGTTGTTGTCATCTTTAAAACCAGGGAGGTGATTTCTCTCACCTCCCTATTAAAACTCAGTGCCGTGCATGCTAGCTGTTTTTTTTTTTTTTTGTAAACTTCTTCTTCTGGTCCACTCTACCTTAGCTGAAGATTCTTGCAGATTGTGTGCATTTTGGAAGAAAAATTTGGATTTGTTTAAACATTGCAATTCGTTAATTTCATATAAGATGCCTCACTGGACAGAAGAAAGAGTAGCGTCCCTTTGGAGAGAATTTGCTGTACTGCTCACCTCCCTGGTTGTAGAATCGTACATACGGTGACATAGGAGATTTTGAGCGGGGAAATCCACTTTCGAACCGCGAGCCAGGCAGAGTAATATTGCAAAGTGCGCATGCGTCATTTTCGGACTAATTTCCCGAAGCAGGCTGTTCGAGCTGATGAAGACGCACATTCGCTGTATCGGGCTATTTATAAGACCGCAAAATGTCCCGCTAGTTTGAACTTCGGGCTGATGAAGACACGCCTAGTTTATCAATCAAAATACTATTTTCCCGATCAAATAGCGCGCTATTTGCGTCTTCACTACACAGATAGCGCGCTATTTTGACATCGGACTAGTTTTGGTAACCGCAAGATAGCGCGCTATTTTGAAACTTCGGGCTGATGAAGACACGCCTACTGAGAAGCTTTGGATGACTTTGTCTAGACCGAAAAAAAAAACCCAACAAAATACTACGAGAGAGAAAATTCAAAGGGTAGGCAGCACACAACAGCATTAGGTTTGTGCTCGCACTCCGAGTATCACACCCATACAAACTATACAGAAAATAGCTCGGAGATCAGGCAGGGGACTTTTACAATTGTTTGCTTTCGTAATTGTGAAGGCAGCCGTGTACTTTATGGGTAATTACAAACGACCAAATGAACATGAAAATGAAAAAAAAAAGGAGCTATGGAAATTGAAATTCTATGTGGACTATACCTCAGAGAATAAGTTAAGCAACAGCGTAACGTCTATCTATCTATCTATCCATCCATCCACTCTATATATCTATCCATCTATCTATCTATCTATCTATCTATCTATCTATCTTATCTATCTATCTATTACGTATGCTTGTGTGTACACTCACATTACTCACACAGTTATAAAGTATGTATGTGAATGCATATTACCATCTGGAGACCTTGATTATGGTTTGTTTTAAGTTAATACATGAGATTTTGAGGAGCAACCATCATCTGCCTATTTCTTTGTTTATCGATTGATCGGGGCAATGTTTATCAACATCAAGTTTTTTGTTTTGTTTTGTACTGGACGAAATAATTTAGGCTTTCAAAATTTCCAGAAAATCGCTTGATTTGATAATAATTGCTTATCAATCATGTTATTCAATGCTTGACCTTATAGTAACAATGAATTCGTGTTTATTCACGGCATTCTGGTCTTGCTGGATGGACCATTCTTCTTCGTCACCGTGGTTGTATAATTATCATGACAATGTGTTCAACCCGTATGTTTCAACACCGTTCACGATTAAAAAATATCCCGCCTTTAGATTTTGCAGGCCCATGAGACACCGCTGCCGCTGCCAAGAGTCTAGAGTTTACCAGCGTATTTCGTCGCCCATACGGTACATTTTCTACGTGTAATCAATCATACTCGGATTCTCATTTTGTTTGTTCTCAAATTACAATCAGTTTTTATAACAATGGCAACCGACAAGATTTTTAGAATGCTTTGATTTCGTCGACACAGTCTTTATGAGCATTCCGATTTTCATGGTTGAAAAGTCACAACTGTACTAATCGTACAGATCGGTAGGAATACTTGATATAGTGTATATCTAAAAACTTATATCATATTCGTTTGCTAGAATAGAATATGGCAAGGCACTTTTTTTTTTTTGGCTGGCTAATTAGATCCCATAAAGGAGAAAGGGAAAATTCAATAATAGGGCGTTTTATATGAATTACTTTATTTAGTTATGTTCCGTGCGATATTGCAAATTGCTTTCATTTTATTGCCAAAAAGGAAAAAAAATCACATAAATGATGTTGAGTGAGTACACATCTGGGAGACGGATGTCACATTACATAAAATCTAAATCGAGCGAAAGAGCAGAAACAGAGTGTTGGTATATAAAGAGAGAAAGATAGAGAGGGGGTGGGAGACTCAGTATGGTGACGATGATGCACATGATGGAGTATTGGTATGGTCTGCATGATGATTCGTCATGACTACCATGCGAGTTCATCACATAATAAACAAAAACAAGTAAAGAACACGATTTGTGCAGTATTTACAGTGAACGTGATATAACCTCCGCAAGTGTTATATACAGCTACGCAAAGGACACGAGTCATAAAAAGGGGAAATTTATCTCAGTAATTGATTACTGGTATTCCATTATTGACTCAGAATGTATAATGTACACCAGCAATTACGCGCATGGACGCAAAGAATATAAAATACACGTGCATGCCCGTATCATTGTCAATGCTGTAAATCAGCTGTATATGCAAGATTTAATGAGTATACGGAGTTCGTAAAAAAAAAAGAAAAGAGAAAAACACAGACAAACAAGAACAAACTGTAACCAAAGGGGAAAAAATCATCTATCAATCCAATGTCAAGCAATGATTTTTCGCATGTATTTATGCTCTCAGAGTGATGTGTGTTGCCTGTCGACTAGCACAAAGTAAGTCCGTGGTGAGAAAGAATCGAATTGACACACTGTGCTGGTAGGCAAGATATTTCAATCTCTATCACTCTCGCCCTTCTTTCTGCGCCCACCACGCCCCTCCCCCTTTTCCTCCTTACTTCTGCTACCAAATACCCAGAAGCACGGAGTATCATAAGGGGTTTGCACTTTATAGACAACGGTACATATCAGTCAGTGATACACATGATGCAATGCTTTGGCGTGTCCTTCGCTAATTTTCCTCATCGCAAGTGAACGAGACAATTTCTGTTTCAGTTTTCAATTTCTTTTGGATGTAACTTGCCTAGATTCCTACATTGTTTTGTTTTTATTTGTTTCCGAGAAGATCAGAAATTTCACACATCGTTAAGTTTGATATGAAACGCAACGGCGCATCCATAAAGAAGCGGAAGTAATAATCGAGACGTTGGAGCTTCATCCATTGAATGTTACGCGAGTTTCATGTGATCGGAAGAGCGCATCCAATAAACAAACTCTCCGCCTGGTTCGTGAAAACTCAAGCAATGATCACAATATTGCTTGAATCGAAGGTAAGAATCCTACCTGTTATACTTTCATTGGTCCTTCAGCTAAACCTTAATCAAATTCACAATAATCCTTTCACCTTTCGTGACTTCAGAAAATAACTTTAAAAACTTTTTTTAAACTTTCCAACCCATATTATGGATTTCTTTCTATCGTCTTTCAAGCTCAATTAAACAGAGAAAAATTACTTTGATATCTCTGACATCCCGCTAAGAAAGAAGAAACATATGAAATTCAACCCACAGCGTGGATGGGGGGGTGGGGGAGGTGACGTAGAAATCATTCAAATTAAGTGATATATGCAGGAGGCTTTATGTTAGAAATTAATAATGAAAGAAACAAAATCATATCATCAAGTCTAAAAGATGTGGGTTGACTGGTTAGTAATAGTTTCGAAGTTGCGGTTCTCTAAGGCCAATGTCATCATGTGTAGTATAATATATATATATATATATATATATATATATATATATATATATATATATATATATGTGTGTGTGTGTGTGTGTGTGTGTGTGTGTGTGTGTGTGTGTGTGTGTGTGTGTGTGTATGATACTGAGTTTCTCTTTTGTCTCATTCTTTGAGACCAAAGAGAAGGGTCTAAAGAATGGGATGAGTTACAATAACCCCACGAAGAATAAAGCAACCGCTGGGATTGTAGACTTTCATGTGCATAATTATGTAAAGTCACAGTTATTCAGCTTGCGCACCTTGTCAATGAACGTTGGAGTATACGTATACAATGTACAGCTCGATTCGCATGGTTCTTATCTGAAATATCATACACAAGATCGTCCATCCGTCTAACCCCTGGCTTTAACCAAGGTTCTGATGCACATAGGCAGCCCTGAGAGGACAATCAAAACGGGACCACACAAAGGGTAGTAATAACAATGTTGATTCGTTATGCTTGTGGTTTTACTCATGACAACTTTCCTCATATATATCTGCGTTGGTTATTATTCGTTTCTTTTTATTTCATTTCCAACAAATATGATTACACCATTTGAATACACATACTAATGATACAATATTGTCCGGTGATCAGGAGGTCGTAGGTTCGAATCCTGCTCGAGTATGTACGCCCATGATTTTTATCATGGCTACTACTAAAACACTGATCAATTCAGTGCTTATTTACGTCGATGTAGGGCAATTTGTCAATCAATTGCAATGAAAACACCTCGACGGAAGAATTTCATGAATTTGACAAACATATGAACAGTGGTACGATTTTGTAAATGTCAAGACAAGTACAGAAAAAAAAAATCATTTTGCTGTGAAATTGCAATATCATGATAGCATTTAGAAGAATGAACGACACGCATGTCAGATTCATCATATTTCTTTGTACATTCTGTTGATAAAAAGTGAAAATAAAGTTTGAATTTGAATTTGAATTTGAATCCCATCGAGTATTGCCTTCAAAGCTTTCTTTCGAGTACAACCATGGCTGGATAGCTACTGAGAGCAGAATTCAGCCCTCAAACTGGTGGTGTCATCACCGATCTAAATCATATCATACTCTGCCCTGATGACATCAGTCTTTATTCTATCAATTTTTGTGTCGCTTTCACAGAAAGGGATGCTAGAAAACCAGGCAATGTCTTTCAGTGTTCCGCGTTGACCGGTAGCAACACATAGGGAAAGAAAGACAGACAGACAAAACGTACCGTCACATGTTAACCGTCACATTAATCATATTCACTTAGGCTCACCATAAGACACATACTCGTAGGGCAGGAGAAATACAGGCTTCACCCATCATTTTTTAGATTCCAAGTTATTGATTTGCTAACCACTTCAACAAACCGGGTGGCTGCATGGTCTCAGCAATATCTAATCATCGCGATGAGCATCAACAATACAGCATCGTTACGAAAAAGAACTGGGTCTAACTGGTCCCACAGTATGCAGTCAGCTCCGCCCGTTTAAACGTGCATGTATATAGTCACTTTACTCATTCACTCCTCTTGCACTCTCTAAACTTTCCCATAAACAATTTGAATGAATATTCTCCGTATTTTTCTTTTTTTTTTCTTGAAGTAAAAAGAACCTCCCTTATGCAACACACCAAGATGGAAAGAATGAAAGCTACCGGCAGATAGATATTAAAAGCCATCTCTGAAGGTTATGACCTGCCAATTGCATACGAGACAAATCAATCACATTATGTGAAAGCAACATGGGTGTATGTACAGCACACAAAAGTCCAGGCTCCTATGAACGGCTAACTCCGCAAAAGATTCCTGCTCGATTCGACAGTCCTTGGACAGTAATGTTTACAGTCATCATCAATGCCCCTATTGACCCAAGTTCACATAATATAATTACCTAGCAGTGGTGACGTAATAATGACTGCAGGACACTGCGAAAGAGTTGCGCAATATCAAGGAGGTAACCCTGACTTGATGAGACGTGATTGCTCATTTGTTATCACCATTTAATTTATAAGTATTATTATTGTTGTTAGCATTACTATATTATCAGCATCATCACTACTACCACCTACTATGACTACTACTACTGTTTTACTACCACTACTAATTCTACTACTACTACTACTACTACTACTACTACTACTACTACTTCTACTATTACTCTCTAAAAAAAATCGAGTGAAAATATTCACTTTTGAAGGAGTGAATACAAAAAAAGAGTGAATTTAGAGTGAAATTGGAGTGAATTTTGAGTGGAAATGTTCATTTTCACTCGTTTTAGAGTGACCTCAGGGATCACTCCAAAATCTTCAAGTGATCCCTGAGGTCACTCTAAAATGAGTGAAAATGAACATTTTCACTCAAAATTCACTCCAATTTCACTCTAAATTCAATCTTTTTTGTATTCACTCCCTCAAGAGTGAATATTTTCACTCGATTTTTTTCAGAGAGTACTACTACTTCTACTACTACTACTACTACTACTCCTACTACTACTACTACTACTACTACTACTACTACTACTACTACCATACTATCAAATACTTTTATTAATCATCATTATCATTATCTTTCTAATCTATAGCACTAGAAGTAAGACCAGTAGTAACCGAAATGACACTATGATTTGCAGTTCATTTTATTTTGTTTTTATTTACTATTAATGACCACTTATATTTCGTGTTGATTACAGATTTCTACGAGCTGAGCCGGAGTCAGCATAGAGGTTTGAGGGGCGTCTGAAGATTTCTTCGGCCGATTTGATATCGTATTAAACGTATGCAAAAATAAGAATACACTTTACGAGGACAGTGCACTGGATGAAAGGTGGAAAAGACATCAGTCCTTCCAGGAAACAGTCGTTATGGCCTTTGAAAGGGACGACGAATTCGACATTGCAGAGGAAGTTGCTAGAGGGTTGGCCCAGCGAAGCGGCGACAGTTCTTTACCGTGCGAAGTCGACGTGGACGTTGGGGTGGAAAGGATGCTCGACTTTCAATCACCATTTTGTGGCCCAGTTCCTAACGGGTCTTACCACAATTACGTAACGAGCAACGGCTTCGAAAACGCGCAGCCGACGCCATTTCCAACGTCGCCGTCGATGGCCTCATCGGTACTGACTCATCCATACCAGTACGGTCACGGGATGATGAACTCGCCAAGAGCAAAGCGGAGTTCCGTGGGGAGAAAGCCGCCGAAGGGTCCTGATGGTATTCGCCGCTATAGCAGCCGTCGGGCTACCGTGGAAAGACGCGATCGGATAAACTCACGGGAACGAGATCGAATGCATCAGCTGTGTGACGCCTTCGAGCGGCTTCGACAAGTACTTCCGTTTAAGCGACCAAAACAAGGGGCGCACAGGCAGAAACTCAGCAAAATTAGCACTCTGCTTTTGGCGCAGAACTACATTCGAGCGCTGGAAGAGATGCTGGAGCAACCGCCCGGTCAAGACGTCTCTGCTGTAAGCACCACTTGCAGCGGTTTCCCGGTGTCATCAACGTCGTCTGCCGCTCACTTCGATCTCCGCGACCCTTCTGGACACTTCCCCTCGGAGTACTACCCTTGCGAAGAGGTGAACGGTTACGAAAGACGTGTCGGTAGTCAAAACGGATACGGCGTCGAGCACGGATTCGGCGAGTGTCAGCAGGAGTTCTATCGAGTTAATTCTGCGCAATATCACTACCTATAATCTGATTTAGATTCGTCGCTGGACAATGATAAAGGAAATGGTGTGAGATTGGAGGAGGGATAGAAGGAGGATGATGAGATGAGACCTTGAAAAGAAACTTGTCAAACCATTCCCTGCTCATCTATAGAGCTGAAAGATCCTTCAAAGTGCTTCCGCTTGCACCGATTCAGAGCAGCGCTCTCTAGTCTGGTTACTTAATGTCAAATTTTGAAATTGCTCTTACAGGCTGCATAAAAGCACCGAATTCGGAGAGGTTATTCCGTGTTATGGATATACTCATTAAAGGGGAAGGCTAGTAACTGATCAGTGGGAATCAGTGGAAATGCTGGGAGATGATTGTTCCAATCCTTATGGGATTCATTCAAGAGTTCTTTGTATATCTATTGTTGTGTGAAAATGATTTGCTTCAGAATGGTCTCATATTGAAGTAATGTGCAGTTTAATGCTTCCAGGTTAGTGTCCCTGGTCAGTGACGGAGCATTAATCTGCACATTACTTGAATATGAGACCGTTCTGAAGCAAAGCATTTTCACACAACAATAGATATACAATGAACTCTTGAATGAATCCCACAAGGATTGGAACAATCATCCCCAAGCATTTCCATTGATTTCCACTGATCAGTTACTAGCCTTCCCCTTTGAATCTAAAGTAGGAGCCCTCTAGCTTTTTTCATTTTTGTTTCTTTATGGTAAAAATGTTGAAATTGCGATGTTTGTGGTATAAATAATGCTGCATTTGTATATCAGACGGAGCATAATAACAGAAAAAAGAGGCTAAGATCTGTAGTAAATCTATTTTCTTTTTATGGAACTAAAAACATGAATCCAGTTTGGAATACTATGATCACCATTAAAGTATTAAAATCCTAGAGGTAGTTGAATCAATTACCAATATAATTTATGAACAGAAAACGCTGAATATGCTCAAGAGCGTGACGTATTCACCACTTAAGAGTTGCATAGAGTTGCAGTTGAGAGTTACATAGGGCAGAAGAACATGCTACTGTTTTGAGCATGCACTACCACTTCTAGTGAAAGAACTCACACGATGCAATTCTGTGTGCGTCATATCACGCTCTAAACAACCACTATTGACCGATTCGGGTTCGTTGAGGGCAGCAGACATTTTACGGCACAGGGCGCAGCCATAGTGGGTGTATCGGTGTGTATCAGCCGACCCCCCCCCCCCCCTGCTCTCCCCCACCCCCGGGCAACATGTTTATCACGCACTTGTAACAAAGGTTCGCGCACTAGCAAGCATTCGCGCACTCAGTACGAGACGCCCATTGGCTAAAGCAGTTTTTCATTCTGCGCGCGTGCTAATGTAGGGAGAGGGGTGGGGGAGTGTGGAGGGGGGGTCGGATGATACACCCAGTATGGCTGCGCCTATGCTAAAAATACACATAGCGCGTCACAGAATCGGTCAATAGGAAAAGACCCTCCAGCGAACTTTGCACGCTTCCCTGTGCTCTATGAGAGTGACCAGCCGGCCTCTCCTGTTATGATTAAGCATGGCCACGGATTTCGTGACAACAAGCCAGACCAGTAACTAGGATAATTTTTACTCTTTTTTTTTTTGGGGGGGGGGGACGGGGGAGGGGTTCAAAATTGGAAATAAGAGATCTTTCTATCAAGACCACTTCCACCAATAGTTTGGTCTCATGTATAATGTAACCTATCAGTCATGAAAAAAGAAATTGTTTGATCTTCTTCGCGCATAGCTATCATCTATACCAACTTCAGCTTCATCCTTCTTGGATTTTTATTGCATAAGATGTCAACCATGCACGTCTTTCAGGTTGGACACTTCCTGGTAATTGGAATGTGAAAAAGTGCAAGCAACACGTTAGTCGAGTTCACGGGCGAAATGAAAGAAATGCTTTCACGGGGTGCGAGACTACGTTCAATTTTTTTTTTTTTTTTTTGGGGGGGGGGGAGAACACGCAAATGAGGGGAGGATGTAGGACAGTAGGAGGGAAGTATTTCCCTCTAAAGCGAGAGAGCTTTTGCATTTTTTAAGTATTTAAATTCAAACGTCTATTGCACTCTTTGCAAAAAAAAACAAAAAAAACACACAAAACAGAAACAAAAACTCTATAATAGTGACGTGAATTCGTATTTATACTGATTAACTTATTATGTGTATTCCCAATATAGGTGAACGAAAAACGTGGTTACCAAAGAGAAGAATAGAAGGAACTAAATTCTGTAATTGTTGCGTGATTTTCTTATGTACCAGTACTGATAAAATTATCTATTTATTTGAAAATCTAACATCTGAGTCTATAAAGAGAAGGTTGATTAGAAAAGCCTTTCCAAGCTGCATGCGTATGACCATCATGGTTGAGTATGGGTCATTCCGGCCCTTATCTTGCTCACTCATGCACTCGCAGGCAAGACTCAACCTAGTCTGGTTTCCAGACCCTTTGCCAACTGGACTCCGCGGCGACGAAGTCGCCGCCCCGCGACGAAGTCGCCGCCTTTGCCGAAAGCGAGAAAATCAACTTAAACTATACTAGTTTTCGACGTTGAGGGCGTCAATATCATGGATAGCGAAATAGTATGGGCAGAGGGTCTGGAAGCCAGACTAGACTCAACTAGTCTGGTTTCCAGACCCTTTGCCAACTGGACTCCGCGGCGACGAAGTCGCCGCCCCGCGACGAAGTCGCCGCCTTTGCCGAATAGTTTGCAGGCACAAACCCTTGTTGGTCGTATTAGGAGTCTGCATGTGCCAAGACTAATACACGCAAAACTGCACTGAAGCCTCTCCCAAAAAAAGGGAGAAGCTACAACACAGGGCCTATGGGACAGTGCCGAAGTGGTGCATATAGTAGTCTTGGCGCAGACTCCTCTACGACCAACAAGGGTTTGTGCCTGCAAACTATTTGCCGAAAATCAACTTAAACTATACTAGTTTTCGACGTTGAGGGCGTCAATATCATGGATAGCGAAATAGTATGGGCAGAGGGTCTGGAAGCCAGACTAGACTCAACCTAGTCTGGGCTCCGTCCCCTTTTCCTTGGTGCGACCAAGAGAGGGCGCAAATTTTCTGATTGCGATAATCGAGAGACTGTGGTCTCGGGTATCGCAATCCTCGGGTGTCACGCCTTCATACGGCTTGTCGTGTACAATCACGGCTACGAGTAAAAAGAGTCCAGAAGCTAGACTAGACTCAACCATACAAGTCGACGAAAGAGGGAATAAGTAGGGGGAGGAGGGTCAACCTATCCCGGTGATTAATTTTTGTATGGATGGATTTGGATTTTGTGAAAGAAATTACACACACACACACACACACACACACACACACACACACAAATGTTCTATTGCAATTTTAGCTTTGGAAAGAAGTTTTGCCCTTTATTTTCGTTTCTTTGTTGGTCAAGCGAACCCCGCTGGCGAGCTAGTTTGCAGGCACAAACCCTTGTTGGTCGTAAAGGAGTCTGCGCCAAGACTACTACATGCACCACTTTGGCACTGTCCCATAGGCCCTGTGTTGAAGCTTCTCCCAATACAGGAGAGGCTGCAGTGTAGTGGTGCGTGTATTAGTCTTGGCGCATGCAGACTCCTATACGACCAACAAGGGTTTGTGCCTGCAAACTAGCTCGCCAGCGGGGGTGGTTTGGGTTCGTTCAGCCCTCTCCCAGTTACTTGTTTGGAATGTATAGTTATCTTTACGCTTACGGCTTGATTATAGGAGATGGATATTTTCTCGCAGTGTCAAAGAGTGAAGAAAATCGTCTTTTATTATTTTTACATTTTATTACAATGATGTCCAAATTAAGGTTCTATTGAGCAAACCCACAAATTTAGAAAAACAAAACCAAATAAAACATTGTCGTCATATTATCCATATAACATGAAAAAGTATGTGTTGGGGTGGGGTGCCATAAGCGTTGGCCGTGTTTACATTTAACATCTTTTGAGCTTTTCGATAACAATCACGAATGTTATTTAATAGTGCTCAAGGAAGTCGCACGCCAAATTTGATTTATCCGCCGTATAACACTAATATGTCACTATGCTATGTGACTATCTGTTCATTTGGCGATAACAGGGGGAAAGAGCGCATAAATCAAAGTCAATGTCGCAACACAAACTTGAATCAATCCTTTTGCTTTGATTCGTTTCAGCTGCAGTGATCACCGTGAGAAATTAAAATCGTTGAGCGGGTGTGCAAAAAAAAAAAAAGCAAGAAAGAAAACAAAATATATTGTGCTACGTTATTACCCAGCTATCTTCGTAATCAGCTTACTCCCTTTTTTTGTATTTCATTGAACGGTCTATTAAACTTTACGTTTCACTTGCGTTCTTAAACGTATCCCGATATGTATTAAATCGTTATGGGTCTGCAATATCCCATGATCCAAGTTCATGTATTACTTTTTGTCTTCGATTTTTTTTTACATCATGTGCTTTGTTTTTTTGTTTTGTTTTTTGGTTGTTGTTTCTTTTTCACATTTGGATTATTCCTCTCTGTCTAATGCAACAGATTTAGATTAAAACAACAACATAGTTTGGTCCTTATCGGCGTTGTCCGTTGTGCTTGATTATGTTGTGCATCGCAAACAACATTTCTACTTTACTTTTTTTTTGTTGGAATATGACATCGTAATTCTGTATTAATGTTCGTGCCTATGCTGCTGCTTATGATAATGATTAATGAATAGTTGGCAGGGCAGTAAAGAAGTAAACTAAGTGACGGCGACACGGAACCATCACCATCCGAATATATCAGCCGGTTCTTACGTAGTTGACTACTTTGTACTTCATAGGGACTTCCCCCTTCTAACTCTTCGTGAAAAGTAAAATGGGTTCTTTTACGTGTGTAGAGCCTGAATCTACACTATACATGGAACAGAAAGACTTGGCAATGGGGACGACAAAGTGCTTTGTCAATGGGCACTACCGTTTAACTGCATGGCTGAGACTCGAACCTCAAACCTGAGTGAAAGCCCGGGGTCACAATCAGCCCTCAACCACGAAGCTCGTTTAATGCAACAATAATGCTCAGAGGTTATAACAATGCTCATGGTGATGGTGATGATGATGATGATGATGGTGATAATGACGATTATCATAATAACAATGACAATAATAAATATAATATTTGTATTAGTATCATTTACATTATTAGTATCATCAATTTCATCATAGTATTCATCTTTTCAGCTACAAATTATAAAGGAAAATCGAGACATTATGATCACTGAAATGTAAAAAGCAGTTTAAATCAACTAATATTCTACGTAACTCTTTGAGTAGCAGTTATTACTGTATGTCTCATCTGTCCTGTTTGTCTAATAAAATCCCAATTCACAACACATCCAACACCATACCCAAACATTTTTCCAAAATCTTTTTTCATTCACTTCCATTCAAACAATATAAAAAGAGTAAAAAACAGCAATAAAAATACAATCTCTCCATCACACACACACACACGCACACCCACACACTCAGAGACACAATCAGACATGCACATATTCGGTAAATACTTCTACAATATCAGTCCAATAATCATAATGAATGTGAAGAATTTCAATGCCTTTCAACTGTTTACTTACATGATCAGTTTGTCTTGAAGATTTTTATTTGTGACTTTGAGTGGCTCATCACATAAGTATGAGGGAGAGAACTTCAAACCTTCAAACAACAAATGTATAACATAGAAACACACAAAAATCACGTTTCGGAGACGTTATACAGATTTTCACGATTTATTCATATAACTATAACAATGATACAAAAGCACTACGATGACACCTTTGATGACGCCACAAATACTTTTGTGTTTTATACTCTATATCCGGACAAACATCTAGTTGTCAAAAGGAGCTGTACTGACGTGAAAAGACGAATACATTTAGAAAGTGAGATAATAACTTGGTCCAACAAATCCGGTCCCGATATGACTTCTATGCCCTGTAGTGGTAGATAAGAAATATCTTGTTCTGTATCATGATAATGATTATTGTTATCATCCTGGAATTGACAGAAACCAATTTTCAACTAACTGGGCTGAGAAAAATAATGCGGGTGAAAACGTTTTGTCCAAGGGCGTAGGCAGTATAGACAGATTTCAAACTCGGACCTTCATTTTGAAAGTCCAGAATCTTATAGACTATAATAATACCTCAGTACAACTCATGGTGATGCACAGAACATCACGTACCAGAATGACGTCATAGGTGGCAGTGATGGCATATAGGGCTCACACCTGTAAATGAAACGGAATGTCCATGACCGCTTCACAAAATCGTACCAAATATATTAAAATTAATAAAGAAAAAATGATTAAAAATCAATAATGCGGTTTGGCCAAAAAAACAACAACAAACCATTGAATAGCTGCAGCTATTGAGTATGAATTACTCTACACACTGCATTTTGGTGGGAAGATGAAAGCTTTTCTCATGGAATTTGAAGGGACTATATATCATTGGGTGCGTGTACGGAAAATAGGTGATTTTTTGAGTGAAAAGAACTCGTAGTCTGGCTTTGCGACTTTAACCCTTGGACAGAGTTTGAACTGAAGAACCCCCCCCCCCCCCCCTTGGAAATAATAATTTGATGGATGAAAGTGTATATCTCACTTATCCAGGTTAGTGAAGGTGAAATACCTCATTTTCTCCCAATTATTTTACAGAATTTTTAAAATTTTGGATTTCAACACACGTCTCTATGGGAAAATATTTACCCGTGTGAGCCCTATTTTGGTTGCGCCTTTTCCATATCAGAATATTTTTACGCAGACACGTACTGGCAGACAAGACACTGATGTCCCTTGTGAAGAACAAAAAAATAAAAAAATAAAAAAAAAAGGTCAGCACGGTGCATTTCCAAACTATTTTCTCTTGGATATTGTTGAACAGAACAATATAACGGTCATAACAAAAAGAAAATTAAAGAAAACGCCAATAAATGCAATGCGTAAAAAACGTCATAGTACATGAAAGATTCAAGAAAATCTACACGTCAAAATCATAAGGGCGCCCTCTGGTGAGTGCGTTATAGCAAGTTCACTTTTCTCGGAAAATGTGACGTCTGACAGTATTATACAGTATGTCCTCCAAAAAAATACAATCAGATTTTCGCATTGATAACACCCAATATGATTAAACTGTCTAAATGCTACTTATGGGTCTTAAAATATAATATCTTAGCTCTGTTTTGCAGAAAACCCCATTCAATTTGGCCAAGCGGTCACAGAGAAATGTGGATTGTTGTACAGCATGTCATGAATCTGATTCTTCCAAGTTTAGCACTTGGATGCTCTTGAGTGTGAACACAATAGACAGAACTTGGAGGGAAGAGATTCCTGACATGCTCTACAAAATTCCTCATTTCTCTTTGACCACTGCAGCAAATCGAATGGGGTTTTCTGTAAGATGCGGGCAATGAGTTATAGTTTCTTACCCTGAAATTGTATTTGGACTGATTCACTATTTTTAAAGTTATCATTGCGAAGGGTCCCGTTGTAATTTTTTGGGGGACATACGGTACAGTAAGGACTACATCGCTAGGGTTCTGAGCGTTTTCATTCTGTAGCTGTTGCTGAGCAACAATAATCAGTGAACAAACCAACCAACAATCTCTCAGTCCATTTTAGCACACTTCCCAGGCACTTAGTTTAGAAATTGATGTTGTTGGTTTTTCCAAAGCATCATAAAACGTGTGTCTTTTTTTGTGTCATCTTTGAAGTTCTCACAAGGTTCGGGTGAGAGACTGTAAAAAAATTGGAACATTTCTTGCTCAGATTCGATTACTCCGAATTGTTCAGTACAATGCCAGGGACAGTGGGATACTCGATAGGACAATGTTAATTAACCCTTCCTATGCCAATGAGTCAAATGTGCACACATTTCACACACTTATTTATGGACAGGTATAATAAATGTGGCACTAAGAGGGTTAAAATTGGCATATAACATCGTCTCAGCAATGTTACATTTTAAATCGTTAGGGTAAAGGAGAAAAATTCCTGCCACTGACTCTTTTCACTTTTTAACATCATACAACTCATAATAATCCAGCTGTTTGTTTTTCTTGTTTATTTCAACTGGCCACTAGGGAATAGGCAATGTAGATAAAGGCCCGAATTCACGAAGGTGGAACAAATGGAACCATGGTTTAAACCATGGACAAAAACCATGGAGCGCCAAGTGTCGCACGGAATATTTCGTTACGAGATCAGTCATTTCGTCGATGAAATTATTATTCTGTAACGAAATGACAACATTTTGTAACTAAATAAACATATCGTCGACGAAATGATAATTTCGTTAACGCAACGGTCATTTTGTCGACGAAATGACCAATTTGGTAACGAAATATTCCGTGCGACACTTGGCGCTCCATGGTTTTTGTCCATGATTTAAACCATGGTTTCATTTGTACCACCTTTTTGAATTCGGGCCAAAGTGTTTTTCTTATTCAGACCAAAATTGTTGGCAAGATCTCATGTCCTTGGTCTTATTAACGAACTTTAGATCAGCGTCGCGGGAGTTACGTTGACCGTCTTCCTCGGCAGTCTCTCTCTTCCTCGCGCTCTCTCTCCCTCTCTCTCTGCGTCGTGTTGCAAAGTAGCTTTAGATTTCGCGAAGACGCAGCCTATACATTAAAATAGCGCCCTCATGTCATAATGACATCAAGTAGCTCTCTGCGTTGTGAAGTTGAGCTGACGCTAAGATGGTCAAGAACGGACATGAAAAGTCAGACGACGCGAGATCTATTTTTAAAGTTTTTTTTCCTCTTAATGTCCAAGCGAATGAGTAAACAAACAAACAAAAACAACAAATAGATAAATAAATATATCAGAACGATCACTCCAATGGCGATCTACGCGCTTGAAGTAATGATCTACCTTATAACCAAATCAACGTCCTGCGTTTGATCTTATTTTCTTCTTCTTCTTTTTCTTCTTTTCTACTCGTAATATCTCGAAGTCCCCGGGGAAATCTTTACATACAACTCTCCAATTTCATATTTTCCCCACTCCACATATCTATCCTTTAAACTTCTCATTGTTTGGTACATTTTTCTTTCCTTTCAACTTCTTTCTTCGGCTCTTTTTCCATTACTACTCCTTTCCTCTCCTCTCCTTTCCCGTTAAAGTTCGTTTACTAGTTTGTCTTTGTCTTTTTCGAAATAATTTCCAAGTCACCGTCGAATTCACTACGTCATAATGGATCCCATATACAATCATTAAATTATGACATATCCCCAGTGGAGAGAAAGCGCAGGTGTTCCATTCGGCTCTTATACCACAGCTATCGCAGAGGGTTGATTTTAGTAAAAAGAAATACTTCATCCATAACAGTAACCATTATAACACAGATGACTGCTTATTTGCTGTTTTTCTTCTTTGTGACTGTTTTTCGACATGATTATAATCATACGTGTTATTTGTCAATGGTTCATGATTTATTATTATTTTTTCATCACGGCAACCTCGAAAATCATCTTTGTGTACAAGTGAATTTCACTACAGACGTCGGGATGAAGTATGGCGCAGCAAATTCAAAGTCGAGGCCGCTTCAAGCAGTCCTACAGCATACAGACATGAATTTCCTCCGTATTTGAGTTCCAGCGAACCAACAGCCGCATCGCCTGCTCCAAACCTTCTCTTCAGCAGATGTAGACACACTGATCGGACTGGTACGTAAAGAGCCTACAATACTATAATTAGTCTGTTAAAAACAACTGAAAATACGGACTCCTTAATTTCACCCATTTTCGCTCGAAAACGAGTTGCGCTTATCCTCGACACCCTGGGTGCTAGGGGCAGCGCTGTTCACACTTCCACTTGACTCCGAACTGTGCAGAAAGAGAAAGAAACCGCAATGAAAAATAAAAGGATAGGAAACACGGGAACACACAGATATTTTACTTGAATTTCAGAAAGCTTGCTGCATACACGAATGATAAGACTTAGTGCATGCAAAACTGAATACAACCAATTGGAGAAATGTGTCAAAGTGCATGTGAATTTAGTTTAGTTTTTGTTGTAGGCTTATAATTGGGCAAATATCTTTTATGAATTTTGATTCACAAGGAGTACATTCAGTCTTTCAGGAATTCTCCCAGTAAGCTCAATAATTATGAAAGAACCGAATGCATGGTTTACTGGTATTAAACATCTTTGGTCATTCGAGTAAATATCTCTGTTCAAAATTTCGTCGTTTATGTACATGTATTGTTTTTTTTTCTTTTTATGTACATGTATTGGTTTTTTTTTTTATTACCTTTTAAGTTTGACGGTGCTCAAAGGTTGTATATCCGAGTCCGCTGTGGAGAAGAAAGTCACCATCGATGACGGTTGTTCGGTGATCTCAACGCGGAAGGACCCGTCTGCTGAATTTGTGCTTCTTTCCAGATCCATGGTGACCCGGTAGTAGTTTCCCAGTCCCGACCCGCCGCGCGGACCACCGCAGCGAGATCGCACAGACGACCCTTGCGCGTTGGAAATGTTGCATCCGTTCTGTGTGCGCGCACCCTTGCCGCCACCCCCGCGCATCCTCACGAAGACGAATGCCGTGATGGCAGCCACGAGGACCCCGCTGAGTATGGTGACGAGTCCCGCAATGAGCACGAAAATCTTGCTGATGATGGCGCCCGTCGTGAGGAGGATCACGCCCACCAGTACGATGGGGGGACTGAGTATGAGGAGGGTCACTACGATGGTGCTTCCGGCTACCTCGTAGAGTTCATGCGTGTCCGCGCTGACGCACCGATGCACACTAGAATGTCGCTCGCCCTTGTTGGCTCCGCTGGACTGCTGACGAGAGGCCCTCCTGGTAGCGACCACTCCCTTTGAAGGTTCGCTTTCCTGGGGCCCGGGGTGGTCATCATTGGTAGGCATCTTGATGGGATTAGGCTTTTGTTTGTTTGTTTGTTTGTTTAATGTTGAAAAAAAAAACCTTTGCTTTGGTTATACTCTGCAACTCCGGATCTCGAAACAATCGAAGAAACGATATTCTGACTTTTAGGATCACATCACTGCTTTATCGTCTGTAAGAATGGAAAGATATTTGTTATCGATGGATGCAGGTCTCGCCATGATTACTTACCAACTCTAAATCAAACTTTAGAAGTTCTTTTTTTTAAACATTTCCAGCAACACTTCTATAGCATAACTCGTATCAAACGCGCATCACTGACACCCAATGGAAGGTTTCCTTCTTGAATAGTTTAAGTTAGTCATCGATTAGAAGTTTCGAAGACGATTAACCTGCTTAACTGGCAACGATGAATCCGAGGGACATAAATATTCCCGCTCTTCCCTATCGGAACACGACGTTGAGTTCACGAAGTGTGCATGCTGCTACCAAAAACGTGCACGACGCCCTCTGTGTTTCGCGATGACAGGGTTGCGGAAACTGATGGAGAAATTCACTGATAATCCAGGATGATGAAGTTGCATGGACTGCGTAGGTAGGAAAACGCCTTTCAATTCGTTCTCCATCCACACACGTGCGTCAAGTGAAAGATAATCTTGGTTGTCGAATCTCGTATTTCGCTTTTTGTTTCAGATACCGCGACAGCTGGAACAGAAAATGTGAAATATCGGTGAACGTATATGGTAACAATAATATTGTGCAAGTTCATAAAAGTTTGATCAATGAAACAAAACGTGCGAAAACGTGCAATTACACATCATAGCCGCGCAGAGAGTGAGTCGATCGTAAGAGTTATTTTATACCAAAGTTTTTAGGGATGAGTTTCCAGTCAAAGCATACCTTTGATGAATTTTCACTCAAATCGGCAACACCACCTCTGACGATCTCCTCATTATGCTTCACAAATATCTGCAGTTTATAAAATATATTCTGTTTCTTTACTTTCTGTTTTCACTAGCAAAAATTTGATACATCAATTAAAAAAATGTTGCCTTCTAATGTTTATTAGAATTAGCGTATGGGACAAGTCATTTTTTCAGAGATTATCTGGGTTGACCTTTAACCTTTCAGCTGACGTGTTCTGCCAGATTTTGCCTCAGACATAAGACATCTGCAACACAGATGCTGCTATTCTCCTGTACAAAATAAGGTACTTTGAATATCTTACATCTCGCACATTATTAATCGATGAATGAACACTGAATGAATTACTACTGCAGACTGAAATAACTATAGAAGTATAGTGCAAGCCTGACCAATTTTTATAGTTTCCGAGAGCGCAGCTACAAATAAAAAAATGCTTTGTCACGGAGACCTCTCATAGTCTCTCTTTTTTAATTTCATATCCAATATCAGGTGTATTTTCATCTTCAATATCAATTTGATATCTACATTTTGTCTTCAGACTTGAAGAACAAAGGAAAAGCACACATTTAGGTTACTCCACTGTGATTGAATTAGCTATAAGTGCGTTGGAGTGGAAATAAAGCGTTTCATTTTGGCTGACATCACTTTCTTCGTGACGATCTGAAATTGCATTTGCAAAGAAGGACACGTCAAGATCGCGGTATGGTAATTGTGCATTGGATGTAAGAAGGGGGTGAATTTATTGTGCAAAGGCAGGCACGTTCTTTCCTCGATCTACGTCACTAGATCACCATAACAGTATCGACTTAGCCAAAGCAGGTTTGCAAACCTGCTCGCGTTGTTGGCGTTATTTTCTGGGAAACAGAAATGCCCCAAGGTATGCAAGTATGACGAGCGACATTGGAACATGGTTATATGTTCTTTTATTCAAACTCGAGTGTAGGCCGTTCAGGCCACTGTGTATGAGTCACCTCACCAGGGACACCATACTTTCTTCCTGGAAGGAAAAGTACAGTCTCGTACCCGCCTTTATGTTGGAATAATTTGAAATGGCTGCAAAACGAGGGGGAGAGGGCTACTGGAAAGAACATAGTGTTCCATAGTGTGAGAAACACAGTGTGAACGCATTGTGAACACAGTGTGAAATCTCTTCACACTGTTAAATTCGAGTGCTTTAACAGTGTGAACACAATGTGAGTCATCAATTCACAGTATGAAACAAAGCATTCACTATGTGAACACTCTGTGAGAACCACAACACAGTGTGGAATCATCCTCACACTGTTAAATTCGAGCGTTTTCACATATCTCACATGTGAACACACTGTGGGACACTGTGTTCTTTCCTAGGGGGGGGGGGGAGGGGGGAGTGGTGACTGGGGACAGCCCATCCCCAACTCTCTGTCGGTCTTAGTGAAGGGGGAGGGGGAAGTAAGATCACAACAAAACTGTGAGTTCTGCGGGGGATGAGATGACGGGTACCATTGACCAGTGATTCCCCATCGATCCGCAGCCTCCTCCCCCCATGAACACACACACACACACAAACAAACAAAAACAACGTTCTGCGGCCCCTGCATTGTATCCTCATCTTACCATGAATTAGCGCTCTCTCACTCAGCCAGCTTGTTTTCATGCTTAGAAAATGCAACACAAAACGAAATCAAAGGGCTTTATGGTGACACCACTTTCGTTACCATGGTTACCAGAGTTGTGCGGTATTCAAGCTACGACCGACTCTTCCATTGATGAATACGAATAATTTCATTCAGGTTAGTTGGAACGACGTGACCTTGATGTTTGCCGCTGTATGTAAATAGATGAAATTGAAAGCAATGTGTTTTTTTTTCTCTCCTATTTTCTGTCTCCATCTCATTTTCTCCTCTTTCCTGGTCTTGTTCTATACTATCCTTCAAACAGTCAGATTAAATTTGCGTTTATATCATCGCATGCTGCGCTCTCACTGCTGATATTATACAAGTTGCGATGTGACAATAGTAAAACTACGTGAGAAAATATGAAGGAAATTAAACAGTCTCTCTTTCTTGGACATTTCTTAACTTAGATTCCCTAGGATTCGCGTGTGTTAAGCGTGCCAAGAGGAGGAAAAATATTCCGGGAAATCGTCATCACAAGTCTAGAGTTTGACTCGGATCCAAGTTCAGGACGATTATAAAGGCAGAGAAAGAGAGGGAGAGAAGGAGAGACAGACCGACAGACATACAAAGAGACGGCGAAAGAGAAGGAGATGGAAATAGAAAACGGAAGAAAGACACCCCTCCCCCTTCCCCAAAACTTGCATGAGCTCAGTCGGCCGCGTTCGAATTTATCTTACTTTACCACTTTATTTACTGACTTCTTTAAGTGCGCATGTAGATAGCTTATCGCACTCATACGCCGCGCGGTTCAGAGCAAAACTCGAGAAGAAAACCATAGAAATAAAGACACAAACCAAAACAAAACCAGCCACTACATACCCGCACCCTTCAATACTTGAAACGTTTTGATAGTTATTGTGCAAGCCTGCGCTTCTATATTTGGTACGGCCGTCAAAAATCAACTGGGCTCGTTTTCAGTGATTGATCGCCAGACGGGAATGAGAAGAAGAAACTCTCCGCGGTCAATGACGGTGTCTACCGCACTGATTACGCGCCACCATCTATTACGTACCTCGCCCAAAACAGTTTCTATATTCAGCACTCTTCCCTTCCTTGTGTGTGTGTGTGTGTGCGTGTGCGTTGTACCTGCTGTTGTAACGATCGCTCTCTGAGCTTTGATCATTTCGGCTTATGGTTCAAATTTAACGCAAAATTAGAAGAGGAAACCTTCAATTTTTGTCTCATCGAAATAATGCTTCTGCTTGTAAAGGCATCCAGTTCCCACAGACTTGACGTCGACAGCAGTGTGGTCTGGATGTCGAAATGTTGCCCACTGTTCAGAAGTCACTATGTGGCAACCACAGTGGCATGCTATGATCTATGCGTTATTTCGTACTTTCAGTGCACGTGTTAAATTAAAAAAAAAGAACACTTACACATGTGTTTCAATGTTCAACTTTGATTCATTTTCCTTACTTTTAGTATTATTGTTATTATTTTTGTTGTTATTACTATTATCATGTATTTTCAATCAGGATGCTTGAGTTTTAAGTTGTTTCTGTTTCTTACTAATTTAACAAATAATATAATTAACACTTTATTTTGTATCAGGATCAGATAGGAAAGATTTTATTCTTTTGCTTCATTGACTGGATAAGTCCGTGGGGATTATTTTGGTGCGGAAATAATGATTACCATATCATCATCAAGCCGGCAACTCTGAATTACAATGCAGACTTTATAATAGGGAAACAGACATGGATATGATATACAAATCAGGGGAAATTCTATCACTTACTTGACAGGACATAGATTCTAGTTTGCTAAAACCTGTTGCCGATCTAAAGATCGGTCATAAAGCTAGCGACTTACGAGGTTTTGATAATTCTGTAACCGACACATTGTCATATTAAAACAAAAAACAATAGAAAATTGTGACATATCTTATGAAGCACAAACAATGACAAGTAAAGATTTTCCTAATGCCAGATTGTATCGATTTATTTGTATGGTCATTCACCCTGTGTATATATCACCTTTTATTATATTAAATGGACACAAAGATACACACAATCAATTTAAAGCCATACTATTCATGTTGTTCTTCCGCAAGACGAAAACGTTTGATTTCTGCAAATTTAACGGTTATCATAAATTATTAGAAATCGTAAATGTATCTCATAAGTGATCATCACTAGCCTCGTCATGTTTCGTGATATCGCACAAATGAGAGTAATAATGGTATTCAGGGCTTGTCTGCTATTGCATATACACGATATTTTTTGCCTTGTACAGTTTGATGAAATGTCTTAACTCAGTTTTCGTTCCACTGACTGTTTCTACTTTATTTTTGCTTTGTAAGAAGTATTCACTATGACTTCAAATAACTGTACAAAAGTTATGTAAATATTTTTCTGTTTCATCGGCTTTTTATAGTACTCAGTTCATATATAATTGATTTCAATGGATTCCTATATTTTGTAGAGAACGTATAATTGGGGGAAAATTGGGATCGAATCAATCAAGTGGTTTCACTCCTCAGGTTTTGTCGCGACATGATATTGTACGAGTTGGTTCTAAGAAATTCGATTTGCAAATCAAACTTGTTTCAGCCTAAGGGACATCCAGTCGATATGATGCAAAACAAAGATTAGTTACGCGTTCTGGCTTTTTTTCACTTTTCCTCTTACGTCATCTAAATGCAGGGACTAAAAAAGGGACAAAATGTGAACAAGCCCCAAGAAATGAAAATCACTTAGTTCTTGACGTCAAGACTCAATTTCACCTTGTGCCCGGAGAACACACAGATAATTCCGCAGTTCGAAATTTTATCGTCGTCAGAGACAAGGAGTTAAAAAATCTTTTAATCGTTGCTATATTGGTCAAATAACATTTTCACTCTTTTTTCTACTGCCTTCTCTAAACTTGAAAAAAGTGATTCCTTTCTTTTTTTTATTGTTGAGTGTATATACACATTGGTGACAATGATAGAGCATTATTTATATGTGTAAAGGAAACGGATGCTTAATGACTTCTTACGCCACTGCAAAAAGGCACGATAGTTTACTAGTTTACTCTATGGTTACAGTTCGTATATTATTTTCCGAAGGTTCGTTAATACGCACATTCTATTCATTTTTGGATTAACGAACCTTAATTCATTTTCGAATTAAAGAACCTTCGGAATAATGGACCTTTGGAATGTCGCCACAATTTAATGTTCGGATAAACGAACCCTATTTCATTTTTGAATTCCCGAACATTTAATGCAATTTAGGGAATTAATGTGTTTTGGAATAACGAACCTTAGGAATAACGAATATCACAGATACTGCAGTATGCTGACGTCCATGTTTTCTGCTTTTCAGAGAATACAAATCGATACAGGTGGGCGTCGAATATTCACTTAAGGGGCAGTTCACAACCAAACATAAATAATAAGGATATGGTGAATGTAGAACAATACCAGTCACACATTTCAGCGAAGTTTGAGAAAAATAAGAAAAAAACAACAACATGTGAAAGCTACCAATTTTTAATTCAATTCAATTCAATTTAAGCGTTGTTTAAACCCCTCACTGGTTGAGAAGGCTAAGTATAGGCCTGTAACAGTTTTTGATGCCATAGGGTATAGTTGGATCATAATGGAAGGAAAACATAAAACAAATTCGCCATTATTTGGCTTGCATAATGAATATGCCCTCGACTCACCTCCTTACAAACGCTAGGAGAATAATGCAACCCGTCCATACTTCAGTAGTAAGACGATGGAATGTGCACTTTTCATATAAATGAAATATATTTAAAAAAATCTCTCTATTATTTTCTTTAAATTATATATCGTTCCCCAACTATGACATCATGAACTGTCTTAGGCTTCTTATCCAGCAAAGACGATTTTATATAAGCTTTGACGGAAATTGAAAGCATCCATCATAAATCTGCCATGAATTCTTTTTCTTACATAGAAAATGTACAGCACAAGAGCTGCAAAAGAAATCTCTTAGTGGGTGTTCGGAAATGAAACGTAAAAGCAATCGAGCTCTGAAAATCAGAAAACTTTGTCGTCAAAATTAACGTAAGAACAACAAGTGAATGTGAACATAGTAACTTGATAAAAAGGACATTTTGAAAAAGAAAAACCTACCGCCCGCAAAGTTTCCACAGACATTGTGAATATCAAACCATGTACATGGGTGGCTTTAGTATTAAAACAGAAATGCGCACTAGGGGAAAATCTCACGCATTAACGATTATTTTTCATCACATGCACCAGCCGTTCGGAAAGTCCTTAAGTCGTTCGGACGAGGGAAGTAAAGAGTGAGGAAATCCCACCGACACGTCGAGTTTCGGAATAGATTACGAGCCTGAGATGGTTATAGCTACTGCGAATTTTGAAAATTTCCATTTTGCCGCCATTTTGCCTGTGGTATTTGCATACAGTTAAGCAGATTGTCACGCTGTGGCGGCCCGATCAAAGGTGGTTGCGTATACGGAAGATTTGTATCATGTGGAGCAAGTCCCTCATCTATTTCGCATAAGGTTTTTTTAGTATGCAAACAAGCAAACCCGCACATACATACACACACGCTCACACACACATCATGTGTGTGTGATTGTGATTGTGTGGTGTGTGTGTGTGTGTGTGTGTGCTATGTGTTTGTGTTTGTGTTTACGAATTATGTATCTAATCTGTATATTTGGGTATACACAGACAATATTGATAGACTATATATGAAATCACGCATACTACATTAGGGAATGTGATTTTGTATTTGTTTGTTTGTTTGTTTGTTTGTGTGTGTGTGTGTGTGCGCGCGGGCGCGCGTGAATAATACGGGAAAGACCATAAGAAAGAGAGAAAGAGAAGGGAATATCTTTCCAAGGAACTTTGGTTTTTCTGAGCCCTAAAAAAAGTGTAAGGTTAGCACATTAGGAGTACGAAAGTAGGGGAAAAGTGCATTCGACGGGAGGTGAGACGAAATGTTTCCAGAGAAGCGTGCAGTACAGGCAAAAACTCATTTTCATCGGCGCCACTATACGATGGGGAAAAAACTAGTCGCGCAACGTTCTTGATCCCTGTTATCCCTCCACATTTGTCTCGTCGACTGCATCTCCGGAGTTCTTCGAAAACAGATGTTGCTGCTGTAATGTCGGCTTGCTAACTCACTACATTCATCTAATCTGAGCCACAAGGACTTGTGTGCCACTATCTATTAACACATTTTTTTTTAAATGTAAAAATAGATACACAGAGAAACTCACTCCGATCATTTGCCGATAACCAGAAGATGTTACATAATAGATAACGGCCATAAATGCCTCACTTTTACAGCAAAGAGGGAGAGACATTTATCTTAATCATTGCATATCGGTAAGGGGTATTTTTTTTATTCTTGTTTATTCACTTTAACAGAAACAAACAGCAAAACAGTATGCAAAGGCAAACTGCATTGTACGTCACATTGTACAAAATAATGTCAATCTTACACTATATGAAGACAAATACAGTGACACAAACATTGTGCAAAATTATGTCAAACTTACATTGTAACTCTTTCAACCAAAGAAACGAAATCCGCTTTTTGCTGTTGTTGAACAAACTGATTCTCGCAAAATGCCCGCAAAACGAGAACATGATAGTTTGCTCAAACCAAATGGAGCATATTCCATTGCTTCTCAAAAGAAAAAAAGAAATCGAGGCCATTTACGAGAAACACTTGAACACACACACACACACATACACACAAACACACACACAAATGCAAACGTAATGGAAGATTAAAAAGGGAAGAAGAAAATAAAAAAGAAGGAAGTGCCAAAAAAATGACTTGCCCTATTAGATTGTCGACAAGATGTAGTCGGCAAATGCATCCATCAAAATCACGCAGTGAATAAAAAAAAGATGTCACAAATCGTCCAGGAATCGAAGGTGTTAAGCACTTTAATCGCCTTGAAGAAGAGTCGTAACCATGGCTACGAGAAAGCGGTGCCAATCATCGGATGTTCCGCATCGAGGCAATAGATGCTATATAGACAGGAAGTTCACTAGTTATATTCCTCGCCGTAATTAGATGAATCTTTGTTTGTTTGTTTGTTTCTTTCTTTCTTTCTTTTTAACTGCAACCCCGCTGGAAAGAACACAGTGTCCCACAGTGTGAGAAACATAGTGTGAAATATCTTCACACTCTTAAATTCAGGCGTTTTAACAGTGTGAACACAATGTGAGTCATCAATTTACAGTGTGAAACAAATCATTACCATGTGAACACTCTATGAAAAACCACACCACAGTGCAAAATCATCTTTATCTTATACTCCGTTATATTCGAACGTTTTCACAAAGTCGACCATGTGAACACAGTGTGGGGCACTGCGTTCTTTCCAGTATAGGGACAAAGCATAGTCGTCTGCCCTATCAAACAACATAACAGACTCATTTCGTTTCTTGGCTTTGAGAGGTCTTTCTTGACAAAACACTTTGCAGATGAAGAGCTTTAATATAGATTATGTACACAATGAGAATCATGTATGTAAAAATTATAAAAGATGCCTTTTTTCGCGGTTGTCATTACGGGAAACCAATATGGAATACTCTGAAGAATTGTTCACAATTTTGTCGCTTTTAAAGTATTCTTTGTTGATTATGACACCAACTAGTTGGGGGCGTAGCGTTTTTCAAAAAGCTATTGGCAAAATTACTGTTAATTACTGTTAAATTCCTATTGATTTCATCGATAACTGGTTCGCTATTTTCAGAAGAGAGGACAGTTCTCGCTACTCCACAACTCCTTGTCAATACCGTATTTGGTGGATAAACTGCTCTTTTCGTGATATCTTAAATGACCAACTGATGAAATGAATTGGATGAAAAATGTATCTTTCTAACAATTAGCTCGACGGCATCATTTTGATCATTCATTTTTATGAAATGAACTATAATTACATTTGAAATAGAAAAAGATTGTGCTGCTATATACAGTCACCGTTTAGCATTTTGACGGCTTAGCAATTCCAAAAGTTGTCGAACTTTAGAGATTGAGCTGTATGATGTTAAAATGCATTAAAAACTGAACTGAGTTAACTGAACTGAACTGAACTGAAACCCCCCCCCCCAAGAATGTTCCAGCATACACATCTGATGTGACTTATACTGTCACTATCAAGAAGTCTTCAAGCTATATAACAAAATATCGACATACTAACAAACCGTTTACCTAGTGTTTAATCCAGCTCTGGTGTGCCGATGATTAAAATAAAGTATGGTAAATTTATGCATTTTCACTCTTTTGAAGAATTTAAAGTTGATTTTTAATCATCATCATATTTTTTTTTCAGAAAGTTTCTGTGGCAGCATGTATACAGGACATGCAGGAGGAGCAACCAAACTAAGTTTTTTCCAAATTGATAAAATTGTTAAACACTGCATTTTAGTATACGCAAAGTCTTTTCAATATGATCACTGGATGGTAAAATATGGATATAAATCAATATAATATTTTGGTTTTCCTGGAGAGGAGACTGACTGAAAAGCGATATCACAGACACGAGGGAAAAGACGATTTAATCTACCGACCCCGATACAATCGATTGCACTTCACAAATTGATTGCGTTTGAACCGAGAACCCGAGGGAGATTTTCCCTGATATTTGAGACGGTGCAGACGATGGAGTCGCGCTAGTTGAGTCGACACTGCGATTTCTCCAGTCTTCCGATTTCCAGCTAAATCAGCGATGCTCTGTCGTGCCTGTGGACTAATCTATATTGGACATACGTTCCTAGTCTTGTGAACAGTCGGTATTTTATTTTCATTCTAAGGGACAGTTCAGCAGTGAATTCAGAACATGTGTATGTACACACACTTCATCCATGAAGGAAAATTCAGACACTGCTGGTACGCTTCTAAAACCTAATATCATAAAGTGCATCTGTACACTCCTGACTAGATCTGTTTACAAGCATCCAGAGCAGGTGAATATGAAATTCAAATTTCCTACTTCCGATTCGCTTCATTTTGGACTTAAAATAGTCGTACATTGACAGAGCTTGCTGCAAACAACTGCTACCTACAATTACGCCATGCAGTGCCATGCAAGCACATAGTATTTCAAGTTAATCCAAGCAATGTATTGCTAATGGACATGACGTTTTGCAAGAAAATGTATTCTGGATCACGAGATCGGGAGTTTTAACCTCTTGGCTGTTAAACAAAATCACTACTTCTTAACTGGTCATCATGAGGCGTTAATCAATATCCATTTACGTTCTCAACTTTAGATAGTAAGACATTTACAGTGTCTCTAATAGAGGATACGATTTTCAGTTGCTATCAATCAATTTCATTTCCAATTCTTGAATCATAATTCAGTCTTTTCAATGTGTAGACGGAGGCTGCCCAGAAGACAAAGTGCACACACACACATTCCAGCACGCACACACGAACTCGCGCACGCAGACATACACACAAATACATGTAAATACTATTGAAGTGAATTGAAAATATTCATTCTAAGTCGTCGGAACTTGATTTCTTCCTTTTTTATGACAATTAAGTCATGTAATTCTAATTACATTTTAAGCCTAATCAAGTTTGCTGTTTGCTGTCTGCTTGTCATAGCATAGCAGTGGCAGACGAGTTGATGAGACTCTGGGCAGTCTAGAGAAAATGAGAGAGAAAGGGGGGGGGGGTCTCTTTGATTCACTTTCTTAATTAGGAGGCTTTCTTGCAACAACTATACTCTTGCTTGATGTCAAACATCACGCAAATCTAAAGCAAAGAAACCCGAGAATAAACACACGCTTACTCGTTCAACATTGCCGAGCACAACAGAATTACAACATCGTTAAATTGCATTCCAATAAGAAGATGAGCGTCTTTTTTTGTCTTAAAGTGCGCCATCAAATCAGTTGTCATCATTGTCAAAGTTGATATCAAAATCTTGTCACACTTCTTGGTCCTCAGTGTAAGAATGTTTAATGACAGCCTCGGGAGCATGTGAAAATGACTGCGTACTGCTTCACAGCAAGACATACGTCTACCTACTAGCATATAGCGTGTCGACCCAATGTTCTTTCAACGGATCGTATAGTTTTGGTCGGGACCTAACTTCAGGTTTCTAACATTTGTGTGTGTGTGTGTGTGTGTGTGTGTGTGTGTGTGTGTGTGTGTGTGTGTGTGTGTGTGTGTGTGTGTGTGTGTGTGTGTGTGTGTGTGTGTGTGTGGGGGTGTGTGTGTGCGTGAGATAATGAGAAACTTCTTAAGAAATATGAAAGAGCACGTAATTCCAAAAGGGATTCAACGTTTATTTGATGGTTGAGATAACAGAGCAATCCTAAGGTGGGACCTATAACGTGCATCTTTCAATGTTTTATTTTTTTTTATGTCCCAGCCATTCCAAAGCTGATTTTCTTCATTAAACTTTGAATTCCTCTTAAAATGGTACGCTCTGTATTATTTCATAAGTGGTTCTTTGGTATCTTTTAAATAGTTACAAGCCCAATACTCATCTCCACCAATATTGTACCGTCCTTTTAACGTTTGACCAAGAATAGCACAGATTTGCTCCGCAAGACCGGGGCGTGGTGAGAATATTAGTGTGCTAATATTCTGCCATGGCAATGAAATGTTACACGCATGTCTATGACGATAATAATTCAGCCAGCCATCTATTAGTTCTAATTCTGCCAGCGGAACAATCACTACCCCCTTCTCTATCTTCTCCCTCCCTTCTCTCTCATTCCTTTCGTTTTTCTTTGTCTCACATTCTCTTCTTCCCCCTAACTCTCCCTTGCATTTCCCTACATCTTTCTTCCATCTGTAAAGATCACGTATCCTGTAGATATAGCTTAGAGGAACAGGAAATCAGCGAAACCTAATCAGCTCATTACCCATCTCAATTGTCATTAATACACGCAGTAATGGCAAGCCGACAGAATACGCCGGTCTGGTCTGCTGTATTCCAACCAGCGTGTTAGGCGTAATGAATGCGCGGCTGATATGGATGCATCTCTTTGGCAGGTTGGATTATAACCGAACATTGGATAGTATTTTATCCCGTGGTGTCTCCTTCGTTTCTGTCCATAGTATCATTCCCTCTGACTACTACAGGTGATTAGATAAGGTATAGTCAGCTTATAATCCATGCCGTCATGTTTGTTAATATTTTCCTTGCATTACTTCATTTTTTGAATAAAGTCTTGAGAAACGGCAGCGAATGAGAGACGATAACACTTTCTGTCTTTCTACACACACATACATACATACATACACACAAACAGATGTGTATTTATATACACACACACATGAATGTGCGTGTGTGGTAAAATGCATATTATTATATCGAGCTTCTTCTTCGTGCATAATGCTCGTAGCAGACTATCACACACCTGCAAAGGATCTGTTCAAGAGCGTGATGGTTTAACTCTGGACAAGAGAAGATGAATGGCTGACCAGAAAAGTTTATCATTGACATGTTCTCTCTCCGTCCTATTTCTTTCTTAACAAGTTGTGGAAAGAATGCGTGAATCATTTACTCAGGTCTCTTGATATAATATATCCTCGATATACCAGCGGTACGACAAATCAACCCCCCTTGTGATGTCTTGATAAAAGTTTTTTTTTTCTTATCATCAATACCTTATCAGGCGACGTTTTCTCCAATCTTTTCTTTTTCATTCGTCCTTTTGGCCTTGCCTTCCTCAGAGGGCACTAACAGTCAATGCCCTTCTCCTTGTCCCCTATCTGATGATACAGTCAGCTTTCGTAATCTGCCGACTTCGCTTTATCCGTGTTCTTTCTCCCCTTTCTACTCTTCTTTTGCTCCATCCGCTACTTTCTCTTTCTGTCTTTGCTTGTCTCTTTACTTACGTCATGTTAAGCAGTTTGCTATAGCTTTCTTTAAAGGCATTATTTACCATTTGCAGATGAAACAAAAACCCAACCTCAGTACTTCTAAATAGTTCTAAAATGTGAGTTAGGGATAGAAACAAGTGATTTAAAAATGTTAATCAGTATATAATCAGTATAATCAACGTTAAGTTTGTTAAATACACAAAATTTCAACAACAGTCATGATAAAATTGATTCTATAATAAACTGTTGTGGTTTATTATAAAAAAAGTAATGATATCGCCTTACATCCTATTCTTAGACTTTATTGCAAAATCTTTATATAGTACGATATTTTGTGATACAACTGACGTACACACATGCATCGAAAGTGATAACTGGAACATTTTTAAATCACTGCTCCCATTGGTAAACAGTATACCTTTAAGATATTAATCAATCTATTTAGCATTTACGTTATTTCTCTGCTCTCTCGAGCAGCAGCCTGTCACCCTCCACCCCCCTCCCCCATATAACGCATGTGCGCTTGATAATACAGCCACTTTAGGTATCTTCATTTGATTACTTTCATCACGATCAAAAACCCAAAGGGCGGGATGTTGGCTCCTTTGGTAGCGCATCTCTTTGTCAATCGAATGGCTCGGGTGCGGGCGCGGGTTCGAATCCCCTCGAGTCCTACCGAGCAATGTTGTGTGTTATCATGCCGTCCCTTCTTGTAGAGGCAAGCTCGTTATTCCCTGGATACCATCAGGAAATAAAATGAAGACCCCGTGTGTGAGCCTCTTTTTCCCCCACTGTGTTCTTTTTTTCTCTCTCTATCTTTCTCTTCACAAGGGAGGTTGCTTGTGTTTGTTTGTTCGTCTGCTGGTTTGTTTGTTTGTTTATATAGGTCTGTACGTGTTGTGCACCTTTTATATTATATCTAGCAAATTGCTTCCTTGATGTTATTTAGTCTTTTTGTCCACGAGGAGACTGCAAAATACAAGCTTAGCTTTTTAGCATGTCTCCTCCATTTCCTGCAAGTTTTAATTCAATTTTCATTTGCTTTTGTGATGCGTAGTATTGTTAACTTCACGTATTTTTCTTTGTTTCTACATTGTATTGATATTGTGTTATTTTGTGTGTGAAAATGTTTTACACTGTTGGAAATGAAATAAACAAAATGAAATGAATGAATGAAATGAAATGAGAGAATCACAACGGCACGCACGTAAAAGATACTGCTTTATTCACTCATCGCAGGGAACATGGCGTATATCCACCTACCCGCTGACCCGGTAAAGTGGTCCGCCCCAAATACATGCACCACGTACATCTGGACTCCATGGAAGGCCAGCTATAGTGAAGGTGTATATATGGGCCATCCATCCATCTTAGGATATGGAAAGTGAAAACAGACAAGCAAGCAAAAACAACAACAACAACAGCAACAACAACAACAACAACAAACCCCATAACACCACCACCATCACCACTGCCTCCCACCTCCACCACCACCGCCACCACCGACATCACCAGAAATCATCAGCATTCGTCACCAACACCTACCAATTCCACCCTCACCACTCTGAGATTCTAAGACCTCCACAATTCTGTATATCCATGGACCTACGTAGGTCCATGATGTCCTAGTAGTGATGCCTGTAAGAAAGAAAAAGTAGAAAAAAAAAACGGCCGATGTATAGGGTACATGCAGGTAATATGAGACTGCAGGTAATATGGCACGCGTGACTTAAAAACCCTTATTACTCCACCTGAACCACTTCCAAAATGCATATAGCGCCATCTATAGTTTTATATCATCACTGTGCTTAGTTCTTGATGATTTTCCTGCTCGCTGACTGAAAGTTTGGTGAGAATATCACCAAATACTGAAAAGATATGTAAAAATTACAGTATTTTTTAGCCTTGATATAAGATTTGACATTTCACCAATTACACTGGTGTAAGTAAAGTTATTGTGTGTGAAATCAATTCTTTGCATTTTATGTAAGCTCATTGATTGGTTTAACCAAAGAAAGTGTGTTTTGGTCTATGTACTGTACTAAATATGTGTTATATGGCTTCAAAGGGGACCAACAAGACCCAACAAGCTGCAGGTAATATGAGACGTCAACATGGCGGACAGGTTTTATTAACATCTCTGATATCAAGTGACTTGCCTAATTAGATAGAAACCAACATCAAAATACCTCATTTTCTTCTCTGACAGTTTTTTATATTCAAAGTATATAAAAAATGTATCACAAAGTACAACACACAGCTATATGAACATGTATGTAAATTGATATTTGTGTACTTTAGATAGGGTGCTTCCAAATTAATGCCACAATTAATTTGGTGTGCTATAATCTTTAGTTTAAGTGTTATTTTATATGTGTTAGATACTGTACACGATTACTTCAAACATTTGAATTCACAATGTTCATAGTTTTAACCATAAAAGACTGGGGTCTCAACGTTTTGTGTGATATTTCCGCGGTTTTTATCATTTTTTATTCAATTTTCTTTTTGCAACTGAGCTAGGCCAGGCCTAGCTCAGTTGCCAAAAAAAAAAAGAATAATAAAATATAATAAAATGCCCATCAGGATTATCTTTTTTTCTTTTAACTTTTGTGCAACATTTGATACCTATTTTGTAAAAATAAAAGTAAAAGACCGTTACGTAATAATCTCATGTCGGTAATGAAATCTCATGTCGGCGTCAAATTTGAGAATTTCTGAGATTTGTGTACAAACACACGGAAAATGGCGTTTCATGCTTAAAATCAATTTTTGGCTTAAAATTGTGTTATTTGTCTCAGTTTTAGATAATATTCATATGATATCTATCAAAATTAAATAGTCAAACAACACCAATAGAAAAAAGTCATGAATTTAAGACATAAGATTGTCATTTTAACATTGACACAATGTCTACCATGCACAGTCTCATATTACCTGCACATGCAGGTAATATGAGACTTCTGCGATGATGTCATAATTTGCATATTAACTGTCAACAAAAATATTTGATTGGTGCAAATGCTATATAAAAGGAAGGATGAATAGTTGCTAATTCCCAAAAACAAAGTTTGATGGGTTTCTCTGTATGCATCTTCATGCCATTTATGCAAATGAGCTTAATAGTCTCATATTACCTGCATGTACCCTAGTTCAGGACTTCCGTATATGGATCCCCCTGTCATGACTGTGATGGAAAAGTATCATAGACTGCACATGAAATTGTAGTTACAACAGACAGGCCCTTCTTGACACCGTACCATATAATATCGTGGCATAGTAGATATCAATACGGGTGCGGTCCATCGATTTCCAGGTCAGTGGTTCACTGGTAGCAGCGGTTGTGTCATTTGGCAAGGCACTCGGCCTCATTGCCTCGTCCTTCGGCGATCGTCTATTTGAGTGCTTCCTTGGAGGCCACATAGAATACAACAACAACAACAACAACAACAACAACAACAACAACAACAACAACAACAACAGCAGCAGCAGCAGCAACAACAACAACAACAACAACAACAACAACAACAACGTCGACGACGACGACGACGACAGCAGCAACAACAACAACAACATCAAAACAGTTGATGTACAGATTGCTACTTATATGAAAACCGCGGACCTATAAAATGTTAGAACCTGAGTAAAATGATTTGCTACTCTCGGAAGAAAAATGTGAATCTTATTTCTATATACTTCTCAAATTTAGTACATAAATTGTATCATCCGTCTCAGTAGATTAGTACTACAAGAACCAGAAGGGTAATACATGCACTGTCCAAAATGGTCCGCCTGTTAGTAGACAAAGCCTTAAGGATGTACATAGGCCTACACACAGAATCAGGCAGTCTTGTTTCATTTCTAATATAGATTTTTTTTTTGTTAAATGTTGGTAATATGTTTTCATATTTTGTCGTTTTGAGTCCCATTGCAAGTTTTGCAATAATACTCCAATCACTTTCTCAACAGATTGTGGAAAAAGGATTATGCATTCTTAGTCGCCTTGGCAACTGGAAGAATACCGCATCAAAGAGACGGGGGTGAGATAGGAAGATATACAGGGAGAGAGAGAAGAGATACAAATAGATAGCTATTATATTATCTATACGCTACTTCTCCCCAGCTAATGGTGTGTGCATGAATGCGACTTAAATCGAGCAGTCGCAGGAAAGTGTAGATTATGATATGACGGTAAGGTCTTGAATTTGCAAGTTGCGGTAATAATAAACAAAGGTCTCATCCCGCTTACATTATTTTATAGAGTTTAAACTCTGCAAGCCACACAACTCACGAACTGCAGACTGAAGCGAATAATTCATGAATGCCTACACTATGCACATGCAATTACGCCAGTCTTCAGCTCTAGAGCACTGTATTGTGAATTATGTCTATATTCAGTCATAAAATCGGATCATCAGTGCTCAATGCTGAATAAAATTGACTGAAGTCGCAATTAGTTTTGTTGTTGTTGTTTTTACGCGGCAATGCTTCCTTTATCTCTTCAAATGCAGCAACGATCAAGACGGTAATATAAAATCCAGCGAAATTGCGTGTTCAAATTTGATCCGAGCTCTTCCGCCTGACTGAGAAATTTACCCCTCATTGTTTGATGAATATCACAATGATTTTTTTTTCTCTGTTTGTTCGGATGCCTATTTTCCTTTACGCTTTATAAATTCCCTCTATCTCAGTGAAGATATCACATTGTTATCATTACTCATCTCTCAGCGTAGAAACCCTGCCTATACGGGCTTTCGTTAGGTCTTCTTTCCCTCGTAGAATTGCTAGAAGCTCCAGAAATGAATTTGAGAGTTCAAAACATTTATTGCACATGCCTGAACAAGGAACAGATTGCACATGAATAAAGAAAATATTAATACAAATATGGTGAAACATCTGCAAAAGAAATCAGCAAGTTAACAATACTTGGCCCGTAGGCAACAGACTAATAGATAGATAGATAGATAGATAGATAGATAGATAGATAGAGAGAGAGAGAGAGAGAGAGAGGGAGAGAGAGAGAGAGATGGGGGGGGGGGATAGTAAGGGCCTACATTGGCCCAAAGTGACTCAAGGGTATACTTAGTAGACTCCACTGATGGTCCAATGTTTTCGGTAATCTATCCCACTCCGGCATCCAGAAAAACCTATCAGCCTAGAGAAATTAAATCAGGGACACACTCGGATCCTCTGCAGTTTTCCCTCGTTTCGTCATGTTCAATGACCCGTTCATAAAGGGAAGAGAGATGAGCACGCAAGGATCTCTTGCATTAAAGACAATACTGACATGAATGGGTAGTTATTATATATATATATATATATATATATATATATATATATATATATATATATATATCTATATCTATATATATATATATATCTATATCTATATATATATATATATATATATATATATATATATATATATATAGTTATCAAAGAAATAAGATAGAAGAGGTTATATCTATATCTCTATCTATCTATTTATATTTATTATAAACATGTATATGTATATATATATATATATATATATATATAGTTATCAAAGAAATAAGAAAGAAGAGGTTATATCTATATCTATTTATATCTATTATATATCTATTATATACACGTATATGTATATATATATATATATATATATATATATATATATATCTACCACAAATATACAGTATATCTTGCGCGAGAGAATATGATTCTTCACATGCATTATGATACATATGTGTGATGATCATTTCCTACTGTTAAATGTGTCAAAAACAAAGGAGTTGATCATAGATCACAGACGTAATGCTACTGAGCATAGGGCAGTTACAATTCACGGGGTAGAAATGGAACAAGTCCAGGAATACAAGTACTTGGGTACGACCATAAGCAACTCACTTAACTGGTCAAAAAATATTGAATCATTGCAGAAAAAAGCAAATCAGAGGCTTTATTTCGTTAGGACCCTGAAAAAGCTTCATGTGGAAGACAGACTCGTTGCTCTATTCTACAACTCCATCATTGAGAGTGTTCTAGCTTATAATATTGTGTGTTAAATTTGCTCAAGCAACAAAATGTGATTTGAAGAAGCTAAATCGTCCCAGAAAAATAGTCCAACGCCTATTAGGGCTAGACTTGCCATCCCTCGATGATGTCTATCAAGAGAGAGTTGCTTCCATACTGGGGAAGATTATGCAGGACCCCACCCACCCACTCAACGAAAACTTTACCTTCAACCGTTCAGGTATTCGCTTGTGTGTTCCACGTACTCAGAAAACCCGTTTCAGGCAATCGTTCATCCCTAACGCCATACATCTCTATAATGCGCAAGTCCGAAGGTCTGTGTCACACCCGTCATGAATACCTTATACCCAGATAGCAATTGATCGTAATAACTATGGATATTTTTTGTGTGTGTATCAGACGTAACATTGATGTAACATTACATTGATGACGTAATTCTGAAATATTTGTGTGTAAGAAAAATTTACTCACACAAACACACACGCGCACCCATACACACACTCACACATACAAAATACATACCACCCTTACTCACACCATACCTTGTATTACTCTCAAATGTTATTGCACAGACATACATCTCACCATGTATATATATTTTCGTAACTTAAACTCATATGTTGTAATTAAAGATTATATTATATTGTTTTTTTTCTTTAGACGAAAACATTATATGAGCAATTATTGAAAGCTTTCTTTTTATGATTTTATATAATACAGAATATTTTGGCCAAAATTGATTTACAAGTTGTATATTATCCATATTTGGTCTATTTCATATGCTATCTTATGTATACATTGGGCAAGCAGAATTATATGATATGCAATATGTATTTTTGAATTATGATGAATTTGTTAATTTGTAATATGTAATTGTAATTTTTTGTCTTGTTCACTATGTGGACTACATGTAAAAAACCAGTGAAAAGAGAATTTCCTTTATGGACAACAAAGCAATTCATTCATTCATATTGGCTTTGTAAAACTAATGCTGATTTTTTTTACATATGCATTAATTATGATATGAGAGGATAGGAAATGGTCAACATGCTACCAGAGATTCGCGCCTATTTTGATTTATAGTTGCATTTATCGTCGCACGAAATGACCTCTCTGAACTTTGAGAAAAACAGACGGCCACACACGCTAAGGGACAGAGTGAATGTGAGATGACAGACGAGCGAGAGAAGGAATGAAAAACAACAACGACAAAAAGGATATGGCTATTATATAAAGAAAAATAAAGTTGTTAAGCCCATGGCTCAGCAACACCCGACGGGGAAAAGAAAACAACCCGAAAACAGCCTGACAAATTAATCTTGTTTGTTGAATGCCCTTGCAGCTAAATGCACACGATTAAGATGAAGAATCATACGTGGAAGAGAAGGCGCCTGTGATATAGCCTGTCAACACTATGTCATTTCTTCTGTATATGATATAAAACACTATAGGAAAAGGGGAAGCCATCTTCTCTACACTCATGAGAAGCGGAGGTGCTTTTTCTTTTCTATCTCTCTCTAAATCTCTCTTTACACTCTTGCCCCTGTCGAAAGTCGGATGTAAGAAGGGATCTTGACGTCCACATACCGGGTATTAATCTTGTCAGATAACACAACTTCATTTCGAAGATATGTCAAAGTGTTTGAAAGATTGATGATTATGAAAACTCACTCTCTATTTCATCTTCTATATTATAGAATATAATCATTTTCGAATTATTTGCGTCGACATGTGTCGACATCCAGACATTTCAAGTCAAAGTAGTACGTAACAAAATACAAATGATATCAAAATAATAATCATGAGTATATAACTCGTAAATAATTTCTTCGAATTTTGAAGTCTGACATCTGTTATCTAGAATTTATCGATATTCTTTTCAAGTTCGATTTACTTCTCTCTAGAATATAAGATATCGGGATGGAACTGTATGTCCACTCTCGAAAGTATATATATAGACTACCTTAAATTGTCAGTTTGTATATTTCATGCATGTTCCAAATTATAATGGCAGATGCGAAATCCGCGTAAGTTAAAGGCTCACAGTTGTTTTCGTAAATTTCATGAGATACCTGTTGTCTAAAATCTACAGATTCTGTTGTCGATGCAGTCCGTTTTGCACATTATGCCAGAAACGATTGAAAGACAATCAATGAACTCTGAATACAACCCCTGCTGACGTTTCCACGTGTTCTTAAAAGCTCTTTTCATTGAAAAGGCACCCGTGCCCGAGATCGCTTCGCAAGAGTAAGAAGTAAATGAAATGAATTCGTGTTCCGCATTTCATACACTTTGATTTGTCCATGGTTTGCTTCGAACATGCTTTCCAGATAAAATGCGAAAACGATCCATTTCGAGCATAGTTAAAGGGATGGTACAATATTGGTAGAAATGAGAATTGGGCTTTTAACTTTTTGCGAGATACCGAGAAAGGTACAGAGCATACCATTTTAAGAGGAATTCAAAGTTTAGTTGATGAAAATCGGGTTTGGAAAGACTGAAACATCAAAAAACAAAGTAAAACAAAGCCATCGTAATAAAGTGTGGGTCCCACACTTTATCAGAATCGCTCTTTTTTGGGTATCTCAGCCATTTCAACAAATTGTTTTATCAAATTAACATTGAATTCCTCATAGAATTACATGCTCCTTCATAATTTCATAAGAGGTTTCTCATTATCTCACCAAAAAATGTTAGAAACCTGAAATTAGGTCTCAACCAAAACTATATGATCCCTTTAAAATGCAGTGTCGGGCGTATATATAGATGTAAAGCCTAAAGGTATCACGTTTGATTCTCGGAGACCAATAAATCTATGCCTGTAAAACCAAATGGTAAACGTCTCGAGAAATTGATACTTGGCCTGTTATAGGATCATTTCATGCAGGCCAAGTATCAATTTATGGATACGTTACACCAAATACCATTTGGTTTTCTAGGGCATAAATGTCTTTGTTTCCAAGAATCAAACGTGGTACCTTTTTAGACCTTATATACATATCGCGTAAAATCCTCGACACAGTACAAAATTGTCATCCAGTCGCATGTTCATAGATTTTGCGTGTAATACAATGTACCACTTTTCTATATAATGAGTCATGACAAGATTCACAACCTCTGAGGACCAAAAATGTCGTAGCTACGAAGTATATAGTAAATAGACTACTCAAATTATGTCATCATCCTGTTCAGACCCTGGAGGACAGTGATTACTCATAAAGCATTTCATACTGATCGTACCGCTGTCAATTTCATTCTCTGAAATAGAAAGAGGCGTGTCAACAGAGGCGTATGGTGCTATAATACGCAATTAAAATCACGTTTTTGTGTTTCTTTTTGGGTGAAGTTCTCCTCCACATAACATTTATTGTGTGTGTGTTGTTCTTTTCTTTGTTTTTACAAAATTCTTTCTTTTTCATTGGTAATATTGACAATATAGAATTTATGTTGTCATAATGAAGTCTGTGTTATCTTGTCATGAATTAATTTGTATATTGTTTAGATGAAAAAAGAAATAAAAGATTGACAAAAACGATACATTATATAAATATATGTATATTATATATTATATATATATATATATATATATATATATATATATATATATAACACACATATATATATATATATATATATACAGTACATATATATATATCCTGTTCCATCCTGGCACCGGATGTAATAATGAAGGCGCCCTGATAATTTTCGAAGTCTATCGCGTTCTAACTAATAAAAAGACGAAAATTCTTGGAAGTTGGTTCCTCCATCTTTGTTTTTCATGCATAATTCACTTTATACCCATCACGGAATTGGCAGTTGTCATTGGAAATGCAAAATAAATATATTCAACAGCCAATACACACATGATGTAAACGATAAAGTGCAGTGCCTGTCGAATCAAATAAACACATAGACATACATACAAGTGGAATTTTGCTTGCAATTTGACATCTTGAATTGTAAACCACAGAAATCAACCGCATTCTTTTTTTTTGTTTAGATCGTTGTTCTTGTTGCTTTCGTTTTGGTCAACATGCGCATACTGAGATTCCAACTTTTCACACGACGTCTTCGAACCGGTGTTGGAAATCGATAATGATTTGCCGATGAAGACCGTTGCGAGGTCATTTTGTCCGTGAAGGTCAAGAATGTCCAAAATAGAAACACGGAATGACCCTCAGCCCGTTCTTTCCCCCACACCTCATGCTTCCAGTAATTTACCTGACTACCTCAAATAAGACACGGATTCATCATCCATAAGGGTACGACCTGATCTAGGCTCTCCACATGTCCCAGTTGAGTGAGTATGGAAAATTGGCAACGTTAGTGTTCATATGGTGTTTGCCTACTCAATACCAACAGAAACGATGGGCGCTGCAGGTTCGGATGCAGGTTACATCTTTCATACACTCATTAAAATGTTGAATCGTTCAATTACGCAGATACAGTCGCAAACAATACAAAAACACCAATACACACGCACACAAATAAACAAACAAACAAACAAACAAACAAACAAACAAACGAACAGACGCAATAGATACGAGTTAATGATATAGCAAGGATGATGACAAAAGCGATAACGTTGATCGCAAAATCAATGGAATAATGCTGTCTGCTGATCCCCTCCCCTCCTTCCCCCGTTGCTTGCTTCATTACATAATTAACCCAAAATCTAGATATATAGTTTCAAAGATGATCCAATGCCAGTGATATATTCTCGCCCTTTTATACAACATCGTGACCCAGTTCATACTATCCATTAACAAGATTTGACAAACGCATGACGTGCTTGAAAAACTCATCCAAAAAGTCCTGTCTCCTGGGATCATACGCCTTACGTCTCTTATGTCATGATTACATAGACTCAAAAGGCATTTTTGATACATCTGTGCACAACATTGCAGGAACCTTTTTCATCCCAGCCACTTTCCACCCTCCCAATGTGGTTTGAATCGATACAGAGTCAAGGAATCCGAAGTACTGCAGACGGTATGTGTTTTTCTAAATCCTAATGTTGATAAATTTTGTTTTCATGTCTAGGAAAAGTGGGTAATACAAATGGCCAGAGGGGCTTGTGGAGGAGAAAAATGAGAGAGAAGCCCGCCAGCTGATTTGTAAAAACAAGACGTATTATTCCATGGCCTGGGATTAAGTACAAAATTAATAGCACCGTGACAGAACAGTAGGCTTTAATGTGTGTGTATGTGCGTGTGTGCGCGCAAGCTTGTGTTCTTGTGTATTTATGATATTACATTGTGTGCGATTATGTCTGTGCATTTTCACAGTCGCATGGATTGTGGTGGTTTGTGAGTGAAATTAAAGCTTTTGGGCTTCAACATAGTCAATAATACCATATACTAGACTTTTCAGCGGTCTTCTGGTAAAAGAAGCTCTGCACATTTCAGCCCATTTCAAGCCCATACCACGCCATTAGGCGCTATTCAGGTAATCGGAAGAGTGATTTGTGCTTCACTTTACCCCTTCCACCTATCATTCTGTGACCAGGATAAAGCTGGGATAGCTATGAGCTCTCCAGCATCCGACACAATGTCATGATAGACGGAGATTTCATCATGCTTTGCCGTTTTCTTTCATCACGCTGTAAAAGCCGGGGTATAATGTCTAGGCCTATTTTAGCCCTCTTGTTGAGGTACAAAGATGGCACTCACATTCTGAACGTGTACATGTGTGGGGAAAGTGTGTGTTTGTGTTTGTGTGTGTGTGTGTATGTGTGTGTGTGTGTGTGTGTGTGTGTGTGTAAGGGAGCAGTTATCAGAGAGTCAGTCCTTAAACAAGTTTAACAAGGGTAATTAAATTACCGCGCGATGGTAACTATAAGGTGTTTGGATGCAGGACGCTATTGTCGCTGCGAGACCAAAATGTGACGGATGAGAAGAGAGACAAACATACAGACAGACAGACAGACATGGCGGACAGGCAGACAGAGAGAGAGAAAAAAAGAGATAACGTAAGAAAAAGAAATATGGTGACATAAGAGGCGCCAAATTAAGGTCACTTTCGGACACCTCCTCGACGCCAGTCGTAAGCGGCGACTGGAGGACGGATGGACGTGTAAAACGCATCGTTACGAAAACCTCTCTAATGATGTAATAATGTCTAGGGGTAACGCGCTCTTATCTCATTAGTGAATGTGTCTACCCTCCCCCATTTTTAAGGAAAAGGGGTGGATGACGTTTTTCGTCAGCGGAAAAAAATTGAATCAAAAGTTTCGAAACCTCGATTGAGAATGAGAGACGTAGGCTAATCCACTGTTCAATGGTTGCATCTCTGACCGATGTAACGCTCGTCCAGAAACTCGTCTTTTCGATGAACCTTTTTATCATTGAAGTCAGAAAATGCAATCAGAAGGGTTCATACTGGTGATAACTATGGTCAGTCATGGCTTTTCGCTTTTCATGCAAAGAGTGAGACAAGAAAATTATCAAATCAAAGCTTGAGCATCTTACAAATTTCAATTGAAAATCACGACAGCGAGTCGCGTCTTGTGCTGCTACGGGATTCGCCTTTCAGAAACAGTGACAGCACCGTGCCTCTTATGTACGAGAGAGTTATAGCCTTAATTCCGTGTAGTACTTATTTCTATCCAACAGCATAATCATCAAATCCAGAACAATAAAAACGACCACATGCAGATACATCGCATGACTATAGGCAACTAATTAAACCATTTAAATTTTCACTCTAAAGATTGAAAAAAAAATCTTGATACTCATTCAATTTATTTTCTGTAGTGGCTTTGCTGAAAATGCTACACGCGTGATTGTTCTGAACATGGTCTGAACAGAACCTGAAAGGATAGATGTATCTCTTTTTACAGTATCGAACTTATCTTTACCTCGCTTCCGACTATGCATGTGAATTTGATGTATGGTGCCACTAATAAATGGTCCCTGGAGATCCTTATCAACTGGGGCAAAAAGGGGGCAAAAAAGGGGGGAAAAGAGGGGAAAAAACCATAAAGGGGGCAAAAAAGAAAAAAAAAAAAAAGAGGAAAAAACCAAAAAGGATTGTTGTCTTACGGGGCACACTAGGACCGTGTCATGTTTCAGTGATGTTATCGATCACGCGACAGCTGGGAAAATGTCGGGTCACTTGTTTCTTGGCGATTTAAAGGGCAAATCCACTTCATAGCCAAGTTGAAAAACAAACAAAACAAGTGAATGTTTCACTAATATCTGACAATGATATAAAACGTATAGAATTGTAAGCATAATATATATATTGTATAAATACATAATATCTATGGTGTTTTTCATAATTCCACATGAAAATAAGATCAGGGAATAATGTCACTGACTTATTCACAACGTTAGTCTGTATACAATGTTCTAACGTCTATCATAGTTATATTTTGGAAACTATCTGAGTGTAATATATAATACTACTATCATTTCGAGTGCGATTACACAAGAGAAAAGCACAAGAGATTGAGACAAATTTTTGTTTTCAATTTTAAAATTTCACATGCTTCCTTTAAAGAATGAAGTATATGTCGTAACCACGTATGCAAATCAACCAAGGTGATGACGTCATCAACTCATAACTCTTCCTCTGGTTTGTTCACAAACGATATTAAAAACATCATGTTCTTGGTTAATAAGTCAGTGTAACTACAACGCTTCAACTCCCAAAATCACAATCGCCGGTATATACTGTCACACACGAAAGATTATGACCCAAATAATGCAAATTAAGATTTTGTGGATTTTTTTTTTTTGTCTCATGTATTTTTTTTTAAAGTATAAATAAGATTTGCCTATGGGTGGATTAGAAACTTGACGGACTATTACATCATCACCTATTTTGGTATGGATGTGTGGTTTCTAGTAATATAACTCGTTTGGGAAAGAAAAACTCTAACAATCCCCAGTGTTCTTATTTCAGGCCCGACAGATCATGATAAAGTTACTATTTTGTTGTTTTTTGTCTTTATATCTATCAAAACCAATTTGAAAATGACGCGGAATTGACTTTAACTACATAATGATATTAAGCGTCGATCATAATCTTTGGGCTGCTTTCAACTGTAATTGCATCATGCATTTTAGTTTTGTAATTTCTTCTCCAAAAGCAAACCTTTGTCTATTATTTTTAATGTATTTTGATGTGTATAATGCCTTTTCCCATCTAACGCCGAATGAAAATAATGAAAGTATAACTGTTCAAGCTAATACAAAACTGGCAAAGCGGAGTCTTCATATATTATGATTTGCATAAAACAATATTATATAGGCCTAAACAATTATATAGACCTATACAATATTATATTAATCTGATATATTGTAATGTAAAAGTATATAATATAATTTTGCAACACCTCTAAGTTCTCATTGTTTTGTTTGTGTGTGTGTGTGTGTGTGTGTGTGTGGGTGTGGGTGTGTGTGCGTCTTGCATTTCATTTGACAAACCTTCCACTGATCCGTTGGTTAGATTTTTTTTTCTTTTGTTACCATACATACGTGAGCATACCCTATCCTTTCAATTACTTTCTGCCAAAAAGATGTCAATTTACAATCACATCGGACGAAAAAAAAAGTCTCAGCGTTGTGCCCGTGGTTGTTTACCTAAAAATTTTCACATCTTCATGTACACATTACTTGTATAGACGTCCCTCGTATACTAAGTATTACTCGATAAGCCACGGTTGCCGAATTTAAGATATAGTGTACGATATAGCTCCCTGTTGTTCGTATTGTTCAGAAATGGGGAAATTATTTCGTTCTTCTTTTCGGGGAAAGGATAATAATTTGCGCAAGAACGGGCACCGCCATACAGTTAAGTGGCAATTTCGTTTTAATTGGTCCGTTTGAGAGAAGCATCAGCAAGCTCAGAGCGCCGCGAGGGAAAGAAAAAAAAAAAGAAAAAGAAAAAAACCCAGAATACGAGTAGCCTGTACTACCAGGGTATTCCCTGACGTCATCAATCATCAATTTGCCTCGGCAGTATATCTATTGTTAGAGTCTTCGGCATGACAGACCGTGAATGATCGTCCCTATAGATGAAATATAATTTGTACTCTGCGTACTTACAGCTTTTCCATTCCTTTTATATGTAAACATAATAATGATGATGATGATAATAATAATAATAATAATAATAATAATAGCAATAATAATAATGATAATAATAATGATAATAATGATAATCAAGATAATTATAATAACAAAAATTATGATGATAATAATAACAACAGCAACAATAATGATAATGATAATAATGACAAAAAAAAAAGATGGCTGTACGCTACGATCACGGTTTGACTGAGCACCTTATCACTAGCTTTACACTTACAAGACGTTTCAATAGTGCTAATTAAAATGCTGACTTTCCTCCTATGTCTATTCACACTTCTAAGATGAAGACAACATAAAAGAGAAAAAAGCACAAAAACATGACCATGAATAAATCATTGATTGCCGAATAAGCAGTGCATGTAATGACAAATTTAAATCTGTCTCGAAATAATATATGACCCGTTTACTGCAGACAGTGAGCCAAAAAATGCCATGCGAACGTACATTTTTTAATACGTTAAAGAGTCTCTTCTTTCCAGCTATTTCAAGAACTAATGACAAGTGTCGTTGATTGAATCATATCAATGAGAGACTCGTAAAAGCATTTCGGAGTCGAGAACAGAAGATCAGAATGATATAGGATTCGGTTTTTGCCAATCAAGCTCGATTTGACGTGTTTCAAGAACGTGTCCATAATCACAACTAGGATTCTTGATTGACAAAGCTAAGGTGACCACTACGCCACATCAGTTTGCCTCACCTCACGCAAGGCGAATTACTTTGGGAAGGAAATAATAAAAAAGGTGAGGAGATTATCGGCTAATATGCTATAGATAAGACCATAAGGTTGTTTGAGTGAGTGAGTGAGTGAGTGAGTGAGTGAGTGAGTGAGTGAGTGAGTGAGTGTGTGTGTGTGTATGCGTATGTGTTTGTGTTTGTATGTGTGTCTTTTTGTGTGCGTTCTGATACACAGCATCTACACTGCAGTCTTACTTGTTAGCCAAGATCTACCAGCTTCCAAAACTTGCTCTCATGGTGACACGACATTAAATTTGCTCCTGCGACAATTGCTCCGGTCTTATTTTCTCCAAGAACCAATAAAGGGTGAGGGTTGTAATAGGGTTTTAGGTTTAGTTTGATGTGAGGATTAGGTTTAGTTTGACGTGAGAATTAGGATTAGCGTTATATCTAGGGTTATGTTTGTAGGTAGAATTTATGTTTGGATTAGTGTGCAGATATTTCATGGGAGCAATAATATTGTCGCAGGAGCAAATGTCCTGGAACCGTTCTCCATTCATTCATTTCACATCATTCTGTGCATTCCTTTTCAACCAAAGCTATCATTTACCTTTAAAGAATGAGTACCCACTGATGGCATTTTGCTATCATTTCAGCATTAATGACGAAACTAAAATACCATTGTTCTTTGAATACCAGAGTGAGACAACAGCTATGGATATCTACGTTTGATGTGAAAGTACTTCTCATGTGGATGTTTTTTTATAGAGAAAGAATCTATTACGAAATGACATGCATTCTTTGCGGAGGGTTACGAAATACATGTCTTAGCAGACTATCCATATCTCTAGGTTCAAAGGTATATATACATATACATATACATATACATATACACCATATGAACATATACAAAGAGAGAAAGAGAGAGAGAGAGAGAGAGAGTGTGTGTGTGTGTGTGTGTGTTGTGCGAGAAGAGGTCTCGACCGTCTACAGAATCAGTGTATCACTTTATTCATTCAATTATCTTTTATATGTGTAGCCTATTATTAATATGCATGTATGTAATACACATATGATTGTGTATGCATACTTCTCATTTTTACATCAATATATTGGTACGTGTTATCAAACGCTTGGCGAGCAGTATTTTATTTTTTTTTGCACCGTCTCTTCAAGATATATTCAGAGCCTAAAGTGTTTGCTACATTGCCATCAATATTGAGCTGTCGCGTCGTATATGCCAACATGCATGCGTAGCAGTATTATCTTGTTGGTTTCGTTAGCTCATCCCTATATTGCAGTCGCTGTGTAAATATGATTATGATGAATTTTTATCGACAAAATGACAGACAAATGCTGAGGATTATGTACTGCAGACACAGATTATGCAGGGATTGTGGCTTGCGATGGATAATGTGCCAGATATGTAACCATGACCTTTCATGCAGGACTCGTTACAATGACTTTGCCTATCATCTATAATACCAATACACGCTTCAAAAATACAAATGTGGACTTTTTACATCTGCTCAAAATGTTGATGGCAATAATGGTTAACTCATATCAATAACAATAAAAATAACAACAATTATCCTCATCATTTCGCTCATATTAAACACCAGCATAAATGAAATATCCAAAAGAGCATTAGTGCTTTCAAAAATAGCTATCTGTATCTCCACTCTTAGTATTCATAGATAGCAGGGTACGGCTATGTTCAGTATTACCAGACTTCACTATGCCTTCACAAGGAATCTTGAAACATACTGATACTCACCCTGGGAGTGGGAGAAAGGCGATTCCTTCACTCCTACTTCTCTTCACGAAAAGTCAAGGTTAAAGTGGCCTTGACCATGACGACAAAGGCTCACATCAAAACCGTCAAAAGCGAAATGAAGACAAAGTGCGATGGTGGATTTCCAAGCCGGGAAGTGGGGCAGAATAAGCCCAATCCGTCTCAGGAGGGAAAAAATCCGCCAGAGCTTCGGCTATAAACAAATAAGATGCCGTGATGACTCGAATTTGATGGCACATCTCATGCGAAGAGGATGCAAACAGCGGAGTGCCAGCTTGTCTCACCGCGGCCCTTACTCCCCTTCTCCTGCGGAGAAATTCTAGCCCCCCCCCCCCCCCTCCTTCCCCTATTTTTTCCATCCGAGACGGACATGATGGGTGTAGCAGGATTTCGCGCGCTTTCAACGACCATTTCGTCGCGCGCTTTTAGTCTCAGACATTACAGACCTCGCTCTGATGCCTTCCTCATCTATATCAAACAAAGCGCTAGTAAATACAGTGGCCTCCGTTTATTCGAGATGCTGTTGAACACTCAGTTTATCTACGCGAAACTGTTGAATTCAAGGAAGCACCATCTCTATAGGCTCGGAGCGTATTATGCCAAACTCACTGATTAACACAACAAGCGCTTGTCCTTCCCTTTTCGCATAACTGGTGCCGTTCCCGTCTCCATCAAACAGATCACGCCTTTTCAAAAAGAAAGAAAGCATGATAAAGAAAACATAGACTGAATCAATAATCTTGTGCCATCGCAATCCAATAACAAAAGAAACAGGACTTATGATATGATGGATAAACACATAGTATATAGGGACCTACACGAAGCATGCTATGTGACAACGTTATTTGACTAAGAAACGCAAATTGATTCGGCAAGATGTACAAAGTCGGCGAATGATATCCTCATGACGGCAGTCTTACTGCGAGAGAAGTCATATTTAGGCCAATTATTGAATAAACCAGCTTCATCTTGCATGAGTTCACAAAGCGCTATCCTGATGGAAATAATATATACATTCAGTAGACCTATCATCCTTGCCTATGGCCTCACACAGGCGCATAATATTTTATACCTACTAGTATTCTGAGATCTCCTCTTTCAGACTTTGATCAAACCTTTCATTGCATTTTTCGTTTCCAATTTGTGTGTTGAAAATGCCATGAGGAAAATATTCAATCTTTCAGTGGATTTTTTGCAGCTGTAGAAAATAAAGCGGTTCTCTAGGATGAAACCATTTTCTGTTAGCAATTGGAAGAAGAATGTATAGAAATAAAAATATCCATAGTGTTATGTGACAATTTGGCAAAAGTATTATTATGTGCACCTCTTATTGTGTTGTTCTTGCGATAACTATATAAGTACGAACTCTCTGCTGCATTAAATGCACTCGCATCATCACTGATTGCAAACATGGAGAATATAGCCTCCAATCACCATCACCTTTTGACAAATAATAAAATGACGGACAGTTGCTTTGCTTTTCTTTAATTATTATGTTTTCATCAATGTACCACCTATTCTTTGTGTATACAGATGGAACAAAAATGGCAAAGTTGGACGAAATACCATGTGAATGCGGAAGACTAGCCCGCGAGCATAGACTAATACCGGAGTAGCTGCATTACCTAAAAAAGAGTCATTTTACAGACCGACAGCCGACTCTTTTGTTTTTATCCGAGCATTGATTTTGTTCCCCCGCCGCTTGGCGCTTTCTTTGCTCCTTATTTTCCAGTGCATGGCGGGGAGGAGGAGAGTCGGTCTTATCCAACAGAATTTAGGGTGAAAGTCACGTCTATAACCAGCCATTATGGATTTCTACTAACGTGGCATCAGTTTTCCCATTTAACCCCTCTACAGATTTGCACCTTTCCTTAAAGTCGAGGTAAATCAATTTCAGCATCCAAAATATTTTGACTAACTCGTTGGCATAAATATTTATACTATTCAGTTTTTATCTACAGTGTCGTGATACGAAATTATCAAAAGATCACCTCAAGGTGTGTTTGACCGTTATGTGGATTTGAATTAATAATGAAATGTGGTATCATGTTGTATGTGGCATAATTCTTTAGAAAGGTTATTCACGTATACACACGTGGTTTTACGTCCTTAGCAAGCAAAACAGGGGTGATGTCTGCATGGTTACTGTCACCATCACAATGATTAAGTGATACACACGCACGCGTTGACAGACGAACGCAGACATATTGGTCTCGTTTGCAATTCACGAAATATGTTGAGCTGCGTATATGGAAATCTAAATCCAAATACAAAATAGAGATCAAAATAAGATCGCTTTAAAAGTACTAGTTGTCTTAATATAGATTTTGAGTTTTAGTATTCAATAAGGTCTACTTCATTGATTTTGTAAAAAGTGTGCAAGTGTGCGCGCGCCTAAGTTTGTTTGTTAACATGGTTAGTATGTGATTTGGTCATTATGACACGTCCTCCACCTGCACTCCTCCTGTTTACCAAGTGATTAAGGATCAACCGTTTAATTCACCGAACTTGGCTCGAGTGTGTCTTATCTGATACAAAAGGGACAAAACAATGCGCAATATATCGAGCAACTTCCTTATATGAGATACACTTTGATTTATCTTTGCAGCGGTAGATTAAACTTGAAGATAATGGTTGTTTTGTTGGGTTTTTTTGCTAATCTATACCATCAGCCATTGAATTCATCTCCTCGGGGATTTCTTATAGGTAAGGCACCATGATAGTTTCGTCATACATCAACGTGGAAATGCCATCGGACCACTGATGATGAAAACGGTATTACTATCATCTATCATAATTTTGTTCTCTTTACTGACATTTGATTTATGGCTTTGAAAGGCAGAAATTTAGAGAATGTATGTCATTCTATTGCAATAATTATTTTCCAAGTATAGAGTCATAAGCAGAATGTTGATTTCACATCATGAATAATACCATGAGAAGTGAAGCCTCTATTTTGGGCGAGACTTCAAGATAACAGTTTGCAATTCATTTCTTCAGCTGAACAGGACATATCTATACCACGAGGGCATACTAAAGGTCTCATAGTGTTGTGCATATCTACAATAGCTAAGGGAGCTACTATTCTATACGCTGTGGCGGCATTTTGCGTCCCGGCACAGGAGTCATGTACGCCACGTTCTTGCGAGTTATGTACACTTGAGTACACAGTGATCCACGGGGGTTAGCCGATTGGCTTGTCACGTGATACGAACAAGCGTTGAATCTGCTCTATATTTAGAAGGTTTACTTAGCTGGATGAAATGGGAGAAGGAAACTAAAACAGAACCACGCGAAACAGTGGAATGGTCGTGGGCAGCGAACTGCGGACGGATGTGTGCCTATAAAGACAGCATGCATTGTCACATTTTAAAAATAAACATTCTGCATTCGATCATCACATTGTTATGATAACATACTTGATGATAATGATGACAGTGCCAAAAACGAAAACTTCAACAGTAATCACTGGTAATGATAAAGATGATTATAAAAATAATAACAACGTGATAATACAAATGATAAAGTGTACTATTGCTTCCTATTACTAATACTACCACTGGTAGACTACTATACCAGTATACTACTACTACTACTACTACTACTACCACTCTACTACTACTACTACTACTACTGCTACTACCATTACTACTACTACTACTACTACTACTACTACTTCTACTATCACTGATACTACTACTACTACTACTATTACTACTACTACTACTATTACTGTACTACTACTACTACTATTACTACTATACTACTACTACTACTAGGCCTACTACTACTACTACTACTACTACTACTACTACTACTACTACTACTACTACTACTACTAGCCTATACTACTACCGCTAATGATAACATTGATGACAACAATGATGATGATAATCATAATAATGGTAATAATGAGCATTTTGTAAAATCCATTAAATTCTAACCCACTTTATCTAGGTGATCAAATCGCAGTGCTACATAATGTAAAGTCGAATTACAAGAGAAACCAATGTCAAAGAAGATCATAATATAGAATAAAAGCAAACGCAAAACAAACAGAATGTAGAAAGGAAATATTGTTTGCCTTGTATAATAACTTGAACAATGGAGTGATTTTAAAGTTCATGTGAATATTTACAAAGGTTTCTGATCATTAATGCTAAGATGATTATAAAGTGAACCTCGTGATTTTGTCTATCACACCACTTGAAGGAATATTTATATACGTAAAAATGTTTGCACCAGATTATACGCCTAATCTGTTTTATATGCTCTCGAAATAACGACGGTTTGTGCCTATCTGGTAATGAAACTTCTTTACAATGCAACATTATGGGGGGCGAGATCTCATTAGTAGATTAACGCAATTTCATACAAGTGATGCACCTGGGGACGAAGTCGCATTACATTTTTTTTCTACCAATGGCTCTATGAAATGATCTGCTGCCTCAAAAGCAGTACCCCCCGTCCCTCTCTCTCTCTATACTCCCCCTCTCTCGCCCTCTCTCTCACCCACCTTCAATCTCCGTTTCGTAGGAGGAAGAGATTCATATCGGAATGCGATCCACGGCGTTGGTAATTCGCTGGTTCCCCTTACTCACTATAAAATAAGTGAATAAGCTGGGATTTCGTATCTATTTTCACCCATGAGGAGCAGCGGTAACCTTTGACGTCGGTACTCCTTTCAGCACTGGGACTCCTTTTTAAATCGAACCACTGAAAAAAAAAGATCAAAATCACTGCCACCACCAACAAAACCCGAATGATCCAGAAACGCCAATACCTGGGCCCTGTTGCATAAAACCCTTACCGCTGGACTTACCGCTCCTTTCTAGCGGTAAGTCTTCAAATTAGCGGTAAATTTTATAATCCTTGATGCTGATTGGCTGTGACGCCTAATTTTGACGGTAGTTACCATTGAAATTCAATGGTAAGTTTTATGCAACGGGCCACTGGTGATAAAAATCGTTTCCAACTTCTTCACCTGCTCGATAGCTTTTGAGCATCATTTGTTACAAGCCGAATCTGCTTAAATTTTTCATATTCATCAATTTTAGTTAACTATGACAAAGTTGGATGAGCTTTCCCGTTGTCAAAGGAGATTCTTGTTTTCTCAAAGGAGAACTCCGGCTGCTGCTCAGACTTTTAGGCCTACATTTGAACAAAGTAGCTATGAATTAGTTAAAGGACAAGTTCACCTTCATAAACATAAGGATTGAGAGAATGTAGCAATATTAGTAGAACACATCATTGAAAGTTAGAGGAAAATCAGACAATCCGTTCAAAAGTTATGAATTTTTGAAGTTTTTGTGCAGTACCCGCTGGATGAGAAGACTACTACAGTGTATGAATAACTTAGATGTCACATGCGTACAACAATATAAGGAAAATATAAAGAGAATTTCACAAAATTCCATCTTTTGAAAAAAGTACACATTCCCCTGACTCGTTACCGATAAATGTTATGGGTAATATTATTCCCCCTGCCTTTAGAAAGAGGCAAGTCAATTGCTCTTTTATTATGCGAAAAAAGTGAAAATATGTTGAATTTTCTTTTATATTTTCTTTATACTGTTGTACGCATATGACTCACAAGCTGTAGTAGTCTCCTCATCCAGCGGTTGCAACACAAAAATTTAAAAAATTCATAACTTTTGCATCGATTGTCCAATTTTCCTCAAACTTTCACTAATGTGTTCTACTAATATTGTTGCATTTTCTCAATCCTTATGTTTATGAAGGTGAACTTGTCCTTTAAGTAAGGATAAACACATGCTGCTAGCTATAGGGGCCTATAGACTATTCCAGTTACAATCAAAACCAATTAGACAACAGAATCTTTGCTACAAAATAGACCAAAGACACACACAAAAGAAACAACAACATTAAGACGAATAATTTAAGATAGGTAGACACTCGCATTCAAGTTCACTAATCTACTGTCTACAGAAAAAGGAGCCTGCGCTGTTACATTTTGTACAAAGCGGGTCTTTTTCTTTCTGATGCAATGAATATGATTCGCAATCGTTCATTCAAAAACTTGCAGCTTTACTGCTTGAGTGTTATTGTCGCCATTTTCAAAATCATGATGATGTCAAATTTCAAGACTATCTAGAACACTCTCCGCTGCTATTTCAAAGATAACGCAAGTTCGTCGTATAAACAATGATACAGGGTAGGTTTGCAATAAATGATGATACGCCCATTTCCACTGCCCGTAAGAGAGTGTATGAATCGGCGCGTCATGTTCTTGGCATCGGATCAAATTTCGTTCTCGTACCCGGTCAATGTAAGTGACTGTGCAGTTTCCCCGCATTTGGTCATAGGGATCGCACGTCATACTCCGCGGAATGCGATTCATTCCATATTCAGGCGGTGTCTTCGACAGACGTACTCTCGGTTAAATTCTCAAGAAACAGTGGGACAATGGAGGAACAAGAGGGACAAGACGTAAACCTCTATATTTATGACCTAACCAAGGGTCTCGCAAAGCAGCTATCGCAGGTCTTGCTAGGTAAGTTGGTCATAGCTGTTCTCAGCAACCCAAGATGAGTCAGTCCCGTGTGTATATTTTTCTGTTAGTCGTGAGAATACGCCTGCTCCTTGTAAACTGTATCGAGTCTAAAGTGATTTGCTGAAGAGCATCTGTATTTTAGGTGTATATTGTAAAATGCAAGGGATACATTATTTCATTAGCTAGTAGTTTTGCGTGCTTCAGTAGTATTGTATATAAGAGTACGCTGTTGAGACAGAACGATACTAACGACGTTGACTTTGTCACGCATGTGATAATGTCAGTGCGAGTGATCCATCTTTTATTCTTTAATCTTATTCTTACGTTTAGTTCGATACGTTCTAGAATCTAGCGCTCTAAATAGTTAGATCTTTGTCAAGACGTCTAATCTGGATCTGATAAGATAATGAAATGTCTTTAAATCATTTATTGGATGTCATAAATTATCTCTGCCATTTTATACTGCTAGCTGCCTCTGCCTCTGGTGTGGTAGTCTAATATGTCTGTGTACAACTACAAGGAGCGCCCCGGGGTTAATCATCATGCATAGAGAAGAGTTGATTACATTTGCCCAGCAAAACTGGAAAAATATAGCTAGTGAGTAGTGTTCTGTGTATTATAACAAATATAATGATTGCATGTTTTCATGAATAACAGTATGAGACCTAGTTAAATAAATCCATAAAATGAGTTGAGTAAGCAATCGTGAATCTGAGACTGAGATTACAGGGATATAAAATACCTTTATAGATTAGGGCTAGGTCTGATTGGAGTAAAGTGTTTTACTCCTAAATATATTTATCTTAGTTATTGATATAGCTAGGTTTGTCTTGCAGTTCAGCTGGACAAGGAAAGTTCATTGAAAGGTCAGTTTGTGGGGGTATCTTTTTCAACTTCCAAAACTAAATTTACAATACAGGTTTGGAAAGCCTGTTCCTGATGGTTGAATGAATGGGGGAGGGGGTATTTTCATGCAGCATCATACCGAAAGAAGCAATTCAAATTATTAGTATCATGCACATCTGAACATCAGGAAAAACAACTTAAATTCACTCACAGGGTAGTAACTCACTGGAACATGCTGCCAATATCAGCGGTGGAGGCAATACAGTCAACAGATTCAAGTCAGAAATAGATGCTTTCCTGTCAAAGAAATACAACAAGTTCACATACTCCGCAGAGTAATCATCTTAAATAGAAGCAGTCATTACTGCAATAAAAGACGAGGCATTAAGTCGACATACAGTGAAAAATTGCTGAAAGTGGGTGGGCATTACAAGACTATTGTCTTTCCAGAAGCCCGACAAGACAGGTGAATACAGGTGAATTAGGAAAATGAGACCAATGATTTGAATTCATATTTCTCCCTCATCGTCCTTTCAGTTCCCATTTGTAAAGTGACTGTTGCACATGCTGCCATTCTACAAAAGTAAAACCCTACCCCTCCCCCCCCCCCCCACACTTAAAAATTACAGTTTGACCTCGATTATCTGGACTCCTTTTATCCGGAAATCTCTATTATTCGGACGCGTTCACGCAGTGAAGGACTTTTTTTTTTTCATCCAAAACTTGAGAAAAAACAGTGACTTTAAACTCAATTAAAATTTCTACAAAACTCACACGATTTACCTACAATATTCCTGACAGAACTAACATAAATTCACACCACATTATCATCGTAAAAGTAAGCAGTCATCACCACCGTTGCGGGATACGCTACCTGCCTAGCTGCCAGTGCACTGGGACGGCAGCTTGGACGGCAGCTATATACATTAACATTGTGTCTCCCATATCCGGCCAATTCGCTTATCCGGATGAGCGCCGGTCCCGACATGGCCGGATAATCGAGGTCGAACTGTATGTGATTTAAAGACTCACCACATTATAGTCAAGAAGAATTTGCTTGCATACTGGATCTCCTTATTTTGTGTGTTTGATATTTCATGTAAGAGTCATCTTGTCTATGACAAAGAGATCGCTAAGGAGGTTTTGTTTACATTTGTCTTTATTATTTATTTTAGGCAAGCAACTGGATGGTATCTGGCATACAGGCATTGTTGTTTATGGGAGGGAGTACTTCTTTGGAGGAGGCGGAATTGAAAGCTGCAGACCAGTAAGTGTACTCTAAAACCAGAAGTTTTCATATGCATGAAAATTCAGTCTGCAAATTTTGCAAGGAGCCAGGCTTTGCTTGGGAAAGTGATTGTCTTCATAGTGCATTGAATGCTGATGGTGATTTGGGAAAGTTTCATGCTACAAAAAAAAAGAAGAAAAGAAAAGAAAAGGCTGTTGCCTTCATAGATTTCACAAAAGTTTCATGCTACGAATGTTTCTGGTTTACAGTAATTTGTTGCTCAAGAATACACTGTAGATTTATTTGATGATCATGTTGCTGTATAGAGAAAGGAAGAGATAGGAACACAGATATGAAGACACACTTGCTAATACATTTGCACAAGCCACATGGGAATTTGTTTTTCTTTTTTGTTTTTTTTAAAACCAAAAACGACATGAGTGCGGAAAAGGTGATTTCTTCCTCAGAAATTTCTCTTATGGTTAAAGTTGTACACTTTTTAGCATGTCCTATTATTCTGACAATAACAGTAAGTATTTCCACATTTGATTTACAGACATAGTTTTGATCATGCACACACTCTTCTCTGTACTGGACCCTGAAGATAAGACTGAAAACTAAGTTGTGAAGTGTGTCCAGACCTTCTTTTTTTTTTTCATGTCAAGACTATAAACGGAAGCAGAGTTTAAAGATTGAAAGTTTACTGGAACACTCAGGCAAGTATACCTCAATGATAGCAAATGTACTTGATGGATTAGCCTTTCATATCCTCACAGTGTGGAACCATACTGGGGCAGCCAACCCAGGTCCATCGTCTTGGAACGACCCAAGTCACTTACTCCCTCTTTCTGGAATACCTGGGTGAGCTGGGCATGTCAGCATACTGGTAAGGAATAATTCTCTCCCTTAGAGGGGAATTTCAGACCATAAAAGTGTGACAGGTCTTCACCAAAATGTGCCCTTAAGTCTTTGTGAAAGGCTTGTACTCTGAATGGGTGGTATTATTCGGTTGAAGTGTTGGCCTGGAATACTGATGTGAAGGGTAATGGTGCACATTAAAACAAACTGTTTTCAAGCTTCATTTACAAATGTTGATATAAGCAAGATCAATGTCATCATTTGATGTTGAAATTGCAAATTGCCTTTTAATGGACACAAAATTATGCAATTTGTAAACAGTACAAAACAAACAAGAATAGCTCTTTTGTTGTCCTTCCAACCATCTTAGTGGGGAGAAGTACAACCTGTTCAACCACAACTGCAACAACTTCAGCAATGATGTCTCCCAGTTCCTGACAGGAAATTCAATCCCATCATACATCACAGAGCTCCCACAGGAAGTGCTCAACACGTAAGTTTTGGATTCATCGTGTTCAATGAAAAAACTTAATCATTGATGTTTCAAATGTAGATATGCAGGTAAAATGTCTTCATCAATGCTTTGCCTTTATATTCATCTGAAGTTTTAGTTGTTAACGTAGTGAGTGATAGACACATTCAGGTAGGAGTCAAACAATGTTTCTAGAAGTCTACAGTGTACCACAGATGTACTTCTTGTTTCGCAAGATGCACATAAAGAAAAGGGATGCTAATTGTTGCTATGTTTTTTGCTCCTTGAAACAGTATGTCCTAGTTCAAAGTAATGTCCTTCTCAGTTCTATCAGTTCGTACATGTATTAAATGATATCATTTAAGTAGAAATCTGTTGGTTATTCTCCAGCCCAATAGGTCAGGCCATGAAACCTCTGATAGACTCGCTAGCCTACAATCCAACAGGGAGTAGAGCATCCTCAGACGTGCCCCAAGCCTCCGTTTTTGACGCACAGGTCAGTGGGTCGGACCAGCCTGGGAGTTCGGCTCCCACGACAACCGACAGCAAAGGTGAGTGTAATAGCTGCACCACCTTGTTCTCATATCATGGCCCAGCTGGCAGTCTCTGTAGTTTTGTACCTCTTGAAACTGTGGCTTACAGCCTTGTAGATGTTGACAAACCAGTAGCAGTTTTCAGAGGAATTTCGCAAGAGTTGTGCTGAAATGATAACAATAGTATACACTGCAGTCAATTCTATATATGTTATGATTATGTTCCCATACGCCATGGGATGTGATGTACCAGCTATACTTGGACAAAGATACACCAAACAACAACAACAACGACAACAACAACAACAACAACAACAACAATTGTTGGAGAGTGTAATATCTTACTACTCATAAAACATTTATGATTATGTTTGACAACTGGTTTGTAGGTGAAACTGTTTCATATGTTGGACAAAAGATATTTCCATTCTTGAGAGCAAAATATCGTGAATGAACCGAAAGTTGGTAGCATCCATGTGTTTGTTATAATTATAGTTGTCTTCCTGGGTATGACAGTGTTAATGCCAGGGCAAGGAGAAAGACTATCATAATCCCATCGTTCCCAACCTCTTCTTGTCTTCTTGCATGTCTGCATGTGCGTGTGTGTCTACATTTATGTGTGCCTGCATTTGTGTGTGATTGTGTGTGTGATGCCTTGCAGGAGTCAGCACAGAAAAGAAAGAGGAGCCAAAGCCAGCAGCGCCCTCTAACGACAGCGACGAGGAAGACGATCTTTTCATTCAGAGGCTGCGGGAACGGAGGAAGTCCAATGTGCCCTCCAGGCTTTGCCTCTTTAAGGAAACTGATGTGAGTGATTGACTTACGGCAAATTGTATGATGTTTTACAGGGTCGACAACAAGAATGTTTTCTGTGTTTTAATCAGCATATATGTATCTGACATTAGCATCAATAGTTTCTTTGTACTTTTATTTGTCAAAAAAAAATGTATATATGCTTCAAAACAGGGATGCCAGTAGCCTGAATTTAGACCCTGGCAATTTCAAAATTCAGGTTTTTACATTCACAAAGGAGTTTCATGTACATATATTTCAGGCCCTCTTTTTCATTCTGACTGGCATCCTTGTTCAAAAGATGTTTTTGATTTAACCCATTGAGGACGAGTCCTGAGTATACCCGGGCAGGTGTCTATGGGAAAATGTGTGTTGCAGCAAAATCAGTCCGTCCTCAACGGGTTAATACATTTTGTATGTCTGTTTTGATATCAGATTTGATGTAGCATTTCCAATTTATACATAAGCTGCCTGCTGTTTGTAGTTACAGTCAACTTCTGCATTTGTTCATTTGTCACAAGATTGATAATGACACACTCTGTAGTGATTTTTTAAAGGGAATATGACATATGGCATATCAAAAGCTGAGTGCACTGTGTAATCGCTCTGATAGAATGGCGAGAGAGATGGTGCGGGTTAATTTTTCACAACTTTTCCTCTCCTCCAATTATCACAGCCAGCAGAGTGCGCAGACAGCATCAAACAGAATGTTCCCGAGAGCCTCTTGTCCGAGGAGGAGCTCTCCATCCTGGACCAGATGAAGAGTGCCTTCGTTGCCCCCAGCGACAGTCTCCTCGACGACGACTGGGACAAGACCCTGCCTCCGGTCAAACCCAACTACTTCCTGGTCATAGGTCAGTCTTGGGACTCCTGTTGCCCTCAGAATGTGTCAATAAGTGACGGAGAGAGAGAGAGAGAGAGAGAGTCACTCTGTGTGTTCACTAATGACTGTTTGTATGTGTGTGTGTTTGTATGACTTTACTGTAAAGGACAGGAGGTGGGGGAAAAAAAGACATCATCAGGACATTTGGTAACTCACAGCAGCATCAGTTTCCTCCAGTTTCCATAATCCTGTGAGCAATTCTTAATATTTATTCAGCAATTTTTTCTATTGATGGCTTTGAGCATATGAAGAGCTGTTTGAATTACTCAAATATGAATCACTTTAATAGCGTACTAGACTAATCTTTTGATCAAATCTTTTGATCAAAGTCACATTTGTACTCAGTGTAAACAAAGAAATATGAATTTAGACCATGAATGCATACAATGTTTTATACATTCTGGGTACCGGGTATACCCTATTCCCATCTCTGAGTTGTCGCAGCAGGAACTTGGGATATCAATACCTAGTTCCCAGAAGGAACAGGCTAAAAAGTAATGCCCATCTGTTACCTCTTGGATGCAGGCAAGCTCCTAGGGAGGACGGATCTACCCCCCATGATCCTCACCCCCCTCCTTAAGCTCCTCCAGATGGCCTTCCTACGGGAGGACGTCGTCGGGCTCCTCTGCACCAGCGACGACAAGACCATCATCGACTTCGTCAGCAGGTGCGAGTGCCAGACGCAGAACGTGCAGATCGAGACGCTTCGCTTGGTGAGATGTTGTGCAGAAGTCGTTTGACTGTGGTGATCACATGACAGTTGGTTGATTGGAGTGCCAAAATATTCTGTTCTGTTATTGTAACATCTTGCTCCTTTCACTTGATCTATAAAGTCTTCCATGTTGAACATTCATATCTCTGTTGGAGAGATTATACTTAACCATGCGCAGTTATAATCAGTGTTTATTTGTGGAACGATTGATGCTATATTGGGAGTGTTGCTGTAGTTTTCTTGTTCAGCAACAACCTAAGTCTGATGCACAAAGTAATCATGATAACTTTCATCCCCATGAAAAGGAAGAATGTAATCACCATCATTATAGAAATATTCCTGTGAATGTTCATCATACTTGTCATATTCATTGATATCACACTACATGAAGTCATATGTATGTGATATTGCCCTCCCCATTACACCCAACCCAGCTGAGCAACATGTGTAGCTGTAGGCAGGGCTACTCCTGGCTCACGTCGGAGAAAGAGTGGACGGCCCACGGGACATCGACGTCCAATGCCAAGATCATCAAGGGTATCGTCATCACCATGCTGCTGAGTGGGACGGAGGGTCTCTGCGAGGCGGCATCGTGCGCCGTCTACAACTTCGCCCGATACCAGGTCAGCACAATGTATCCTGTAAACAGACCCAGTTATGTACCTCCTCAATCACTTTTGTTGCATTATAACGTCTTTCTGTTAAATTGGAGTGATTTAAGCTTCCCTGCAAGTACACCAATTTGATCTGGAGTTAGTTGCAGTTATGTATTTGAAAATCAGAAGGATAGCAGCACAATGATAAACACATATACCTGTGTTAGCGTCTTCATTGTTTGATTATTTTGAAAAAATTGATGTCTCATCATGTCATAGATCTGGGAATTATTTTTTCCTTTATAGTTGCATGAAACACACAAACATATCCCTGTTCCCCGATTGCCCTTCACCATCTCAATACCTACTTGCATGCTCCTCTATAGTAAAGGTTGTTCCTGACCACTGGAAGGATTGCTCATGACTTGCCCCCAAAACTAATACGCATGTGTATCGACTCCAAGTATCAAAACTTATTGCAAGAGAATAGGTGAAGCACGAACCTTGTCACTAGTTCCTCAAGAAAACCAAAATTAGTATATGGCGTATAAACTATTATTAGCTTGAAGTGTATTGTACTCATTGAAGTGTCCTTGTCATGCCGTCAATCCCTCATTTGAGGCGAGACCCCACTTCCACGAAGCTGATGGGGTGCTGTACCTCGCTAAAGATTTTTCGTTTGGGAGTTGGGAGTCGAAGTATTTGTCCATTGCAAATTAACTTTCTGCTCAGGCGTGACAAACCTGGAGGCCAAGCCAGGGTTTAATGACTCCAGCAGCTAAGGTATTACGTAAGAGCATGATAAGGATATCTGCCTGTGGAAGACCATTCAAAGTGAACTCAATTTTCTCTATCCTTTCTAAAGTTTTCAATTTTATATTCTATTGAAAAATTCTATGGTCATCCATTTTACATTTCGAACGAAAAAATTTGACCCATAAATAACGAAAATACAGGAATAAGAAGGAGAGCATTGTAGAAGTTTTTCGACACACACACACACACACCCTGGAGCTACATAGCCCATGCCAAAACCAAAACAATCTCCTCCTCTCGCGGGTGCCCCCCCCCCCCCCCCCCCCCCCCCCCCCAGCGCTGTGGCGATGACTGATGCTTAGATTAGGCCAGGGTCAAGAAACAGGTGTTTTATATCTTTGGTTTTTAAGTCATTGATTGCCAAGATATACACTGGCATTATTTACGGGGGTGTATGTGTGAATGTATTTTCTGTCCTGTAGGAGCTTTTGGATTTAATTTTTAGTGTAAGTTTGGTGTAAAAGTAGCGACTTCCTTTGTCGTCAGCTGTGATAGGATCAGGTGAAGTGTACCCAGTTTTTATTGTTCATGTTATTGTCTTCTATCGACATCCAGGTGTCAGATGACAATGCAGTCGAATTTGGCGGCGCCTTACTACAAATGCTTTCGACAGTTGAGTTTTCAGAGCCAACAGGTGAGTCGAATTACAAGAAGTGTAAGAGTGCCGTTCCGTGTTCTTAATGTTATTATTCTCCTCTGTCATTTACAAATACATGTATGTGTGTAAGATTTCATCAGGGAGGTGAGAGGAAAAGGAGTGGGCACTGGATTAGTGTCTTTTGAACCATCCTCGGAGCCGCACTCCCCAAGAGACCACTCCACTAACTAGATTACTGCCGCTTGGCCGCACAGTGCACATGCGCAATCCTTGTCAACAGGCTGGTGGGTCTCACCCCTCCCTGGCCAGAACCTGGATTACTCCACGTGGTACTGGATGGGTGGTGTATACTGGTGCATTACTGGTGCATTACCCATTGCTGTGCCTGCAAACAACACTGGTGCATTGTGATGTGCAGTGAACTGGTTGCATGGTCACATTTTGAATTTTGCAGCTAGTATTCAAGGTATTATAATTTATGTGCATTAACATGTCCATGTACTATAAGATTTCTTGGGAACAAAAAATGTACTTTGCATGCTATTATGGTAAAATAACTTTAACATGAAATGGAAACAAATTAACACAGACTTAAAAACATTGAATAATAATGATTACCAGCACCAATAATGATATACTGATTGTAAGAATATGAAGGAAACATGAACAGCTGAGTAGTGGAACACAGGCCCTAACAATGTCTGATGATAATAATGATTTTAATACCAAGCTAGCACAGAAAATACCAACCACAACAGCAACAACCATCATAAAAATACCCATTCAGCTTTCAAATAAGAATAAAACAAAAACAGAGAGACAGACAAAAAAAGCACCATGGTGAATATCTTATCAGGCATACAGTGATACAGGACATGTGAGATAGTTCAGCTCTCACTGAACTCTCACATGTTTTCACCGTACACCAGGCAAGGAGGCAAGTTATTTCACCAAGATTAGGTCCTATAGTAGTCTCCATCATGACCACTCTGTTGTAGATTCGAGCCCTCCTGCCTCAATATATCCCCAGCATACAACAAAAAAAAAAACATTCAAATAGTGTTTTCATCCCCTGGAGAACTAAAATTGCTCACAAAAATATGTTAGTGGGACCACAAAAAACATGTCTTGGCGGATGTACGCAAGTTTCCCAAAAAATATGACAAGAGAACCAACACGAGCGAACAATGAAGTGATACATCAGACTAAAGAAAAACCCCAACATCTGCTGATCTACAGGTGAATTTCGTCAGCACTAGTCAGGATTTACACTTGACATTGCGTCGTAATTTGATTAAGACAAGAACAAAACAATGGCTATTGTTAAACAGTTACATTGTCAAAACTCAACTTCTTCTTGGCCGATTTTCAAAATTTTTGTATCTATCGAGAGCTGAATTCTTAGACTAGCAGGTCCCAAGAGTATATGCAGTGTGAGCCTGCATAAAGAATGTAGAACCCTCATACACGTCCTTGTGAACACACACAAGTCAACTGTCCTGTCCATACTCCTAACGATAGAGGGCCAAATCACCGCGGCCCCGAGGATCGAACATCAAACAGCAGTGATAACGATCAGACTGACCTCGTTACGTAAGAGGTCGTTTACTTGTTCGTTGGGGCACTGATCCCTTGTAATCCTGTGTTGAGTGATAGGGAAAACCCTCAGGGCAGAGTGCCCACTCCTTTTTGTCTCACCTCCCTGATTTCATGCATATATTATGTGTATACACACACTCACACACACACACACATACACACAGACAGTTAGATGATCATAGTTACCCAGTGCAGCCTTGTCTGTGTGAACACTCTTCAAATAGTCAAATAGCAAACTAGATTTGAAAAAAAAAGAGGCTGGTTGCCTACTTGTCAATGAGATATCAAACCATGTCTTCTGTTTATAATCCACCTCAATGCCATATAGATTGACATGAACGATAATTCAAATTTCTGCTTTTATGAGTTAATCTTGAAATGAATCTTGTACCTCAACAGTTTTCTATGCAGTTAGCGCCCTGTATGGGCTGATGCGCAACGGTGAGGTGCTGTGTCTTGCCAACGTGATGGGCTTCAACACATACAAGTACGTCGGCATGTCGGACCGGGTCAACCAGCTCATCATGGACATGGGCATTTTACTGGAGGAGAAATACTGACCCTCTTATGGAATGGCTGACCACTCGGTGACCGGTCACCTCACAGGACAAGCTTGTCAGTGACACTCTACAGGCCAGCATTGTATTTAATGGATTCCAAGCTGAATTATGCAGAAAAGCCATCCATGGAATCTTAACTTCAAATGACTGCATTTTTTTACAGAAAGGTAGTGTCAAGCAAGCCAAGGAAAACTATCACTACCAATTGTTAGTGAACTCCAATCTTGATGGCTTAACCAGTGGGAATGGAATACATATTTAAAATTATGTACTATTCCTGGATGTATTTCTTTGGCATACTTCTTTTATTGTTGTTTTGTAATATTTTATATTGTCATTCAGGCTTTGAGAAAATTGAATGATGAGATCACTGTGACAGCTTCAAATTGACAACTAACAATGCAGATTTACATCCACTGAATGTTTCAGCTTTTAGACTGCAGTAACATCACAGTCAGTACTCTGTGAGATGACGAAAAATTTTGTTTATGGTGCATGTAATCGAAACATATTTACAGTTAACGTCGCGTAAGTCGAATCTATTTGAACTGAAGAAATAACTTCGACTTAGAGAAAATTCGACTTATGAGGGATTAGAATCAAAATGAAGAGGACTTGAAAAGACCTTTGACTGAAGCAATTATTCGACTTATGCGAGGTCGACTGAAGCAAGGTTGACTGTACATAATTATGCTTTGAAGACCAAGAAATGGAAAATTGTTAGGGTTCTTTTGTTTGGGATTACTTTTCCTGAGGTGCTTGGAGGCTTGTCTTGTAATTGGATCATTATGCAGCTTATTTCCTGTGTCCTCTTCCAGGATTCGAGAAATCCGCCCGTCCACTCTCAAGATTTCTTTTTTTTTTTTTTTTTGCATGCACCGTGCACACTCCTGGCTCATCATAATTCTGTTTGTGATGCTACTCAGTGGAGATGTAGATTTCACCTTTTGTTTTCAGCATCAAAAGAAAACCAAAATGGATTCACCAGTGAAGAACATCCCTAAATTGTTCATCATGCAAACTTTCACACACATGTAGTTCTCATATCTTTTGTCTTGTGTTTCAAGCCACTAGAAAAACAAAACAAAACAAAAAAACATACAAACAAAAATGTAGGATCAGATATGAGAGAAATTGGGAGATAAGTGAATTTGCATTAGAATATTACATCAGGAGAGGTAATGCCAAAATTATGAATTTTGTATTGAAATATGCTGTAAGAGACAAACACTACAGGTGTTGATAGAGAAATAGTTTTTTAAATTACTATTCTTCAATTATAACTTTTTACTATGCATTCTGAATATTATGAAATATGACTGCTCACCACTATAAAGTTTTCTTAATGTATGATGTATTGTGCCATTTTGTTGTACTTAATAATTAAATTATTAGTCGCGAATGAAGAAGCATCAGAAATTCCTTGTGAGTATCTAAGAGTTGTTCAGTGGCATGATACATTTCTTGTTAAATGGTTCTATTTATGTTTTCGAAAATGCCTGAATGCACAGAGCGCATGCATGCTCATTCTATCAATGTTTGATAGGGCATGATTGTTGTGTGTTATGATTACCCTGACTGTTTGTTGCACAATGCCTTATTAAAGAGGGAGAGAGAAAGTTAGATGAAGGGGTGGGGTTGGGGGGGGGGAGAGAAATTAAGAGAAGAATGAAACAGGAGGATGGATTTAATGAAGTATCAAAAGTTTGTTGAGCCCAGGGGAGGAAGTTTATTTTGGTTAAAGCCACTCACTGCTATACACAAGCTTCAATTCTCCCTATCGCATATAGCTCTCCGGATCTGAACGCGTGTGGCGCTCTAATTTTTTTACCTTTAATTCTTGGGATATAAACTTCTGGTTATGAACGCGCGATGTGTAAATGTACGCTTTTATGCACAATGAACACCGAAGTACTCGTATTCACAGTTCGTACTAAATTCTGTCTTATAATCTGTCGAATAATAGAGTTATTTTCTAATCTGTAACTTTTTGATGAATGGGATTCTTCTGCAAAGGGGCCCATGAATGCTGGGCCGATGACGGAAAACAATGAAATTATGGAAAATATTTATAGATGAAGGACGTGACATGGGTAAACCGCAAAACCGGAAGTGTACGTCCCAAGAGCGATCGATCAGGTATCGGTATCGCGAGGAGATATCGCTTGATATCGGCTATATGCGATAGGGAGAATTTAAACAGGTGGTGTAGGAGTGGTAGTTTTGTGTGCTCAAGTTTCATCACAGAAACCTGATAGTGGCATCCATCTACACAAGTATAATAAACTGTTGTCTATTCAGTCTTAACCCTTTGCGTGTGTCCAGTGGCAATTGGCACAGAAGATGTCAATGTATTGTACACTGTCCAAAGTCCCTGGTACAGAAGGAGTTAAATGATATTCAGTGCAAGCCCAAGCAAGTACTGTATAACCTGTTAATTTTGTGTACAGATGTTTTCACGAATAAGGAGGTCACAGACATTTTTGTGAGATGTTGGTTTTGCGAATTGACACCTTAGTGCATGACGACATGTTTGTGAGTTGTTAAAATTCGCGATCCAACTGTGATTCACGAAAATTAAACCCTAGCAAAAATAACAGCAAATATACAGTAGATATTTTCCTTTCTTTTCGTTGGTTGTTGTTTTTTACACCCCTACCCACACATAGTGTGTATGGGGGTATATAGGAATAATTTTTTTTTTTTAATTTATTCGAGAACAGGATGCCCTAAATTGTTGAATGCACGACATAATACTAGTATGTTTATGTAATGGTACAAGTTGGTAGTCTCATGCACAGTGATTTTTGGAATATGATGGCAAAGTGTGTAGATGACAAGGGAAAGTGCAATGGAGCTGTGTCTCGGCAAACCAAATGGTGTCTAATGGTTTCCCATCGTGCGCAGCAATATGCTGTGACTTCGTCTGGTACAATGTCATAATGGTCGACAAAATTTTGTGTTTATTTGGTCTTCCTTTGCGATTTTTGCTTCACAAATGAAATTGCAATATCGAACAATACAAACAACAGAAAAATCCCCCCATTTGAAAAAAAAAAAAAAAATTGCCATTAAGAAAAGCAGCCTAATCAATAGCATAGCTTGTATAAACACAGACCTCTGATTGTAAACATAGGTGACCCCTGTTCAAAACAAAGTCCTAGCGACTGGCAGTTTTCTGTAGTTACGTAATATATCAACATGTTATTTTAGCTGTACATTAATAAAGTATATAAGGATATATAGTTGATAATTTTGAGACCTGAATTCTAACTTTGTTGTAATGACATGTCATTATTACTGTGTTTGTTGTAATGGCAATGCATTGTAGCAAAATCTTAACATGGATATGTAAAGTCGTAAAGAAAAGAAGACCATGACGTGTTGCAAGCTCCAGTATTTGGTGCCATAAGGTAATCATTAGTCTCTACCGAAGACAGCTCAAACTCCATACAGCAAGCAAAATAATTTCTTTTTTCTTCCTAAATGGAAAGTAAGTTTATTGAAAACTCCGTAGATAAGTATTTGGTATTCATATTTTGTGTATTTTCTGTTATCATACATCGAGCAATACACCAAAGGCCTTGATTTTTTAAATTTTCTTTTTTTTCAAAGGATTTGTATTTCCTGTATAATTTTATATCTGGTGTAATACTGATTTGAGGGAAGGCTGTAAATGAAGTTTTGTCTATATTGTAAATCGAGTGCATCAATGGTTTAGGACAGGAAGATAAGACCACCAATTTCTCTAATTTTCTGCGCTTGCCTGAAATGTGAAAAACCTAAACCTGAATTAAATGTGCAAGTGTGTGTGTGCGCTTTGGGGGCTTATGAAACCCAGGCTAGCCATGATATCAAACCTACGGGGAATCGATGCATTTCAGAGGCAAAGGGTCAAATTTGTGAGGAGATGGTAGAAATGCATCCTTCTGGGCCTAATGCCATTGCCTCGCCCTTGGCAGCACAATCTATGAGTATTATATATATTATTATTAATATTATAATGATGCGGAAGAACTTTGTCTAATCGTGCATGGGTGTATATTACCAATGTAAGCCAGAAGAACTTCTTTTGATACAACAGTCGAACATAAAGGCCGACTGTCTATGAGATGTTTTAACATTCATGAAATATCTTTGTATTGCCATTTCGTAAATGTCTTTGCAATTATTTATATTTACATTGGTAAAACTAAGTATTTATCTTAATAAAGTTTTTGAAATGGTTCATTTAGGACTGATAATGTTGTATAATTTTTATTCAGCAATGAGCCTAGGGTTAGACCAACCCTCCCAAGGATGAGTTACTGTAAAAGTGGATATTTTTGCATGACTAATTTATCACACTCGGCCGGGTAAGAAGAGTTTTTAATTCCGCGTAATCAAGACATCAACTAGTGAAACATATGGCAAGCAAAAATATTCATGTGCTTTTATTTTTGCGCTAGTTTCTGGTTGCGCGAAATGCGCAAAAATTTCCATTTTTACAGTATTTTTATTATTATTTTTTTTGAAAGAAAAGGGGTTTTGCTGTATTTATGACATTTGATGGCCGGTCTACTTAGGGCGGGTCTTGTCTCAAAACAGACAAACAAACAAGTAACAAACTCTTTATCCCCTTTACACACATAACCAGACATACACATATACACACATACATACAGACACACATACATAAACACAAACAGACTACACTCCCATGTAAGCCATTCTCTGATGCACTGGACTGTAATCAAATACTTCATTCTCATTAGCAAAGTTAAAATGTCACAGAATTGTAATTCAATTCCATCTCAGATGACACGATGTTTATAAAAAAAGACGAAGAAGATACAAATCAGTCTAAAACTAAATGAATCTACCCCCAAAATCACTGTCAAGGCAAGAACAGATCAGACCAATTATAAAACGAACTAGAATATACAAGATTAGTACAACTGTATAAAAGTACAAAACAGTGTGACACATTCTTTGGAGTTGATTGGAAATACATAGTACACTGTACCTTCCTTCAGAACAATTTTTCCATTTTGATTGCTTAGCAGTATACAAGGGCCCAATAAGAAACTCATATGAGTAGATGAGGTAAGCTGCCACAGATAAATGTGAATGCAACATGCAAAATATTGGTGAAATAGTATCTAAACGGGTATGTTTGTTTGTTATTTTTGGTTTTCTTTTGCTGGAATGGAAGAATCTTCCTACAAACTTGTGTATGAATGTGCACACCTCGGCATATAAAAGCACAAATCCTAAAATCTGCCTAAATCTGTAGTTCTCTGGAAAAAAAAAAAAAAAAACAGCAATAAAATAGTCTTTATTTTATGATACATACATGTAGTACGACGTGCAATGCTGGAAAAAAAATATAAAGAGGAGTGGAGGGAAAAAGGCAAAGAAAGAAGAAACATCTTAATAGGGGAGGTATAGTTTTGGTTGAAAAGGGGGCTTCAGCTTTCCAACATTTTGTGACATAATTAGAAACAACTTAAGGTATAATATACAGCATACGATTCTAGGAGGATTGAGAAATCTATTCGATGAAAAATTGGTTTTGAAATGGCTGAGATATCCAAAAACCAAAGAGGTCCTTATAACAGGTGGCAACCACCTTTTATTGGGACCACTTTGTTTTGCTTTGCTTTTTGATATTTCAGTCATTGGAAAATCGAATCTCATCAAATAAACTTTTTATTCCTCCTAGAATCATATCTTCTTTAATATTTCATATAAGAGGTTCCTAATTGTTGCGCAAAAGGTTAAAACCTGAATCCCCATCTCATACAAACCTATGGTATCCCTTTAAAGACTGAATTGAACAAAGGAGACACATCATTTAAAAAAAAAATCATGTACCTGTAGCATGTCAATTCTAATTTCTACACTCGTACACATGGTATACAGATTAGTCCTACGCTTCATTAACGAGACCACATATACATATAATTTGTTCATGAAAGTGCACATGCTGTATTGTTGCTTCTATAAAGATGAAGTACTACACGGTTTGTACATGTTAATTTTCTCAAGCTTTCATAAAAAAGAAAAAAATCAACATGAATTATTCACAAACTAATATCCTGTGAACTTCAGTCCAGCCATTTTTCTCATGAATGCCTGAAGAGAAGATTCCATATGAGAAAATAATGCCTCCGGCAACACTTTGTGGCGGAGGCATAAAAATGGGTAATGTACAGTGATGATTAAATTTCCGCTGCCACTGCCTAACTCAGCAAAAGCAATCCTAACAGACTGACATGGTGAAAAGTCGATATAAAGTATATGTAAGTTTCAATATACAGTTACCTGGTCAATAGAAGAGTCTACATACCAAACTATCAAAACATTCACATGACTGAGACAAAGTATATCTTTGAGATACTACCCTTTGCATTCACTTCAAATATTGAAATCTTGAATGCACTGAACAACATTCAATGAAAATACAGCTTTTTTACTACTTGAAGCATGCCAGCGAAATGGAACATTGGCATTAAGACACATAAAAGCGTGATAAAATATGACTCTCCACTCTTAATAAGTCTGCCAGTGCAGAAGAGTCTATCAATATACTTTGTATGTCACATGCGACAAAATGTGAGATCACAGAGAGTAATTTCTATTGTCGAAAGAGGCAGAGATTATTTTTTGTTTTTGTTTTAAATGTTTTCCCAGAGAATATCCCAGTGCATGATATCTGTAGACTACGTGATCAGCGGCTTGTCGTCGCTGAAGGACTGCCTACCATCGGACATGGTCGGGGAGTATGGCGGCAGTCCGGTTGTTTCCGGCCCCTCTATGGGGGGTTCGTCTCCGGGGGCGCCAGACGGGTCGTAGCTGGGGTTGGCGTAGTTGACGTTGGAGTACTTGCTATGGACGTTTTCCATGCCGATGACTGCTGGCTGCATGCTCAGCATACGCTCACGCCGATATCTAAGGGGGGGGGGATACATTATACATTCACTGCTCTTGAAGGCTGGAAATATTTTAGTTTTCTGATTATTGGCTTTGAATAGTGAAGTGGGTATTATGCAACTTTGGTGGATTATCACAAATGTTACCCCATTGCCACAAACGCCTGATACAGTTGCTGACCGTTGATTTTCTGCATTAAGGACTTTTACATTCTACTGACATCGAGCTTGCTAATGATATGCAACATGTCTCAGGTCATTTCTACACATCAAAACCTTCCCCACAAGTGGAGAAAACAGGTCCCACATGTACAAAGCAGTGAGGAATTCAGCTTTGAATTTCAAAAGTGCAGTCAGAAGCATGGGGGATTAGTAGATAGAGTAGATAAAGCCAAATATGATGAGTAAATTACAAATGTCATGGACTCACATAATTTGCGAAAACTATGAAAAGCACAGCGTTTTTAGTATTTATCCAACTGGGGATTTGTAATAAAAAAAAAAACAGGGCAAGAAAGTGAGTCCTTGACAAGAGACACAGGTTGGTAATAATCGCTGCGTGGGAATGGGCTCGACATCGCTACTCACTTGCGAATTAGAACGACGGCCACGATGATGATGATGATGATGATGATGGCAAACAGGAGGATGATCAGGACTGGGATGTTGATGCCCCTCCTGGCACGTCTGGTACCAGCTGTCAAATAAAGAAAAATTGACAATAGATGATAATAATGATGACGATGATAATAATAATAATAATAATAATAATAATAATAATAATAATAATAATAATAATAATAATAATAATGATGATGACAATAATAATAAGGCCCTTCTGCCCGGCAGATGATGACTGAGTGGGCGCACGCTTCCACTTACTTGTATTGTCTTCGCATGAGATATCCTGGACGAGCCAGTCGCCATTTGTCCCACACGTCCATGTCACTGTTTTGATCTTATTCACACAGTGCACTGCCAGAGTCTCGCCAGGATTGAAAACTCCTTGGATGGTGTTGAAGGCCGCCCCCTCTGGCGGATTTGGCAGGCGACAGGTGGTAGCTATAGCAACCAGAGAGAAGAGAGTGGGCGAAACAAGAGAATTTAAATCCTAACAAAGAGGTGTATCACATATACTCTGCTACATGGTAGGGTCAGCTCTGCTCTTGGAATGCTTGGATTATTTTTTCGGAGCCATCACAAAATATTTCTTTAGCATTTCCGTATAAACCTTTATACTTCTACTACATTTATTGTAGGTCACTCTCCCCCTTGCTTTCTGCATGGTTCTGGCAAGCTGCCACCCTGAATAGATTTATGACAATAGAGGAAGCAGAAAGCATTAGATCTAAGAGATGAACATTTGTCTTCATATTATATTATAAAATGGGTTCAAGAATGTAGCCAATAGGAAGCGCTGAAATGAGTCACATATGCTTCCTTTATTCTAGTCCCATTGCACTGCGTGTTAAATCCTATTGCCGATCGTCTGTGCGCGCGGCGGCTCCTTTGAATTGCATGCATACGCGCTGTCAATCCTGTACACAACTTCTAGTTCGGGCTGCCGGCCGGCCGGCCTTTCTTCCCTTGTGCATAACATGTGTGGCGTACGTATACTCTTATACGTACACTTTGTACAGTACAGTAGACCAAGCGTTGTGGGACCGGACGCGTACATGGAGTCACTTTGAAGGGCAAATCCAACGATTTAGCAGGTTAATTCTCACGCCGTTTTCAGAGTATGTTGTCTAGTAGGCCTATATGAGGAGTCTATATCAAGTCTTTAAGGTAAAGGGTGCATATTCTATGTAAAATAAGTAAGTTTTCATGCGGGAACTTAAGTGTCCGGAAACCCAACCCCCCATCATACTTATACAGTATGTGCGGGATTTCCGAGTGCGATGTGCGTAAATGTTTGGGACGAACATCTTCGGACGTCTTGACCCACAAAGGTATGTGAAAAACGCTGAAAAATGCTGTTAGTTTTCGAATTTTCGACCCATTTTATAAAACAAATGATGCACAGGATTATTTCGTGGCGTTAGTGGAGGCGTAGCTCACTCTCGGGTATTTACAATGTAGTGCAACATGCACTCGGCTTCGCCTCGTGCATGTTTCACAATTGTGAATACCCTCGAGTGCACTATATGCCTACACTATCGCACTCTATCCTGTGCATCATTTGTATAATATCACTGTCCTCCTCTGTGCCCCACAAAATCCACCTTCTTCACCACGAAAACACTTGACAGTACGGTTTTGCCTTGGGGGCACGTTCCTTCTTTTATCCTTGGTGTGATTTTCTAGCGACAGTGCCAGGTAGATCAACTATCGTTCAAGAGTCATCCACTTTGATATGAAGGGGAGCAGTCATGGCGACACAGGAGTGGAGCTGAAAAAGCACAGTTTTATGGATAAATCTCTCTGTCCATAGAGGACTGGAGCTGATGTTGAAGCCATCGACAACAACAATAATAACATAACAACAATAACAAAGAATAATAGTATGCATGCCTTTGAGAGAATTTGCAATGGGTTCTCACTTCTGTGTGACAATCGATAATCTTCCAGTTTTCTTAAAGATTTATGACTCCAGAAAGTAGAAAAAAGTAGCAAAAGTAGGATTGCTTGGAAGCCTGAGAGATAGAAAACTGAGATAGAGATACCGTTGGATTGGTTGATGGGAGTGAGAACTAGAAAAGCACTCTGAGAGCGCAGACCTCCACCAAGCAGCTCATTTCAACCACTGATCTTGTTCTTCCACAGAGACCAGGGATTTGCACTCATACATGCACGCTGAAAATCGCCCAATTTCCCAATATAGAAGCCTTTTGTTTACATCATCAGCTTCCAGCTATGCCCCGCCTCGCCCAAGCAGAGAATTCGCTTCAGAGCACATATGAAAACCTCAAATACATGCAAATTGATCTTCCGAGTTCATTAAACCCTATCTGCCAAAAGATTAAAAAATCCTTCAAAAATTAATAAAAAATTCCCAGATCACTACTGAAATTTTAATCATCTGTTCCTTGTGTCACTATCAACTTTTCCTGCATGTTTCATTCAAATCCGTCCACAAATTTTTGATATACGAAGAGAGAGATGGAAAGAGATATAGGAAGAGAGAGATATAGGAAGAGAGAGATAGAAAGAGATATAGGAAGAGAGAGCTGGAAAGAGATATAGGAAGAGAGAGATGGAAAGAGATATGGGAAAAGAGAGATAGAAAGAGATATAGGAAAAGAGAGATAGAAAAAGAAATAGGAAGAGAGAGATGGGAAGAGATATAGGAAGAGAGAGATGGAAAGAGATATAGGAAGAGAGAGATGGAAAGAGACATAGGAAGAGAGAGATAGAAAGAGATATGGGAAAAGAGAGATAGAAAGAGATATAGGAAGAGAGAGATGGAAAAAGATATAGGAATGGAGAGATGGAAAGAGATAGGAAGAGAGAGCTGGAAAGGGATAGAGGAAGAGAGAGATGGGAAGAGATATAGGAAGAGAGAGATGGAAAGAGATATAGGAAGAGAGAAATGGAAAGAGATATAGAAAGAGAGAGATGGAAAGAAATATAGGGAGAGAGAGATGGAAAGAGATATAGGAAGAGAGAGATAGAAAGAGATAAGGGAAAAGAGAGATAGAAAGAGATATAGGAAGAGAAAGATGGAAAAGATATAGGAAGAGAGAGATGGGAGAGATAGGACGAGAGAGCTGGAAAGGGATAGAGGAAGAGAGAGATGGAAAGAGATATAGGTAGAGAGAGATGGAAAGAGATATAGGAAGAGAGAGATGGAAAGAGATATAGGAAGAGAGAGAGATGGAAAGAGATATAGGAAGAGAGAGAGATGGAAAGAGATATAGGAAGAGAGAGCTGGAAAGAGATAGGAAGAGAGAGCTGGAAAGGGATATAGCAAGAGAGAGATGGAAAGAGATATAGGAAGAGAGAGATGGAAAGAGATAGGAAGAGAGAGCTGGAAAGGGATAGAGGAAGAGAGAGATGGAAAGAGATATAGGAAGAGAGAGATGGAAAGAGATGTAGGAAGAGAGAGATGGAAAGAGATATAGGAAGACAGAGATGGAAAGAGACATAGGAAGAGAGAGATAGAAAGAGATATGGGAAAAGAGACATAGAAAGAGATAAAGGAAGAGAGAGATGGAAAAAGATATAGGAAGAGAGATAGAAAGAGATATGGGAAGAGAGAGATAGAAAGAGATATGGGAAAAGAGAGAGAGAGATATATATAGGAAGAGAGAGATGGAAAAAGATAGGAAGAGAGAGATGGAAAGAGATAGGAAGAGAGAGCTGGAAAGGGATAGAGAAAGAGAAAGATGGAAAGAGATATAGGAAGAGAGAGATGGAAAGAGATATAGGAAGAGAGAGATAGAAAGAGATATAGGAAGAGAGAGATGGAAAGAGATATAGGAAGAGAGAGATGGAAAGAGATATAGGAAGAGAGAGATGGAAAGAGATATAGGAAGAGAGAGATGGAAAGAGTTGTAGGAAGAGAGAGAGGAAAGATATAAGGAGAGACAGCGATGGAAGAGATATAGTTCTAGGGAGAGAGAGAGGAAGGATGCTCACATTCAGGTTGAGGAGGGCCACAGCTGAGTGGTGCTCCCTTCCACTGTCCGCCCCTCTCACAGTACAGTGTGGTGTTCCCTGTCCCGTGCACGCAGGAGAGCTGCAACGATTCACCTGCCCAGTACTTGACCTTGTAGACGCTGACGTATGAAAACGGTGGCAGGTTGGGCAGCTCGCATGGCATATCTGGGGACATGGAGATAGTATCAAGAAGAAATGTATTAATGTTGCTTTCAATTTACTCATTGCAGCATGGCAGCAATATCATCACTCTCAAAGCACTGTTCCACACACCCATATTATTCATGTTACCAGTTATCATATCACATCACATTATCTTCTCTAAGGTGGTGTAATACAGCACATTGTCGGCTGCTTGATCAAATCTGGTACTATACGTACAATCACTTATTCAGCAAGTGATTGCCAAATTCTTATCAAAAAGCACTTCCAGCATAAACTAAATTCTGCCATTAAGATCTGAAACACGTTCCAAAATGTTACAGCTCGGCTGAAGTAATGTTTATTGTGGCAATCTAAATTCCTGTATGTATGCCACTCTTCTAACCATTGCAAAGCGAATTAAACCTCCACAGTCACTATGAACAATTGTAAAACCATTTCTCCAGCGCGGAGTGCTTCATACGCACCAATGGCATAACAGCTAGCCCCCGCATCTTCCGCATGCGTACAGTCGTGTATCGAAGGGCTCCGCGGGCAGTCGAAGATCGAGGACTCGTTGCCCACACACTGCACCTCGTCGAACAGGATGGAGCTGTAGGTCTGGCGATAGCCTCCCGTGGTGACCACGGCCTTGGCTGGCCCCAGGCCAAGCTCCCGGCAAACCACCTCCACGTCCTTGATGTCCCAGTCATCGTCGCACACGGTGCCCCAGCTGCCGGACATGTACACCTCGACCCGTCCCTCGAAGATGGACGGTCCGCCAACAAGACGCACTGGATGGGCCAGTAGACAGACATGTTCAAGAAGGTGATATCAAGGGAAGGCTTAAAGTTGAATGGATGAAAAATATCCATAGCAGGGCCGGGAGATAGCAAAAACAGCACATCTACATGAAATCTCCTTTTCAGGAAATCAAGTTTGAATTTGTGCAAAGGTGCAGCTCTTTTTTTGTGTCTGTTTAACACAGAATATCATCAATATGTGGACTGCAAATTAATTTCACCAGAGTCCTTATTTTGTCTTGTTTTTTGCATAAATGAAAAAAATGTTGTTTCACCACATGAATTCAGCTAGGCTATTTGCTACAGAAAAATAATGTAAGTCTTGATTAGTGACTGTCAGACCATATGTTGATGATACTTTACAACTTATTGATTTGAAACATACTTACCAAAATTTAGCTGAGTTTACCTCATGCCAAAGCAAGTACCAGGTATTCTTTGGCCTCTGCAGGCCATTTTGTGGCTTAAAAAAATTGTTTTAGACAATGACCATGCATAAATGCGATTAGTTCGTGTACACTGCACCATGCCAGACGCCATTCTGCGCATGATTCTGCAAAGTTGCACAGCCGCTGCACAGCCAATTACTACATAAACATGCCTTTAGCAAAACAGCGTATTGCCCTTTACGTTGTTTTGCCAAATTCATGATGGACAAGCATTGAGAGGGGGCCAGTGATTGCAGTTTTCATTTTTTGCCAACAAAATTCAAACATTTTCCATTGGGGGTCATATCTCAGTGAGTACGTTCTGATTTCTGGTTCTGGTAATGGGATGGATTACACAAAAACAAATGAAAGACATGACCATGTCCATTTTCCTAAAACCTGACATACGCTGTTTTGCCATCTGAAGGCCAAGCTATACTCTGACACTGCTGAAGCTGTCGTCAGAAACAAACAGTAGGACTGACAGGAAGATAAGGAAAGGATGGCGGGATGAATCAATCTACGTATTTCACTGTGTTACGAGCTCAAGGACAAGATGGCGGCACTCGGGATCATACTCGTCATTTTCTGTGATACCCATTGACAATAAAGCCACTTCATCACCAAATGATTGGAAGGGGAAACCACATAAACAGCCTTATTCCTCACGCGCCATGCTAGCACTTTGTAGACGCTTCTCACCACATGGGTTTCCTTAACGGAATCACGAATGCATTAGTTTCCATATATGCATATTTGTGACAACTGACTGGTATAGTTCATCTAACGTTGCAAGAATGAGGGAAACATAAATATACGAGATTTAGCAATGTGACATTTTTTGACAGAGCAGTAAACAGACTAAGCAACATGTTCGACAGAAGATACATTGCTTGGATTGCCAAACAGTGTGTATGTATACGATCCTGAGACACACTGATGTGATACGTGTACATCAATCCATCTCTTGGGGTACAAGCACTGCGGGACTCACATGGTGGCATGCAGATCACACCGGCGTCGTTCTTGTGGGAGCAGTTGTGAACCTCCACCCCCATGCTACTGCAGCGGGCGATGTTGGACTCGAGCCCCGTGCAGCCGACGTTGTCCAGGTATATGGGACCATCGCCGGAACCGAAGCGGGACGATCCAAGGACGGCAGCGCTCGCCGAGACGAAGTTCATCTGTCGGCAGATCACTTTGGCATCCTGCTTGTCCCACTGGTTGGAGCAGACCGTGCCCCAAGTGTCGCCGACTCTGATCTCTACCCTCCCCTCGTAGCGAGATGCACCCCCGGCCAAACGGATTTCTATGCCCTCCTCTGTATTTGTATTTGATTTAATTTTTAATCAGATACAAATGCAAAAAAAAAATGAAGAAATACAAGTGCAAAGTTTGAATGATCAATACATTAACTTGAAAATAAAATATATTAGCTGTAATCTGTTATTACCCATTACAAAACAAAACAAAACCCAAGAGAAGTGAATGGTGATATCAATTAATAGGATTTTTAGGTCTGCAATATACACATAAGCCGTATGATATAATACTAAAAATGTTGTAAACAGTGAAAATTTTGGTTTGTATTGAACCCAGCAAGCTACACAAACCTGAGAAGAAAGCACTAAATAGAAGCAGGACCCAACAAAGTAGCCATGAAGCCTAAATCTGAAGGCGGATGGAATGCACAGTGAATATACGTAAACTGCATTACAAAAAGCTCAGAGGGTCACCAATGACCTCACCTGGCAAGGAGCAGACAACGCCACCATAGCCATCTGTACAGTTGCCAGCAGTGGTCATCACGCATGAACCGATGGAACTCTCGTAGCCACTGCACGATGGCCAGCGGTTGTACCAGCCACTCTCCGAGGTGCCAAATATGTAGCCCGTCGGTGCCTGGACGGCGGTGCCGAAGCCCATGGACTGGCACACCACCCGTGCATCAGACATGCTCCACGCATTCCCGCAGAAGCCCTTCCAGGCGCCATCAATCTGGATCTCCACGCGGCCTCCGTACTTGTTGTTTCCACCCTGCAGCCTCACTGGAAGTATATATATAAAACCACATTGATTAGTGGTCTCACCACGGCAGGCTACATACTTCAGCACTTTCATCAAGATATTTCTGTACATGACAGACTGAAAACCCAATCTTTACCAGGATGATTTACCGTAATTGTAACTCACAGTAAATGCAGTGACCACAGCAACATCTGGGGACCGTTTCATGAAACTTTTTGTCAGTGATTTACACTGACAACTGTTAAAAGCTACTGAAATCCTTGCGTCTGATTGGCTGATTGCAAATTTGTCGGTGAAAACCTCCGACCAACTCGTTGATGAAACGCCCCCCTGGAGTGCATGTACAAATATCTGCTAATATATCAGCTTGAAATTCAGTACCAGTTTATAGACACAAATGGGTGAGAATACAAAAATAGAAATTTCCACCCATCTCCCAAATATCAATATTAGTAGGTGTTCCCAACAATAGGAATCCAAGGCTGCATGAAGCTACTTCTTTCCTGAAAACCTAGGAATATTATTATTATCAAAATAGGAATAGCTGGCAGATATGTTGAAGCTGATCGCTTCTTGTCCTATCCCTTTATCACAAACACAGTGACTACAATTACTGTGCATAATACAACAACACCAACAGCAAAATCACAAAACAGGGCCCAGAAGTAAAGCCATGATGAAAAGAAAAACAAAATCTGGCAAGCTTATGATGTCACAACTCATTTATTGAATCTTAAAAATTTACCAATTAGGGAACACTTATGTCTAGAGACCCTGCTAAAGACTACATTCCTGGGGATACTTGGACAGGTGCCTATGGGAAAGTTCAAAAAGAATTCAGTACAAGTGCATTACTCTTGACTTGCTGTTCCTATACAACACATTCTGAGATGGGAAAGTGTTGGAAAACTGGTTATTGAACGGAGCCAAACCTTTTGGAAGGCAAGTGACGCCGGCATCTTCCCTGTGAGAGCAACTACTCGGACCCTGTGACCGCGGGCAGTCCCTGATGTCCGTCTCGTTACCAGAACACTGGACGTCATCCAGCAAGATGGGGCCAAAGCCTCGCCCGAAGTGGGCATAGCGGTGTGCCTCCAGGGCGCCTTTGTACCCGAGCTGGCGGCAGACCACCCCGGCATTGGTCAAGGACCAGTAGTCGTCGCAAACTGTGCCCCAGGTCCGGTTTAAGTACACCTCCACACGGCCTTGGAAAGTAGACCTTCCACTCACTAAACGTACTGGCACTTCCGGATCAGCTACCAACATGGGAGACAAAACAGTAAATCTCTGTTTTGGTGAAAATTCTAGGAAAGTTCCTGGAAAGTTGATATTCTTGGTAGAAATGCATTTCACTCATGCTCATGTCATGAACCTAATCTAATAAAATGAGTGATGATGATGATGATGATGATGATGACACTAACAATATAATAATCATCAACATCATCATTGTTACTATCATTATCATCCCTATCATCACAACTTTATCATGTAGTCAAGTTTACCCAGGGTTGCCTCTTCTCCGATTACAGTTCCTATGGCGGGCCCTTCCTTTACCAGTATTAGCAGGTGCTGATGACAAACTGGGCCCAGTGCTATCGGTATGACCTTTCATATAACACTGTTAAGGACAGTTACAGACTATGAGTAATCACAGTCCCCTGCAAAGGATAACCATCTGAGTTGGGTAGTAGTATAAGAAGAGTTGACAATGGATATGAGGTGTTTCCACACCCTGAACTTCTCATTCAAAGTCATGTCACGTCACGTCACATCAAGTCATGTCACGTCAAGTCAAGTCACATCATGTCAAGTCAAGCTGAGTCAGGTCAAGTCAGGTAAAGTCAAATCAAGTCAAATCAAGTCATGTCAAGTCATATCGGTCGGGTCAAGTCACGTCACGTCACATCAAGTCAAGTCAAGTCACGTCACATCACGTCATATGTCATGTCAAGTCATTCGAGTCAAAACAAATCAAATCAAATCAAATCAAATCAAATCAAATCAAATCAAATCAAGTCAAGTCACCTGTCTCCCTGCAGGCTACACCTGCATCGCGAGAGTGGTTACAGTGGCCCTCTGATGCTAGGATTGCACCGCAGTTGAAGAAGTAGGGGTCACTGGGCTGGCAGTTCACGCCCGTCAGGAGCACAGGGCCAAATCCTGCCCCAAAGCGGGCCCCGCCATACGCCGCTGTGGCCTGGCCATAACCCAGGTGGCTGCATACGGTCTGGGCATCGACGAGGTCCCATCCCTCGTCACACACAGTGCCCCACATGCCGTTGATCAGAAGCTCCACTCTGCCCTCCTCCGGTCGGCTCCCACCTGCCAGACGCACTGCACAGGAATTAAAGAAGAAAGTCAATGCTGGAAGGTCATGCGTAAATGCTGTTGTCAAACCTCTTTACCACACCAATACTACCAATTTCAAACAGACCTATCCTTGCCTTGAAATCATGTACATATTAACAGGATGGTGAATGATGAACCTTCAATCACGTTATCTTCAGAACAACTTAAATTTACATTAAACAACAGATTGAATAGTTCCTGAGAGTCAGGCTGAAACATGGATACTCCCGACACAGACTGCTACACTTACCACAAGAGTAGATCTTTTTTTAAGTATCATCACACTGTGCTTGAGTTTTATCGAACATGATTCAGGATAACATTACTGATTTGGAAAATAATAAATTGTCAGCAATTCAACCCTTGACCTCAGTAGAGTTATCTTCATAGTACTATAGGTGCAACTGAATTTCCCCTAATAGCAATATGGATCTGCCAAGGGTTAAACTGCACAGCAGGTAATTGCACACTGACCAATGCCGAGTGCAATGCTGCATAGATGTCTAAAGAATTCTGACTTACTCTTTGTATGCCACAGTATACACTCCTTTACTATTCTGAGACTGCAATGCATGGGCGCTTTGGAAAAAACATTTTGTTTTACAAAGTTATGTAACTTTCTGTGGAAGTATTTATGACCCGCCACGTCAAAAGGATCCTAAAGTCGCTGACAGCTGAGCTGAGAAAATAGAGTTTGAAGTCAGATCATCAAAATCGGTCAAAACCATCAAATTTCTGTTTTGGGCATAATTTTGAAGTCTACAGTTCCATCTATCATCTTCCGAAATTTCGAAGCTAAATGATCAAAGGAAAATCAAGAAACTAGCTTTTTTTCTGGGCCATGATTTTCTGACTTTCAATGGGACAGAAATGTGTCCGAAGATTTGGATTTAGCACCGCGGATAGACTCCGCCCCTAGCAACGAGGGAGTGATCTCATTGGTCAGTATGTGGCATCCTGGGAACTGATTGGTGGTGCGTAGACCACTGGCGCTAAGCTTGAATGAATATCGCAGAGGTTGCTAAGAGCGTACCTTCCATTGTTAGGAGGTGATCATCTGTGTTACCTCCCCTTGAGCACAATTGTGTCAGAAAAAAAAACTTTGAAAGCGGTTTTCTCGAAATGCTTATTTCCTGGACCACGCTACATGCTCTCTTAAAATCATCAACATCTCCAAAACCGAGTACTTTTATGAGTCATGTTACACGTGTATATGAAATTAAAGTGGAAGAGTGAAGGAGTATAATGCCATGTCACTTTAAGAAACTCGACCTCCCCCAACTTTCGGATCCTTTTGTTGTAGCAGGTCAAATTTATGCTAGAAATGCAGTACCACAAAGTTGTAGAAAAAATTGCAAGCTCTGCTGTGATGTTTTACATTCCTATGACAAAGTTATGGCTATTTTTCTTGCAAACAACCAGCACTGAAAACATAACCCCAAAATGGACTGCAAAACTGTATTCCTGGTCATGATTATAGCGCATACTCTGACATGATTCATAAGGATTATCACTGCTATTGGATGAATCAGCATCCTAGCTGTGATTTTCAGTTTTCTCATCATCCCACACTCAAGTTCTATACCATAGTTACTGTCATTGCTAATGCTCGATTCCCTTTCATTTGATAAATCGGAATCACAAGTCATCTCTCCATACTGTACTGGATACAAGCTCCGATACCTGGCTTCTTCTGCTGTGTAAGTAAGCTGTAGAGTAGCTGGGAGGCATGACATTTTGGAGACAAAACCTCAACAGAAATCAAAATTGACTTGAAAAATACCTATGGAACACTGCTATTCAGTCACCACGCACTGCAAAATTGTATGTGTGAGGAAAGGAATCACATATGACATTTTCCAGTGTACATGGCATATTTTGATTGATCAGTTTGTGCTACTAAAAATATGAGAAGTTTGCAAACCATTGACACGAGTTGGGCACGTGAACGTGGCAAAGGGTTATAGACAGACAGACAGACAAGGGCTGTAAGAGCACTGCAGAAATCAACTAGAAATGTCGCTATGGCGACTGGTATGCCTCCGCCATAATGCATGATTCTCCTAACAGGTCTATAGTACATGTGGACAATGTGTGATTACATTTTCACAAAATTGGCAAAATATTAAAATGACATGTTTGTCACAAATGTATTGAATGTTTACCTTCCTTGACCTATGTTTAATTGGATGAATAGGAGAGCATGTATTTGGGGATTTAAGAACTTTAACTTGACATTGACCATTTCATAAGTTTATGCACTGAGTAATTTTCAAGGTATGGAGAAAAAGCACAATTTCTGTATTGAACAGTAAATTGTTATCATTTTCATCTGGCCTTTGATTTATAAGAGAATCACTGTCAGGCAGAACATACATAAATTCAGCATGTACTAGGTTTCAAGATAACTTGAGCCACTTCCGAGATATGGAGAAAGAAGTAAGTTCAGCACTTTCACTTGATCTTTGACCTTTTGACCTTTGACGTTCTTGGCAAAAAAAAATCCCAGAGAATCTCTATTGGGTTATACATGCATACATCGAGTTAAAAAAAAAATCCTGCTGGCATTGCATAAATATAAGGAAAATAGTAAAATTTTGAAGTATTGCCCTTGACCTTTGACCCCTGACCTTTGACCCCATGAACCCTAAATTCCCTAGATAACCACTGCCAGTCAGTAGATGCATATATACTATGTTCCATGGAGATACCTTGAACAATTTCCAAGATACAGAGAAAAAAGTGAAATTTTAACATTTTGCTTGACCTTTTGACCTTTGACCTTTTGACCTCATGACCCCAAACTTTCACCAGAGAATCTTAAATGGGTAGTACATGTATACACTAAGTTTCAAGAAAATATCTTCAGGCATTGCATAGATATGGGGGAAATAGTAAAATTTTAAGCATTTGACCTTGACCTTTTGACCTTTGACCTTGAGCATGTGCACCCAAAAGTTGATAGGCACAACTTCACCCCCTAATACACATACATGCCAAGTTTCATTAGGATACCTCAAAAGGTTTTGGTAGTTACCCTGTCCACAAAATTCATTACGGACGGACGGACGGACAACCCGAAAACATAATGCCTCCGGCACCACTTCGTGGCGGAGGCATAAAAAGCAAAATGCAGCAATAACACCCCCTTCCCAACTCACTGTCTGGCATGCAGATGACCCCGGCATCCTCGGAATGCCCGCAGTTGTGGCTGCCGTGGCCGCGGTTGGTGCATTCCTCAAGGCGGGTCTCGCTCCCTGAGCAGTGCACATCATCCAGGAGGATTCTGCCTGTGCCGCGCCCAAAGAGGGCGTTGGTGGTGTAGTCTATCACAGCGCCGTAGCCCATCTGCCTACAGACAACCTAGAACAGGATGACAGGATATTGAAAGAGAAAGAGAGAGAGAGAGAGAATAATGCATGTCGAGCATACAAGAAACATAGAAATGCACACACACACCTTTAACCACCATGTAAGGACAAATATACATAAAGTACAGATATAAACATATACCAACGATCAGATAGATATGCCCGACACAGTACATCTATTCATCTCAATATCAGAATACAGAAGAAACAGATATTTACAAAAGATTTGTATTCAGCAAATTAGTTGGAGAATGAGGAAGTGAGTGTGATGATGAGGGATTGGTGGAGGGATAAAAAAAAATAAATAAATAATGGCTCTCTACTTGTACTCCTACCACCAGACACCATTTCTTCAGCCTAGTCATTACCAACCTATCCAATGCATGTTTTCATCAAAGTCAAGATGACTACCATAATATTCTGATTACTACCTGTGAAAGTCCTTCAGAGCAGTCATCTATTTACTGTAAATGCATATATTTTTATAGTGTATCAATTTTCATGCATTTCGCGCTACATTTGGCTAGGGCAAATTCCAAAACCCATGAAAATATCTTCACAATTTTCTCTGCGCATTTTGAATGGGTTGACAATCGTAAAGAGCGAATTCAAGAACCCGCGAATATGTTTTTGAGTCGCTCAGCGCGTAAAACTAATATCACGAAAATATGGACCTTAACAGTACTTCATAATGTAAACTCACTGCCTATCATGACATCAATGTAACCATGGAACCCATTATGACTGAAGTAAATGCTGAAACTATGAATCATCGCCTAGTGTAATTCTGTCGGCAGTCCTCAATGAATGAACCCGGTTGACTTAATTATGATCAGGGACATGACACAAATTGAAGTTCTCTGTAAAATTGACAATTCTACTTTCTCTCTTTTTTTGATGAGTTAAAAAACCTATGAATAATCTCACATTTATTGTTTTGCCATCATTTCCAGCAGCATCGTCATCGTCCTTACCAGATATAAGTTACGTTCAGACGACAAGCCCTAACCTCGAGGTTATGCTCTTGCCTCCTAACTTCGACCTGCGTCCACACGACGAAGCTTAACCTCGAGGTTAAACTCCTGCCCCTTTGAGTTCATTGATTTTTGTGTCCACACGGTGCTTAACTACATGAGTGGGGACGCCCCACGGCTCATGGTTAGAGCGCTAACCCTGAGATATCTCGTGGCTCTTAACATCGAGCTAACCTCGAGGTTAGCTAACTACGAGTGGGTCTACACGGTCCCTAACTACGAGCATAACCTCGAGGTTTCCTAACCTCGAGGTTAAGGCTTGTCGTCTGAACATAACTAGTAGTTTCTATACTCACCCTTGCATCGTTGATGTCCCAGCCATCGTCACAAACCGTCCCCCACTGTTGCAGTAGGTACACCTCCACACGTCCCTGAAAGGGGCTCTCTGTGCCAACCAGTCGAATTTCAGTGTTCGTGACGGCTGTAAAAAAAAAAACAAACAAACAAATTCATTGATATTGTGATCCATTTGAAAAAAAAGAAAGATATTATACATATTGTGCATGCTCTATGATGCACTATACTGGATTAGAGAACGACAAATACTAAATAATCCCGAGTGCTGTTTTGTTTCACCGAGGCCGCAGGCCGAGGTGAATAGAACTGCACGAGGGATAATTTAGTATTTGGAGTTCTATAGTCCAGTACTGGTGCATCAATAGAACATGCACTAATTGTTATAGTAAATAGGTCCCTCGATCTAAATGTATTTTCCGTAGATCTAGGCCCTAGATCTAACATTAGACTCACCGTACCGGCACTGATTTCTTGCATGCAGAGTTAACCACCGTACAACCTACTGTACTGTAGTTTACGTACAAAGCGTGCGATGCTAGTACAGCCGCGTATGCGTATTGTACATCACAGAGCAGACTCGCGTATAAACTCCTACATTGTGCGTCCAGTGCTCTACGTGCGCATACGTGGAAATGCTTGGCCTTGTTGTCCTACTACGCCCCTCCTTTTTTGCCTGCGCGAATCTCTTCGTACATAAAGCGTAGGCACGCACTGTAAGCGTTCGGTATAGTGGCACGGTCGTGCCACTATACCGGAATTTTTGCAAAATCACGTGATGCTATCCAAGCAATCACAACGCAAGTTTCATTCTACCTATTTACTATATATATATATATATATATCATCTTACACCATTTTCAGAAGGGTGAAATATACAATGTGCCTACTGAGCACAAATACTTTTTAGATTATAACTTCAAACACATTGCCTGCAAAAGCCTATCTTAGAGAGGTTTGATGGCATTATTGACCATGAAAGGATGATACTTCCAAATGCCTGCAAACTCATCTCAGAATCTTGAAGGGGAATAAAAACCCAAAGCTACATATGTGGACTGACTGAATACAGTGATATTTGTAGAACGCATCACAAAAAAAGTTTGAGGAAAATCAGACAAACCGACGTTCAATGGTAATAAATTTCTACAATTTCAGTGCAGCCATCAGTGGGTGAGAAGATTACTACAGTTTGTGACGTCATGAAGAACAATATGAAGAACAATATTAAAAAAATATAAAGAAATTTCAACGAATTTCATTTTTCATGATAAGTACACATTTCCTTGACTTGTTAATATTGACTTTTTTAATATGTTACGATTAATATTCCCCCTGCTTTCTGAAAGAGGTATTAAAACTAAGTCAAATGCTCTTTCATGACTGAGTATGCTAGAAAAGTGAAAATATATTGAATACATGTATATTGTAATGTAATATAATTGTAACATGTGGTAGCATGCAGCCAAACTTGACATAGTTGAAAAATCAGCAAAGTCACTCAGTTAATTGTACCAACGTGCCTCAGCCTTACAGGACTGCCCAATTCCAATGTCTCTTGCAGTTGGTCTGTCTACATATTTGCATCCTTGATCATTTGCATGTCTGGGTGTGCGCTTCTGTGTGTTTCCATTACTTTACTTTTTGTTTCTTTTGCAGTACAATCTATGGAGTTGCTCACATCTCTGCACACCTGTCTTTTACGTGGGCCTCTCTACTGCAATGTATGCGATGGTTTTGAACAAATAGTTTCATATAGATTACAGTGTTTGTTTTAGTTCATTTTCCTTCTTCCCACTGTAAGAATATATGCCCATACTTTCTGTATAACATTGATTTTCTTTTCTTCTTTTTTTTTTTTGGGGGGGGGATATTTGATGAGTTTGAGATATGGGAAAAAATATTTGATTGGATTTAAATAGGCAATCTCATTCATTGACGACCGTTTTCTTCACATAAGCGTCAAATCAGCAAAGATAGCCTTCCAGCATGTGTGCCAGTGGGCAAACAAAGCACAGTAAGGGTTTAACAAGAAGATTAACACACGTAAAGAGACTTATTGCTCAATGCCCACTGAACACTGGAGGCAACCTGAATTGCCAGCTGAAATATGGTCAATGCTCTCACCATCGTTGGAACACACCGCTCCAGCGTCTTCACTGTGGCCGCAGTTGTGTACGCCCACACCATTGCTGCTGCAGTCAAACAGGCTGGACTCGGTGCCCAGACATTCAAGGTTATCGAAAAGGATGGGAGCCGTTGACGGGGCGCTGCCGTATCGGTTGGCCATGATGGCATCCGCCGCTCTGAGGAAACCCAGCTGACGGCAGACGACCTTGGCGTCGGTGATGTCCCAGCTATCGTCGCAAACCGTGCCCCACTGTCCATCGGCATACACTTCCACACGACCCTCACGGCTGGAAGGACCATCGGCAAGTCTCACAGGGGGATTTGGGGTACCGTCGTCTGAAAAAAAAAGAAGAAAAATTGGGGGAGGTTTGTGAGTAAGAGGATAATCCCTATGATCTAATCCATGCTCATTGATGAGTATCAGATGTCTCATTAGATGACTTACTAACCATCGATAGTGATAAATACTTACATCATACTATCCCCTTGACTTTTGCTGAAAATCAACCCTAAAAAGACTGGGCTGTTTTGATGCCTAGCAAGACTGGGGGGAGGGGGCTGACATGCACTTACAAAATGTTGCATAAGTTCGGAACCGTGTACCCGAGCGTTGCGAATTTGGTCTCAAAAGTTGTGCAAGAAAAAAGTCATGAAACATCGCGGCCTGAGATTTTTACGTTACAGATTTATCACGAAAAATGTCTAAGGCGGGCTCAATCAGCCCCCCCGCCCCCTGGCTTTTTTGGGTTAATGGACAGGTTGTTTTTGTGATAACCTTTTGCTTTGTAAGTAGTGTAAATATTTCCTGCATGATTTTTTATTTATTTGAAAATTCTCACATAGTTAAAAGAAATCCGAAATTCACTCATTACTCTGACTGGTACAGCTACTATGCATGTCTAAGTGTGCACCCATTGCAATATGTGAAGTCTTAGCCTAACATGTTGCACTTACACTTCTGTGCACTCTGCCCTTTGCATTTGACTGGCCCAACAAACTTCTTTATGGTGAGCAGTTAAGCCGACAAGCATCTGGACAAGTCTGGTCCATGTGACACAGAATTGTTGGGGATCGTTAAAACCTTACCAGGAGGTGTGCACTCGACTCCAGCATCTTCAGAATGGCCACAGTTGTGGACGCCGATGCCATTGTGGCCACAGAGCAGGAGAGAGCTCTCACCCCCTGAACAAGCCACATTGTCGAGAAGGATGCTGCCTGTGCCTTGGCCGAAATACGCGCCAGCGCGGTAGTTGACAGCACCTGAGAAGCCCAGCTCACGACACACCACCTGTTTTAAGGTTGCAAGGGTTGGCATGAAGTGTTCATTGTGTTCTCTTTGTTTGAACTCTCTCTCTCTCTCTCTCTCTCTCTCTCTCTATATATATATATATATATATATATTGTCAATGATATATATATATATATATATATCATTTTACTCTCTTCAAGTAGTATTATAGAAACAATATGCTTTTGAACTAGGGGCATAAACTCATGCAACATTCAAAGTGTACATCAAGGATGTATGAACTATTTTACCAATGTCATTTAAGGTTTTATTGGGAAAAATTGCTCGAATGTTATGATGAATATCTACAGTTTTGTTTTCTCCCACAAGTTGTTCTATGGCAAAAATTTGGTATATATCATGCAAGGCTTTTTTTTTAATGTGTATGCTACACTCGGGACAAATTTGACAGATGCATTGCAGTAAAAATATGGAGATGATGACAATCAAGGCAGTAAAAAAATTCCTGTGACCTTATTCAAGAACTTTGGATGTCTGATATATCACCACTCAGGGATCTCAACAAACGAGTGTATCTCTGCTACATTCCAGTAACAGAAGGGCAAAGGAAATATTATCTTCCTTCCTTGACTGTACAAGCCACAAACTCTAACATGTACCTGATAGCTTTGTATCACTATTAAACACACACTTAATATATTTAATTGTATGATACCAGGTAAGTCTTTTCTCCTCTGAGATGATCTTTGCTAAGTCACAGTCAGGAGGACAGCAAGCTATTCTATTTGACAGAGAGATCTGTGTACTGTATACGCCAAATATGTCGCGAGGCCTTTGTTTTTGTGAATTTCGCGAGTTAGGTGCTATTTGCGAAATTAAAAACACACAAAAATATTGACTCTGATCCCGATGTGAATGTGACGTATGCGTGTACACTTTTGCATTCAGTACAGGACTCCACAATCGCAAATTTAACCACTCGCAAAATCGTCAGGAATTCCCAATTCGCGAAAATTTAGACCCGCGAAATATATACATTGTATATGGCATATAGAGTATTTGTACATATGCCCTTCACTCTCTGCTAAAATAGGCACAAGAATTTCCAGTAAAGTTTACATGACCCCAAAAAAGTGTAGGAAACGTGGAGATAATAAGTCACAGTGTGTAGAACTTGGCCAGTGTACACAGCTCTTTGTCAAGTTTAATCATTTGGCAAAGGACTAAAACTAAAAGTAACCCAGGTGACTCAACAGGGATTAGGGGAATTAAGTAATCTTTATTCCTCGAATAGCAGTTTCTAAACATCGGTGCCAAGTGGTGAAGAAATCACTCCATCATGTGTGCCAACTAAAGAGAAGAGAGTACAGCAAGGTTTAAAGGGATGGTACAGTATTGGTAGAGATGAGAATTCGGCTTTTAACTTTTTACGAGATACAACAAAAACACTTATGATATAGTCCAGAGCATACCATTTTCAGAGGAATTCAAAGTTTATTTGATGAAAATCGGGTTTGGAATGACTGAAACATCCAAAAACAAAGTAAAACAAAGCGATCGCAATGAAGTGTGGGTCCCACACTTTATTTGAATCACTCTTTTTTGGATATCTCAGCCATTTCAAAACCAATTTTCATCAAATAAACTTTGAATTCCTTATAGAATTACATGCTCTTTCATATTTCATAAGAGGTTTATCTTTATTTCACCAAAAAAGTTAGAAACCTGAAATTAGTTCTCCACCAAAACTGTACGATCCCTTTAAATACTAGATATCTGACCTGAGCATCTACAAGGCCCCAGCTGTCATCACAGACGGTACGCCACGATCCCTCCCAAAGGACCTCAACACGTCCCTCATAGGAGGTAGAACCCCCAACAAGACGAATTGATGCCTCCGGGGTCCCAGGAGAGACCGGAGCTTTGATAATGAAAAAAAAAACAAACCAAGAGGTTTATCAACACTAAATGAAAAAGCACAAGTCGAATTGCGATTCGAAACATGCTTTTTGAGCTCTGGTTCACACATACACAGGCAAGAAAAAAATCTCAATCTACATCGCACTGGTTCATGACTCAAGTCACATCAGTTCGAGTGAGGCCAATTTACACAACAAAAGGATCCAAAAGTTGCTGACGGCTGAGCCGAGAAAATCGAGTTTGAAGTCAGATCATCAAAATTGGTCAAAATCACCAAATTTCTGTAGTTGGCATAATGTTATAGTCAAATATTTTGTTTATCATCTGCCAAAATTTTGAAGCTAAATGATCACAGGAAAGGCAAGAAATGAGTATTTTTCTGGGGCATGATTTTCCAACTTTCGATGGAACAGAAACTTGCCAAAGATTTGGATTTTAGCGCAACAGATAGACTCTGATCCTAGCAATGAGGGAGTGATCTTATTGGTGGATGCGTGGCATCCTGGTTCAATACTGACTGATCATGCATAGACTGCTGGTGCTGAGCTTGAATGAACATCGCGGAGGTTGCTATGAGCAGACCTTCTATTGTCAAGAGGTGAGAACTGTCTTTTCTCCCCTTGATCACAATTGCATCGGAAAGAAAACTTTGAAGGCAATTTTTTTTTTAAATGCTGATTTCCTTGATCACAAGATGGCCTCATAAAATCATTGATATCTCTGCAACAGAGTGCTAAAGCAGAAGAGTATGAGAATAATGTCATGTAATTTTCAGAAATATCGATCTCCCTTGACTTTCGGATCCTTTTCTTGTATCAGGTCACATATTCTACATTTTTCCTGATATTATAATCTTGATGTTGAAGAGAAAGAGAGGGAGAGAAGGATAGTGACAGAATAAAGAGAGGAAGGGAAAGACAGAGAGGAAAAAAGAGAGAGGAGAGAAAGAGTGATGGAGGGAAGGAGGAGGAGACAAGACACTAAAAAAAAGGTGAACAGTTAATAACACCTTGTACCTGTACACTCGACGCCTGCATCCTCGCTGTGGACACAGTTGTGAGTGTTGATCCCATTATGGCTGCAGTAGTGGAGCATATATTCCTGCCCGGTGCAGGCCACATTGTCGAGGAAGATTCTGCCCGACCCTCCACCGGCGGTGTAGACCCGCTGGACATCGCCGAAGCCCAGCTGCCTGCACACGACCCCGCCGTCCGTCATGTCCCAGCTGTCGTCGCACACGGTGCCCCACTCCCCCTGGTACAGGATCTCCACACGGCCTTGGTATTCGCTGGAGCCACCCACCAGCCGTATCAAGTTTGACTGTTCTGCAAAGTGACATGAAAATGGGGTAAGTCAATTTTCAAATAGAAATATCACTGAAGGTGATTTATACCCTCTGCCTAATATGATGATGATAATAATAGCTAGTTCTATAAATTACTTAAAAGACTATTATCACCTACATACATAATACATACTGCATATTACCCCTCATAAAAAAAAGTCTTGCACCACTCAAACAACAATCACTATGAGTGTCAAATTTCTTTTGAATCCCTTACAAAGTGCACAAGAATTTCAATCTACATAAACTTGTTTTCTCCCAGATTTAGCAGCCTCACTATGCACTGCATGCAGTACTTTGAAAAATGTGTCTTGCACAACTTTACATCATGTTTTTTGTGTGGACCTATCATCTTGTGAATGGAAAAGGAGTAGTTTGATCCACAAGCCCTTTACCAAATTTTGAGGGACATAATATACTGTTAAAATGGCAACAGATTTGCTACTGCTGTTGAAAAATGAGTTCTTCACAACTTCATATTCAGTTTAGCATGTGTGCCGATTTTGCAATGGCAAATACAATCTACCCATAATTGTGATCTCATGTGAAATGTTCTCAGTCAATTGTTTGAAAATTGAGGGAGGAATTTGATCCACAGGATTTCGCAATGTACGAATGGACCTACTGACCACTTTGTCCACACATACTTTTTCCTTTGACCTGTAATCTTTGACCCCATGACTCCAAACACTGAATGATAGAATACTTGACTGGAATGCTCCGGTCCATGATTTCACTTACCGACTCGTCTACGAATTGACTCACTAACCTTCTGAATGGCATGCCACGCCAGCGTCTTCGCTGTGGCCACAGTTGTGAGTTGGGCTATAGGAGCACTCCATCAGCGACGCCTCAAGGCCGCTGCACTCCACATTGTCCAGGTGTATTGGGCCCGAGCCAAGTCCAAAGTGGGCATTAGTGTAGGATGAAATGGCCCCAGAGTATCCCAGCTGACGGCACGCAACGCTGGCCTCCACCAAGTCCCAGCTGTCGTCACAAACTGTCCCCCACTCCCCGTTCATGTAAACCTCGACGCGGCCCTCAAAGTTGTTGTTGCCCCCGACCAGACGTATGTCTGAAGTGGTACCTAGATGTACACCGCAAATAGAAATTAATAGCATATATCCTCGTCACCTGATCACTCACTTCACATGTATTTATATTTCTACGATGCACAGTAAAACTAATGCAAATTATAGGCTGGCAATTAAAGTGAAAATGCACTGTCTGTATCTTCGGTTCAGGGCAGGGGCAAGTTTTCCAAAAAATGATTAGAACTCACACTGGAATCAATCAAAACTTTTAACAGATATTCCTTCCAATCTGCTCAAAAAGAAGCAGCAAAAAAATTCAACAGATAGAAACAAACATATTATGGCTAATCATATTGAAACAAGAAAAAGAAAAGAAAAGGTAGCTCATTAAAATGACTTAAAACTTACTGAAAAGAACGTGAATATTGCTTACTGGAGGAATACCACTGCTGCAAATGCTATAATATCAAATGAACAAACTGACAAATGTGTCACATCATCTTTTACACTGGTTTTGAGTTCTTAAAACAAATGGACCTTTGCTGATCTCAGACACAGACAAAACAACATGCAATACACCAGAACTTCTACAGATAGAAAATTATTGGCCAAATAACCTCCATTATAAACAAAATATGTCTTGAAAAGCAAGAAACTGATTTTCTGTGATCATGTATTTCATCTAGCACAACAAAAAGGTGCTTTTAATATTAAAGAACTAGTCCAACACATATACTCATCACTTATAAGTGTATTATACACATGCAAGTACTAAGATCACAATCTACGAGAATCTACCAGAGAAAATTTACCAACTATTTTTGACATATCATTGCATTATTAAAGCTGCAGTGTGAAATATTAAGATTTGGACTTCTCCTGCAACAAGCACCACAAGCTTCATGTGGGTATCGAATTAAAGAAACGGCCTTTACAGATGAACAGATTAAGCTGTATTCCTGGTAACATTGAGACATTTATGAATATCTTTGTTTTTTACCTGTATCTGCGGGCTGGCATACGACCTCAGCACTGGTGCATGTATCTGATGGTGTGGAGAGAACGCTGTACCTACAACTCTCCAGGCTAAGATAGATTTCTGAGCAGTTGAAGTTTGTCAGCTGCATCGGGGCTGCCATGGAACGCAGGTCCCCAGACATCAGGCCGGGTGGACGGTTGTCCATTGGTCCGAAGCCCAACTGGCGGCAAGCCACGTTGGCTTCCGATACGCCCCAGCCATCACTGCATATCCCATACCAAGTACCATTCTGGAATATCTGCACTTGGCCCTCCCTCGTGTTAGGACTGCCGACTAGGCGAATGCCTAGATTAGCCTCTGTGGAATGGAGAGGAATTTAACAGACAGAGATGGAGAGATGGACAGATATTTCCGTGATGGGAGGACAGAGGGGTATGGAGGAGGGACAGAGGAGGAAGGAGTAGGTGAAGGAGGAGGGAGGGGAGGAGGAGACAGGGATGAAAGTAGGAGACAGGGATGAAAGTAGGAGGGGAGGTGGTGGAAGGGAGAGGGAAAGAAGAGGGAGAGGAGGAGGAGGGGTAGGAGGAGGAGGGGTGGAGACGGAGGAGGGGAGGAGGAGGGAGAGGAGGAGGGAGAGGAGAAGGAGAAGGAGAAGGAGGGGAAAGGAGGGGAAAGGAGGAGGGGCGGAAGAGGGGTAGGAGGAGGAGGGGAGGAGGAGGGGTAGGAGGAGGAGGGAGAGGAGGAGGAGGAGGGAGAAGAGGAGAAGGGGTGGAGGGGGCGGAGGAGAAGGAGGGGAAAGGAGGAGGGGCGGAGGAGGATGGAGGGGGAGGAGGGAGAGGAGGAGGGAGAGGAGGAGGGGGAGGAGGAGGGAGAGGAGGAGGAAGAGGAGGAGGAAGAGAAGGATGAGGAGGAGGGGTGGAGGAGAAGGGAGGGGGAGGAGGAGGAGAAGGAGGAGGAGGAGGGGTGGAGGAGAAGAGAGGGGGAGGAGGAGGAGGAGGATGAGGAGGATGAGGAGGAAGGGCAAAGAGGGAGGGGAAAGAGGAGGGAAGAGAAGGATGTGGAGGGGAAGTAGGGAGGGGGAAAGAGTAAGAAAGGGGAAGGAGAGAGGGGAAGGGTAGGATGAGGGAGAAGGATGGAGGGACAACAACTAGACGGAGGGGAAGGAAGAGGATCATAGGGAGGAGATAATGAGGGATAATTTGGATATTTTTTGCAAAAGCAACCAGTTTTCAGCAGATGAAAATGAGAAAAGTTTAAGAACAACAAAAAATGTGGGACAGATGCTGAACTATCACTTCAGCCATTTGGCTCAGGCAAGCTATACAAGAAAAAGGAAAGAATAAAAAAGAATCACCATAAAAATGAGCATACCAACAGTTGAACACTGAAGCGTGGCAACAAGGCCACCGGGACAGTCCATGGGGAACCTTGCCCCAGGGCATTCTAGGAGGGATGGCTCTGTGCCATTGCAGGACATGCCACTCAGCCCCATCCCGTTCCACGTTCGGCCCACGCTCACGGACTCGAAGGGACGGCTGGTCACGCGGATGGCATAGCCAAGGCCCAGCTGCCTGCACACGACCATCCCCTCGCGGATGGACCAGCTGTTCCCACACACCATCTCCTCCCGACCGTTGATGGAAATCAGCACGGTGCCCTCGCTGTCACCAGTCTCCCTGCTGCTGTTCAGCAGGCTCACGCTGCCGTTGGTACCATCACCTGTGCAGACATGGTGATAAAAACATTGTGGCTACTGTATACGCCATATATTTCTCAAGTCTAAATTTTCGCGTATCTGGAAGTCCTGACAATTTCGTGAGTGCATGGTTAAATTTGCGATTGTGGAGTCCTGTACTGAACAGAGAAGTGTACACACGTATGTCACATTCACATCGGGATTAGAGTCAATATTTTCGCGTGTCTTTAATTTTGCGAATAGCACCTGACTTGCGAAATTCGCGAAAAATAAGAACCTCGCGTAATATTCGGTATATGGGCAATTCCACGGTAACTGGCGTTACGCGGAAGGATTTTCATGAAATTGTTTACGTTATAGTTTTGTGAATCATTAAAGCACCTGGGGCTTGTAATTAGCATTGGTGAATGAGTTCATGAGATTGAAGAAATAGGTGGAAAGTTTTTCTCTCAAACTGCATTTCTTATCACATAGCAAGTGAAAATGTGTCGGTAACTGACGTTATGGAAAAAGGACATGGGAAATTATGGTGTAGATTTAAATGGAAATATCTCATGTCCCTGACTTCTAACCTTTATGTGTTTAATATGGCAATATACCTAGGTTCTTAGGAACAGGTGTGCAAAATAATGTGCACTTTAGATATTTCCTTTTAGCACCATGCCAATTTCAGTGAAGGTATGACGGTAACTAGCGTTACATAACTGACGTTATGCTTACATTTTCCATAGGGTTTACACATGCAAAATCATGATTGGGAATAGTTTTGTGATATTTTATAATTCTGACCTTTCAGAGTGATTTGTTTGATATGGAATCATACCTTGGTTCATCAAATACAAATACACAAATGAAATGAAACATTAGTCCATTTTCTTTGTGTTCTATGAAAACTTAAAGGTAAACATGTCAGTGACTGACGTTACGTAACTGACGTTATGCAACTGACGTTACACATACTTTTGCTATGGGGTTTACAGAGAACTAATTTGATTAACAGGTTATTATACTGCTGCAGTATACCAGTAACAATCTCAGGCATTTACAAAGCAACAAATTAAAACAAAATCTAAAGACACAAATGGGTTGGGGCCCTTAGGGGGCAAGCTCCCCCCCCCCCCCCCCTCCTCATGCCCTAGCACAGTTGAGTAAAAATAATGTAAATACTGCAGAGGATATTACTTGACATTTGTCGATTGAATGCTTATTCAACAGTTATGATTACACAAAGCCATTTAGATTCAGCAGTTCCAAGTATAAATATTGACATAACTAAGGTTTTTTTTTTTTTGTTTTTTTAATGAAGAGGACATTTTATATCTAGAGTGCCCCACCCATAAAACCCTGTAGTACTACACAAAACACAGATATTTTTGTGTGTGAAAAAAAAAATATCTTTCAGGTCATGGCGAAAAAACACATACAAATATCAGCTCATAAATATGCATATGTATGAAATCTACTGTGATATATTTCTTCTTCTTTTCTTTATTTTACTCCTTCTCCTTCAAGGCATTGTTAGGGCCACAAATAAAAATTTGATCTCCATCATCAATTGATTTAAATGAATAGTGTTACACTTTTAATATTTTTCTGTGAAGAAGAAACATTATGCTTTTTTGGTCAAAAGGGCATTATTGGTTTATTCCTTGCTTGAAATGATATAATTGTTTTTCTTTTCCTTTTCACTGGCATATCTTGGCTTGCAAATACATCCCACATACCAAGAAAGAGGATTTTGCAACGAAAGAATTCTAAGATCAATGTAAACAAATCTTCCTGTTCATAATTATCATGTATTACAAAATGTCCCTGCATGAATGAATTAAAGTAATCACCAAATCTGAACATTTTCTTTTACCCTAGAATCACCTCTCACTTTGAGCAACATCACAGTTAAAAGTTGAGCAACATCAGTGTTAAGTTTCAAACAGTAATGACAGTACATGCCTTATGTACCATAATACAAGATGTGCCACCATATCAACTAAACCAGACATTTCAAGTGCAAGCAAAGAAACATATCTGTTTGTGCATTTGCCTTGAAGAAGAAACTTCACTAAGCATCCAGAAAAAAATAAAAATGCTATAGCAAAAGCAATCATCAACTGACGTTACACATTTTAAAGTGTTCATTTTAACTCTCCAGTATGTCAAGTATCCTTATTTCTGGTATTGAAAGGAAGGCATATGGGCATGCCTTAGAAATCCCAAGTTACATCATACAGCTCACTTTCTTTGATGAATAAAGTTTAAAAATTCCTTGTTTTTGGTAACTGATGCTACATCCATCATTGTCAAACTAATTAAAAGTTGTTAAGATCAAATTCTTTAAAGCAAACAGCTTTTTTTTTCTATCATGTGGTAAAAGCCTTCTCTGGTAACTGCATACCTATAAAAGATTGTTGTTTAGAGTACTAGTAAAGTGGATATACAGGGAGTAAGTTATGTGACGATACACTCTTTCTTACTATTAAGTTATAGGCATAGTTTGGCAGCCATTTATGAAAATCAAAATGGCTGCTTTTATTGAAAAACATAATGATTCTTAAAACGTCAACTCAAGTATTGTCTGAAAATGTATGGTGTTTGAAACAAATATCATTTTGAATTTTTGGCATCTGTGTCCTATATACAGCTGTACCTTGGAATTGCCCATATACAGTATCTAATTCAAAATGAACAAAAAGTAGGCGTAAATGAATTTCAACTTTTAAACATGTAGTTTTTAAAAAAGTATGCTTTTAGATTTAAATGATACGCAACTTGTTAAAATTGGACCATCTTATCCAATTAACAAAATGATTGAAATTAGAAAGCATTTAGGAGGTACAATTTCATACAAAAGGGGAGTAAAGAGTGGCTCGTAGGCCTCTGCAGTGTTATTTGGGATGCGCTGTACAGTACTACACTGGAGTGTGCACATGATTTTGTGCAAGTATGTCCTCTCACATGAATATGGCATAATATGTAATCTCATTACAGTGATGTAGCAAATACAGGATTTGAACTGGGGCTATGATGATGTATGAATGGGACATGGTAATATCGGAGTTAACTTTGGTATAAGTCAATCCAGGCTGAATTATGCACAAAGCCATCAAGACAGTGAATGGATGTAGCGCATGGAATTTTCCCAGAGGGTTTCATTTCTGTCCTAAATCAAGCCATGCTCAGCGAGGGTCTCGATCATAAATGAATAGATTATATGGGATATTTCTTGCAATATCGTTTGAGTGGGTGAGTGGCTGTTCATTACACAGCACTAAATCAATCCGCTATTTCAGTAGATGATAGTGCTGGGGGGGCCGCCCAGGTGCCCCCTCCAGCTCTCAGCCGTTGACCGTGCGATCATGACGAAAATTAGCACACACATTGCCTGTGATATAATTTAACCCTAACTAGGCCGGGGGGGGGCCTCCGAGGCCCCCCCCCTCGACGTTCCGCGCGATGTATCGCAATCGCAAAAAGCTATCGCCGCGACGTTTCATGACTTTTTTCTTTCGAGTCTCCCGCATCTTTTGACACCAAATTTGCGACGCCCGGGCGCGCGGTTCCAAAGTTACGCGTAAATATGTACATGCATGTCAGACCAAAAATTGCTCAAAAACGTTAATTCGTGTACAATTTCAATGCAAACTGTGCTTACTGGCAAATTTCATAAAGGCATGATTATTTTGGTGTTTTATTGATTAAAATCAATGAATAACATATTTTCTTGTTCGGAGCGATGTCGCGGACAAATTTCATCGAAAAAACAGTGAGAAACATCAAGTCGAAAAAACAAAGAAATACATAAGAAATTCAAAAAAACAATAAAATACTTAAGAATTTTTTCTGATATCACAATTTTTTTTTATTACATTTGCTAAGGACACTAAAAAGAATATTTACACAAAAAATGTGCCTGTTTTGAGCTTTATTTTGTGATTTATATCAATTAGTCTGATTTTATGCATCATCATCTATGCATCTATCAACTACCTAAATAGCCCGGCCTAGTTAGGGTTAAAACACTGCAAAATTGATTTTTTTAAAAATCATCATTTATGCTAAATTATGCTAATTTATGAATAATGATGCATGAATATCAGATAATTTGCTACAAATCACTGAATAAAGCTAAAAACAGGCATATTCTTAGTGTGAATATTCTTTCTAGCATCCTTAGCAAATGTGGATGAAAAAAAATTGTGCCATCAGAAAAATTTCCTATGTATTTTATTGTTTTTTGGATTTCTTATATATTTCTGTTTTTTACTCTTTGTTTTTCATTGTTTTTTTGATGAAATTTGTCTGTGACATTGTTCCGAATGTGAAAACATTTTTTTTTTGTGATTTTATGAAATTTTGATTGCAAGCACAGTTTGCATTGAAATTGTACAAGAATTCATACTTTTTGCAATTGCGATAGATCACACAGAATGTCGAGTGGGGGGGGGGGGCGGGTTCACTGGTGGTGCAGCCACATGGAATATTTCAGTATTCCTAAATAGAAGGTGTCTGCCTACTCACCTGGCACTGTGCAGATAACAGCCGCATCTTCGCTGTGTTGGCAGTTATGAGACCCGACTGCATTACTGGGGCAGGTCATGAGTCTAGCCTCTGTACCAAGGCACTGGACATTGTCCAGATGGATGCTTCCCGTACCCACGGAGAACCTCTCCGCGGCACCGCCCGCCCAGGTTGCGTTTGAGAAGCCAAGCTGACGGCAGACCACCACGGCGTTCAGTATGGTCCAGAGGTCATCGCACACGGTCCCCCACTGACCCAGCGTATACACCTCCACTCGCCCCTCAAATGGCCCTGACCCATCAACCAGGCGAACTGCACCATTCTGGACAGCTGGAGGGTTGGTTGAAGCTTGAGGGTTGGAAGACCAAACAGATTTGTTTTTTTTTTTAATCTTTTATTTTGTTTATGCATTACAGGGATCGCACAGTTTTGGTTTAGACCTAATTTAAGGTTTCTAACCTTTTTTGGGTGAGATAATGAGAAACCTGTAATGAAATATGAAAGAGCATGTAATTCCAAGGGGAATTCAACGTTTGTTTTATGAAAATTGGTTTTAAAATGGCTGAGATACCCAAATAGAGCAATCCTATCAAAAGGTGGGACCCACTTTTATTACGATCACTTCGTTTTTCTTTGTTTTTTGATATCTCAGCCATTCCAAAACCGTTTTTTATCAAATAAACTTTGAATTCCTCTTAGAATGGTATGCGCTGCACTATTTATAGTGGTTTTTTGATATCTCGCAAATAGTCCATGGGCCAAGACCCGAAAAATGGGTTATTGGTACCACCTGAGGTGGCAAAACCTTTTTGGTGTCATTTTGTTTGTTGGGCTTACAAATATGCTTATCAAGCTATGATAGCATTTCCAAATGAGTAGCTTAGTCATAATAAATGAATATTTAACCATTTTGGTCTCGTTTTTATATCCCTATACTTCTGAATCGAAACTAACTGCTATGCAAAGAAGAGCACTGTCTTCTGTATGTCCACAGGTGTTCTGTTGTAAATGCAGCGCGCTTAGTTTTTATTCAAGGCAGCGAAGGGAATATCCAAAGGGTTATGATGTCCACAGCTGTCACACGGTGCGCTTAGTCTTTATCTAGAACAATGTACCATTATCATATCTAAAGTTCCTAATAAAAGGAATTGTCTGTACTGTTTTTATACTACCCTCTCAACAAATACATCAGTTTTAAACAAAAATCACTCTGTTCATTTACAAAATTATTTAATGTATTGTAGTGTACTGGCACATTGTTTTTGCATTATCTTTCATTGTTGGATGGAAATAAAGCGACATTGGTGCGGTATCAGCGTTTTCACCATAGCGTTTTCATCGGAAAATGATAAATAATTGAAAAATACAGTAAAATTCATGAGGATTTGCTTTTTTGTTGTTGTTGTTTTTAGATAAAGGGATATATACTGCATCATAAGCTTTGGATATTCCCTTCACTGCCTTGAATAAAGACTAAGCGCACCACGTTTACAACAGAATACCTGTGAACATAGAGAAGACAGTGCTCTTCTTTGTATAGCGGTTAGTCTCGATTCAGAAGTATAGGGATATAACAACGAGACAAAATTGGTTTAAAATTCATTTATTACGACTAAGCTACTCATTTGGAAATGCTATCATAGCTTGATAAGCATAATCTATGCCCGACAAACAAAATGACACCAAAAAGGTTTTGCCACCTCAGGTGGTACCAATATCTGGCCTGGCCCATGGAGTAAAAAAGTTAAAAGCCAAATCCTCATCTCCACCAATACTATACTATCCCTTTAATCATTGATTTCCCTTGAGAATTTTTCTTTTTTTCTCTGATTTTGCTCAGCTCATTGCAATCTTATTCAAAGATAGCTGATCTTGATGCAATTCATATTTAGGATTTCTCTTATGATGTACTATAACTGATTACACTTTCTCATGATACATTGAACCTTTTCTATCAACAGAACAAATTACCTCTTAGGACAGAGAGAAAAAAAAGTGTTTTTGGAATTATGTTCAAAAAAAAAAAAATTAAGATTATCAAAATATCTCTAAAAGATTCTTTCATGCTTAAAAAATTATTATATGATCTTTTCAGCCATCTCCTCAAGAAGTGTGTGACTTGATGTGTGTTCTGTGTTTGTGTGCTATTGTACCATGTTCATTGTGCCTATATCATGCTTCTTGCAAAGAGAAATATTTTTCCACAAGGCCTTAAGCCTTGTGTAAAACTCTCTGTTCATTTCGCATTAAAGCAAGTTTCAGTCCTGAAATCATGTAGCTTTAAAAAACAAACAAACAAACAAACAAACAAACAAACAGAAGTACCAGAGAAATATATCAGTCAAAATTTGGGAACAAAATTAGACATACAAAAAAGTTATGAATTGTTGAAAGTTTAGAGAGTCTAGAGGACCAATTGGCCAGGTCATGCCACCAGTCACAGGACTCAAAATTGCATGCAGGCCGTTTTGATTTCAGTACATTATACTGTAGCATGATTGGCTGAAAGCCGCATACTGGTTGTGAAAATATGATATGTCAAATCTCTACGACTGGCACTGAGACCCAGTCACATGACAAGAAACTGGCAAGGCTGGTGACACCACATTTCCAATCTTCAGGTCGTACGACTGGAAAATCATAACAAAGTCGCGTAGTGTGTGGTGGCCTCCAGAAACAAATGATGATATATTGCGTTAGAATTGCATTTGTCACAATGTACATATATTACATATTTGTCCTTGACATTGTTTGAATGAACCAAACATAATAAAACAAAAACAGTAAAGTCTTGCTCCCAGCACTCTGAAATGAAATTTTTGATTTCATCAGGTGTGCACAGTGAAATAGAATTTCATGTAAAAAAAGTATGGAGTCACAAGTGCCCTGAAGGTCAAATTCTACCTGAATCTTCGTCAGAGACAAAATGACAATACTATGGTATCAAAGTTTGCACTAAGATGGACCTACAGACATATAACAGCATAGCATGGACTACCTGGGAGGGTTTGGGGGAATAGAATAATGGAAACAAAAGGGATAGGTTGGGTTTTCAAACAGTGAGCTAAACAGGTAAGGATGGGTATGGGGGGGGGGGATAAAAGCAATGGAGTGAGCAAACAAAATGGAGAGGTAGGGTCAGTGGTGATCTCAAAGCTCAAGGGGTGACATGACATACAGCTGTATGCTCCTGCAACAATTGCTCTGGTCTCATTCTCTTGAAGGACTGAGGGTTATGGTTACGGTTACAGTTGTGATAGGAATTTAGCTTGAGTTTGATATGAGGATTAGGGTCATAGGGTTATGTTTGTGGGTAGAACTTATGTTTGGCTTAGCGTGCCGATATTCTATGGGAGCAATCATCGCAAGAGCAAATGTCATGGAACTGCTCACGGATGGGCAACCTGTGAGGATAAGGATTAAAACAAGAGGTATAGGGACAAGAAAACAGCAACCTGAGAGTACTCACTTTCTGGCGGTGCGCAGATGACCCCTGCATCCTCACCGTGATTGCAATTGTGCCCCACCCCACGGCTGCACGAAACCAGGGTAGTCTCTCGACCAGTGCAGGCGACGTCGTCAAAATGGATGCTGCCCGACCCGGACCCGAAGTGGGCGGAGCCCGGGGCACTGATGGCATTTCCAAAACCCAGCTGGGTGCACACGACCGTGGCATCATTGATGTCCCACGAGTCGTCGCACACCGTACCCCACAGCCCGCTGAAGAAGACCTCTACTCGACCCTGGTAGGGCCTCTCACCGTTAACTAGGCGAATATCACCTCCATTCGCTGTATTCTCTGCAACCACAAAAATGCACATAGTTAACAATGTAATAAGCAAAACAAACAAACAAACTCATTTTCAACAACAAACTTCAACCACATCTCTTTTTTTTTTAATTCAAGCAACAATGGGTAGTTTCTTCTCTTAAATCTGCATAGTCACCAATAAAATAAAAAAGTTATAGTATAGCAAGTCAGCTTTCAATTAGCCAAACTGATGCTTTGTGCTCTGTTTATCTATATGACAAGAAAATGAATTAATTATTAACCCCTGAGATGACAGGAAATTGCTGTATATCTTTATATCTGTGTATCCTATATTTAGATATGCACAGACACACACTCACACAAACACATAATATAATATATCACTATTTTTGTGTACAGATATTTTTGCGAATGGGGAGGTCACGTACATTTTCGTGAAATGAAGGTTTTGACACCGAGGCTTATCTTTGGTGCACTATTAGCCTAGCATATGGCAACATTTTCAAGTGTCGTTAAATTCTTGATTCAGCAGTGATTTGTGGAATTTGCGAAAAACTAAACACCTCGTGAAAAAACAGCTTATATAATACATATATGTGTGTGTGTGTGTGTGTGTGTGTGTGTGTGTGTGTGTGTGTGTAAATAAGGGATAAAGATATATGCACCCACCTCCAGATGTATCATTCAAGGAACACCGAACTCCAGCATCCTCGGAATGTCCGCAATTGTGGATCAGCACTCCATTGTGACCACACGCCTGCAAGGACACTTCGTTCCCAGTGCACATGACGTTATCAAGCAGGATAGGGCCGACGCCACGCCCGAACAGTGCCCTGGATGTGGCTTCGTATGCAGGGCCAAATCCCAGCTGTCGACACACGACCTGCAGAGAGAATGCAGAGAGGGAAACTGCAGGGGTGAAAGCAAAATTTTCTTCACGTGGGGGGGGGGGGGGGCTGGGGGGGGAGAATTCTCAGTGTTCATAATTGGTGCTGAGATAAAATTCATCGCCTGTATCAAAGAGAAAGAGTAGTATTTAGATGACCCATGAAGCTAGAAGCGTATTTCATTTGCTGTACTCTTAGGTAACTTTTGCTTCTTCATAAACACAGCGGGAGCACTATGGCATAGTGGATAAAGACTCCAAACGCCCAATTAGAGGACCCAAGTTCGATTCCCATCCAGTGCTTACGTCCTTGGACAAGATGTTCTTACTCAACCACCATGTCCCTCTAAACCCATGTGTACAAATGAGTACCTGGCAATGCTAGGGTAATAATAATGGCAGGGCCCTCTGGTAGAGCAGTGACAACACTGAAGGGGCTACCATGGGAAAAGAAGATGTTGTCATCCTTGTTGCCGTCATTGTTGTTGCTACTACTCACTCTACAGGTATTTCTCATTAATGGAACTTTCTCGAATTTAACCAGACTTTGATGTATCAAACCCTTCACTCAGTGGCAGTCTGAAGAAAATGCTACATCTAACTTGACCTTAGCAGCAAGGTCAAGGCAAGGGCTGTGTTGTAAGATTTTGGAAACTAATGTCAATCATTCAGCTACAGAAGATCTGATAAACAAGAGTTTATAACTGAATTATGATATCAAATTTTCAAGATTTCAGACTTTGATTGCCTTTCTAGACTCCGACAAAATCCATCCGCATCATATACTGTATATGGCGTATATCTAGCGATCGAGTCTAATTTTTTGCGAAACGGGACTTCCCAACAATTTCGTGAGTGGTTAATTTTGAGATTATGGAGTACAATACCACATGAGAAATGCATGCATGCACGTCACAGTCACATGGAGGTCAGAGATAATATTTTGCCTTATTTTTAAATTCACAAATAGCACCCGACTTGCACAATTCGCAAAAACAAGCACCTCGCACAATACACGAAAACGAGCACCTCGCAAAATATTCGCCGAATGACAGTATTTGTTGGTACGATGACCCTCCTTAGGAGGGCCCTGAATGTAAGCATTTCTTGAGTGTTGTGATTACATATCTCTGGTATTAAAAAATGTGAGTAGTTTTGGTGCAAATAGACTTTCCCTCACAATGCAGGATACCAGACATATATACGTCAGGTTTACATGGGTATGTCAAGACAATAGGATAAATTAGAAGAAAGACTGTGCTGACACTGAGGGCGATATCAGCACCATAATAGATCTGTGAATATCCAATATGTTTGGTTCATTATTCAATAAGATCACAAAGCCTTGCTGTTGCCATATGAGATATATAAAACAAACAGACCAACCAACAAACAAACGAACAGACACCTCTTGACAGAGGCCACATATACACATGACTGATTTTCTATTGACTTAAAGCACAAGTTCACCTTCATTTACAAATAAATTTAGTGAATACAGCAATATATCAAGTAGAACACATCAGTGAAAGTTTGAGCTAAATAAGACAATCCATTTTGATAAAGGTTATGTGTTTTTGAAGTTTCAGTGCCATCATCGCTGGATGAGAAGACTACTACAGTTCTTGAAGTCACACTGCAGTAGTCTTCTCATCCAGCGATGGCTGCACTGCAAGTTCACAAATTCATAACTTGTAAATGGATTGTCAGATTTTCCTCAAACTTTCACTGATTTTGTTCTTCTAATATTGCTACATTCACCTATTCCACATGCATATAAGGGTGATCATATTCTTTAACCCATTGTGGACGAGTCTCGAGTATACTCGGGCAAGTGTCTATGGGAAATGTGTGTTGCAGCAAAATCAGCCTGTCCTGAACGAGTTAAAGCAGTTGCCTGGAACTTGCTCAGCGCTACACATGCATAATGTTTTGTTCGAGTACCATGCCACCATGCTCTCTAACCTGAGCGTCGGAAAGACTCCAAAGGTCATCACACACTGTCCCCCACTGACCGTCGTAGAAGACCTCGACCCTCCCTTCTAGCGCACTGTTTCCATTCACAAGTCGTACCGACCAATTTGTGACATTGCTCGGTGGAGCTGTTGTCGAGCCTTTGCAAATGTAGATACAAATCATCAGTGACAGATATACATGTATCTGTGTTGGTAAATGCGTTCATTTTCATATCTACAATGTTACTTGGTGTACATACGAGAATGCATCATATCAGGGATTATGAGGGCTTACATGCCTATTAAAGGGCAACAGTAAAACAATTACTTTTATGAGCCCTTGTCCATGTGTTACTCTCCTATCCATATTATCATCTGTATTATACATCAACTATACCATTTCCATGTCAACATATGTCATATGTCATGTAACTGCAACTGTGACTTTTATTTGGCTGACTGAATAATGATAACAATGATAATAATAATGATGATGATAATAATAATGGTAATAATAATAATAACAATAATAATAACAATAATAATAATAATAATAATAATAAGATAATAATAATATATTAATAATAATAATAATAATAATAATAATAATAATAATAATAATAATAATAATAACGATAATAATAATAATAATAACAATAATAAAATAATAATAATAACAACAACAATAAAACAACTACTACTAATATAATAATAGTGTTAAAGACATGTCCTCCTGAAGGAAGATAACTCAATCTACTGAAACAATAAAACCAAATGAGAAAAACTGGGTTTGTTATGCTGACATAGGTTGATACGAAATACTGTACAGTGTTGACAGTCAGAGCCTATATGCAGGGAATGAGACCATGCTATCATTTTTGTGGTCATCATTCATCCCTCATGTACTGTATATATTAGCTTCCAGCCAGAGCATTCATTTTCAATATACTGTATTCGCCAGCGATAAGGCCGCAATGCCAGATAAGCAGCATCCCGACTTTGATGATAAAAAAACAAGAAAAAGAAATCAGAGGGATTCTGTTCTGATCAAAACTTCATTACTTTTCTACGTTACATTAAACTTTATTTCTATGGTTTCCACACATTTCCTAACGACAATCAGCACATTGCATAATCCCATACATGATTATGTATGTCGGTTGGGCAGGTGATTTTCTGTGTTGGAAAGACAATGCAGCAATTTGCTTGTGCTGGCTTAAGCCACACCCTGACTGTACTGCTTTATTTTTGTTTAAAATAGTGCGGCCTTATTGCCAGTGCATAAGGTATGCGTACCTGCATGTGGCTGGGAGCACACTACACTGGCATCTTCCGAATGGCCACAGTTGTGGATGCCCAGTCCGTTGTTGTTACACTCCAGGAGGGATGCCTCCGTTCCCTGGCAGCTCATGTCGTCAAAGAAGATAGGGCCGACGCCCAGCCCAAAGTTGGCCTGCTGGGGGGGCGCGGATGGCGCGCCCGAAACCCAGCTGTCTGCATGCCACGTTGCCATCGGTGATATCCCACTGGTCGTCGCACACCGTCCCCCATTCCCCGTTGATGAACAGCTCGACGCGGCCCTCGTAAATAGAGGAGCCCCCTGCTAGCCGTATTAGCGGCTGCTGTGGGTAGGGTGAAGTGACTACAGGAGGAGTGGTGGTTCCTGTACCATTAGAGTGAGTCAAGAAAAAGGCATTCTAGCTATTCCTGGGAGGTACCTTGTAATTCCTTTTGAGTGCATGACCATTAAGCTCTTATGTAAGTTCTGTGTCATGCAAATATAAATGTCAAAAGACAAGGCAAGGATTTCAGGTGTTCAGCAAATCTGTGGTCAATACAGAGAGGCAGTCATATCAAGTGTATTAAAATGGATTAGACTTCACTTCTAATTGGTTTCCAAACCATTTTTCTTGTATAACTAACGAGCATCAAAATGTGATACATGATTCACACTCATGACAATGTCCTGACACTTTCATCAAACTATGTTGTATGTTGTCATCATTGTCATACCTATTGATAACACTGCTATTACATCAACTTTGACATACACTTTAGGTGGATCACATCACGTCTGTACAGCACACCATGTGTACCAAGGAACCAGTTCTGTACCTTACTGGAAGTAGTCAAAAAGCAAGAAAAGTAAACACAAACGTTTTCTTTAACTGTGTTAAAACAATACAGTCTTGAAGACTAATCCAGGAATGAGGAGACTTCTCTTTACAGTTGTTTGCGTGATTCCCCTGAAAGGATGCCTTCTTTCTTCCAGGCAAACGCAACGGGTTCAATTGCAGCCTACACGTATTTCGAGATAGTCAAGACGAACACAGTTGTTTGCTTTACATTTGCCTACATGGAAAATATGAAGGCAAATCCATGCAGTCCGGGTGCATGCTTGTATGTGGGCTGATGACCCTTATGGTAACCCGTATACCAGTCATCCTTACACGGCCCACAGTCTGAATTAAAGAGAAGTGCAAGTGTGTAATGTCAGCCATAGAAAGACAGCATCCTTCCAATGATTGCTGTATATCACTATCTGGAGGCTGATGAAGTGTGAACACAGTATTGAGTATACAGTGCACTCCTGTTATAGCGAACACTGTTGTAACAAAATTCCGGTTACAAAGAAATAAGAATTCAGAATGCAACATTATCGGCTCTGTGTACTTCTGTTGTGGTTAATTGTTCAGTTATAACGAAATTTTGATATAACCAAAGAAAACTGCCATTCCTAATGACTTCGTTATAATGGGAGTCAGCTGTAATTATCAAAGTGGTGCCACATAATCTGCAGAGTTTGCCCTACCTGGGAGGGAGCAGTTTACACTGGCATCCTCGGAGTGGCCGCAATTGTGGGTTCCTACCCCAGAGTGTGAGCAGTCTATTAGCATGTCTTCGTTTCCATTACATCCCAGATTGTCCAAATGGATGGGGCCGGACCCCTGGCCAAAGGCCGCTCTCAGGGGCGCTGCCAGGGCAGTTCCAAATCCCAGCTGTCGGCATACAACGTTGCCCTCATTTCGGTCCCACAAGTCATCACACACAGTGCCCCACTGATCATTTAGGTACACCTCAACGCGACCCACATACGGTGCTGGTCCTCCTGCGAGTCGTATATCCCCATTAGTGGGTGCAGAGACATTAACACCATCTGTTACACAGGAGAAACAAAAATACAATAGTATTACTGAAGATGAAACAGACTTTCATCAAAACAAAACAGAGAAAAAAATCCTATAACTGTAGTAATAAACACATATCAGAAATAAGGTGTCAGTCTGGTTTTCTTTTCTATCTTTTAGTCCTTACTTTTAGCATCACTTTAACTGTCCCCAAATAATCTCTGGAGACCTAACGTATGATTTCAATGCAGCCACTGAGTGGTCAAAAAGCCATGCAATGTATGATATTTGAAAGTTTGCATTGTGGTATGAAATAACATGAATTAAGAGGTTTGCTGTTCACCTTGTGGATAGTTCTGATAAGGACTAGAGAGAGAAGAACTCATGAAATTGAAAAAAAAAGTGCAAAATTAGTAGGACAAAAGTCGAGTCCTCTTTACATTTGGAATGGGTGAAGTTGTGGGAAGAACAGGTAAATATGTGTATAGTCCTTTGGACATTGGGAGAATTCAAGTTCAGTGCTAGTGCTAGTCCTATCTCAGCAATAAAAATGAACTTGAAATCAGTCGGTGTTGGGACGTTGACCTCAAAGTTACTACATATTTCCGGTTGCTTGTGCTGGGCATAGTGTTAAATGACGTCTGCTGAACCAAGCTCTGCTGTTTGTGTTAGCGATTTATGTGCTTTTTTTCCCCACTGGCTAGCACTAGCCCCAGGGGATAATCACTTTTGTCAATTCAAGTTTGGTGCTGGTGTTAGTGTTGCCGTGCAAGACCCACATTCAGTACTCAGTAGTAGATGCACGTTTAACATGCAATGTCTATTCTAATGCAATGACTGCCTACGTAACGTACACGAACACTCTAGACATGGTTACATAAATCTAAGCCTGGGAGCAAAATCAAGATAGCTGTGTTTCAAAGAAAGATGAAATTTGTGGCATTTTAGTCTGTCTTCCTCATTATGTGTCTAAAACTATCATAGCTGCACCTGTTAATATTTGACTGTAATCACACGCAATCACTTTTTTCTTCAGGCAAATCCCGCAAACTTCGCGGTGCTGTAATTCCAACACCTAGTGCTGGGCATCAATAATTGTGATCGGTATAGCTGTGTTAATCTGACTGGCGGTGTTGGAGCTCGATTTAAGACATTAAGTTATTTGGGAGATAGCACTTAGCTCTAGCACTATAGCACCGAACTTGAAATCACCCATTCTTTTACACGACGGTGAAGTTCTGATAAGGATGGATTACCCATGTGGATAGCCCTAAAATGGACAGGTGGGAATTCTTTTGCTGTAATTGGTGAAGTCCCGGGAGGATGGAACACTGTGTGGAAAGAAGGCACTTTAGGTTTGGAAGAGCAGAAGGAAGAAATTAGGGTAGTAAATAGAAAAGCATCAAGGTAAGTGCAAGAGAGAAGAGTACTTTTCTGCTGGAAATAGGTATGACCTGAGAAGGACAGTGAATTTGGGGAAGATGCAGCGGGATGTAAAGCAGTGAAGGCTGAAGCAGTTGTGCCTTCAACATGTTCAGTGTTATAATCCGGTTCAGAATTTGCCAGAAAAATTTTCAACTGCAAGCCTGCAAAATGTACATACAGTCTCTAAGAGCAGGAGTGGTGCTGACCACCTGGCCAAAGTATCACAAAAGGAGCTTAGTCCCATTGACTTCTTTTCTGTAATAGGTCATATTCCTGTGTTAAAGGGGCATTCCAGACAATGTATATAATTAATTACACATCAGATAGCACAAAATTGATAGTGCCATGTACCGGTTCGTTGAATTCATTGCCATCCTGGAGCAGATAACTACATCAATACTCTGAAGAGACCAAAATATAATACACTAAGCAAGGATGATATAGAGGCTCACACATTCCAGTAATACAGCAATATTATCCCATCACAATGCCACCTGCTTCACACGTTTAAAATGCATGCTATCTTCTTTTGTTTTGCTTCCTTGAGCATCCAATGCAGTCTTTAATATGTGAATCTGCTGTGTCCTCATCCTTGTTCACTGTGATTTGTTATGAATTTTGAAAACATTTGTATTCCTTATCCCAATCACTATCAATTCTGAAACTCTGTACCAAGTGTAATCAATTTATAGATGTTCATATGCAAAAGGCTGAATATCAACTGGAGGTCTCCTTTAGAACTATTCTTGATGCCAAAGGTGGGATCTTTACCCTGCGTGCTGCAAACAACACTAGCATCCTCCGAGTGACCACAGTTGTGCCTGAGAATGCCTGCATGCACGCAGTTCAGGATGGTCGCCTCTGTCCCATCACACTGCACATTGTCCAGGATGATATTCCCTGTGCCCTGACCAAAGTAGGCCCCCTGATGGGCACTGACGGCCCCCGGGAAGCCCAGCTGGCGGCAGACAACCTGGGCGTCATTGAGCTCCCAGTCGTCGTCGCAGACGGTGCCCCAGTTTCCCCGCCAGAAGATCTCCACGCGACCCTCATTCTGTGCTTGGCCACCTGCCAGCCGCACTGAGGTTGTTGCGCTGTCTGCGAAGGGAAAAGGTGAAAGATATCTAAAAACCATACAGCTGTACTGGAAAACCCATTGCCAAGCTTCATCCCATCTGCCTGAGTCTTCAGTTTTTATGACTATCGTGATCTTTTCAGCCAATCATAAAGCACAAAAAAAGGAACGAATTGCTGTTTATCATACAAGATATCTGCTCTCAGCAATTTTAGCATTATCAACAATCAACATGCTTTTCATTATGCAAAAAAGGTATTCTATCAAAAACAGCCCCTACAATTGTATGCTGAAATAAAACACGACCAAAATCCAACATAAGATATATTTCTTCACTACAATGTTTACTGTATTTACTGTTATTTTCGCGGACAGATATTTTCGCAAAAGAGGAGATCATAGATATTTTCGCGAGATGTTGTTTTTGAAAATTGACGCCAATGCTAACGTTAATGTACTATTACCAGAGCGTAAGGAGACATTTTCACGTGTTGTAAAATTTGCGATCCAACTGTGAGTTGCGAAATTTGCGAAAATTAAACCCTTGTAAAAATAATGGCTTATTCAGTAACAGATGTGAAAGATGGCACTAACTAAAGCCCCTGGTATCGTGAAAGAGATGAACTAATGAATAATCGGGTGTTACAAAAGGTCAATATAGTTTACCAGATATGCAACATGAGATGGAAGGGTTCAGAATAAGGGAGTTCATGGTTAATGCATGTCTCATTTGACCCCTACACCACAGACTTTGAAATCACATGGACATGTGTTGTGATCAAGAATTCCTTCTTGAAGCATGTCATCTTGTATTAAATCAATGCTGAGAAAGTGCATGGAGAGATTACTGTAAAACATGATATATTCGCGGCATGAAATTTTAGCGAATTGGAGCCGACAGCCTTTTTCGTGGCATGAAATTTTTGTGAATTGTCACTGGCGTTCAATGCATGTAGTGTAGACAAAAATTTTCGCGTGCATTTTAATTTCGCGAATTTTGGTGCTCGCGAAATTCTCGAAATTAAAATGCACGCGAAAATTCCTCATTTTTTCAGTATGCTAAACAGTGTTGATGAATGACCTACACCTGAATGTTCTGATTTAGTCTGAAACATATACATTGTACTGACATAATTCAGATTCTCATAAATGCTCGAGACTTCTTTATGTTTTAAAGTCAGTGGCAAATACATAGACATTCTCATTTGACCTTTGTTCTGCACATGCGCAAATCACAACCGTGAACTCCCTTATCATGTCAACCTCTGGCCAATGTGAGTGAATATTAGGGGCACAGTTTATTTTAGACAAAGCGGTCAAATACCTGAACATCACAATGCCAATAGCCTAAATGACAATGAGCATTATCATCCAGACTTTCATAGAAAAATTCTCCTAAAAAAATGAATCAAAGATTTACAGGGCATCCCAGCACATTTGAACCAGTCTGCAAGTACAATGAAATTGCTGTTTATTGTCTACATATACATATAAAATGCAATGTTCCAATCTTCACTATTCATTAGGTATCGAACAAACATACAGAATGATATCAAACATTCAAAGGAGTTCTGATTTGATTGATTGATTGATTGATTGATTGATTGATTGATTGATTGATTGATTGATTGGATGGATGGATGGATGGATGGATGGATGGATAGATTGATTGATTGATAGATATTAAATGAAGCTCCCCGTATGCTGGAAAAGCACATAAAAAGTAAAAACAAAAACAAAACTCCAAAACAAAAACAAAACTCCAAAACAAACAAACACAAATTATAATTTCTACGAAACTGAAACAATTAACAAGTATGAAAGACAGCATTGACTGGATGTCAACCCGCTGCGGAAGAACTGATTTTGTAATAGCACACATTTTCCATAGACACCTGCACAAAGCATACTCAGGACCAGTCTTCAACAGGTAGATAACATGGCATCCTGTTTAAAAAAGAAAAAAGACTGCCGAAAATAACCACCTCTTGTTTTGTAGCTCTTACCAGATAGGGAACATGACACACCCACATCCTCATTGTGATCACAGTTGTGCTGGTTGAGACCTCCGTTGGAGCACTGCGAGAGAAGCCGCTCGCTGCCGGTGCACTGTACATTGTCGTAGAATATGGGGCCCGTGCCCGCACCGAATGTGTCTGCCGAGTGATAGTTCAGGGCGTACCCGTAGCCAAGCTGGCGACACACAATCTGAACAAACAGCAATCACAAAATCAAGAAAGATCTGAGTAGATGTCATTAATTTGTGTATATGTTTCCATTCCCCCTTTTTTTAATAACAATTGAAGAAAAAAACATAGTTCTGGTACGCCTGCAAAAATTGTCAAATTTCGCTCCCAAATGTACATCTATGCCTAAGAAATGTGTGGAATAACGCTGAAATAACAAGATATTCATTGGGTAATGACAAAAATGTGAAATATTCTCAAACCAAAAAGGTTCACGGGAGTCGAAATCTTAGAACTTACCCCATCAGGGACAGCCTAACTTGGACTCGGAGACAACTCGGCCTTGCTTTGATGGCAGGGCCGAGTTGTCATTCTGGATTGTACAGTGTTGTACTCTGGGAGCTCTTCGCGTTCTGGCTGGTCGCAGTTATGGGCCGAGTTGATACAACGCGCGCATCAGAGAACCTCTTTGGCGTGCATGCAAAATTAATGTGCGCCTATCAAGCACCTATGTATACAATATGTCGATCACAAACTGCATGTAAATTGTCTGAAATAGGGCTGGGTTTTCCCTGAGACCAAGTTAGTCTGGATCCTTCTGGAATAAAAGTCAGTAAACCCACCACACGCCTGATCTCAAAATACTCCAAAACAACTCATCATCCTGCCGAATTGTGTCAGCCAGGTAAGTCTCTTGGTAGAATCTTTCAATATATTGCAAGCAAATATGAAATGGTGCCAGACAGGTTCTCAAACCCTTACCAGAACTATGTTTTCAATTTAATGGTTTACTAGTCACTACTTTCCAGGAAGTTGGCCTGCCCATCATCAATAAGCCAGTTCACCGTTCCAATCTGAGCATGTGCAGATAAAGGTCATTGCAGACCTTCTATTGAAATGGATTTGCAACTGAGGTATTCAAAACCTAGATAGAGCTCCCAGACAAATGTGTTATAAATGAACCAGATGCAGATTGGTATTTACAGGTGAATGTGTATTCTTTTCAGCAACATTAACAAAAGCCATTCAAGCAGCACTGACACGTAAATGACCGCTTCCTACATGGCTGTTTTAAACTGCTCTTCTTGAAGACCATTCCATGATTTGCAAAGTCTGTGGTTGGAGAGGTCATTGAAGACTAGTGCTAACTGTGAACTGGCTATGTAGGCTGCAACCTCTTATAGGATCCAGGATGCTTTAAACCCTGGAAGCCTGGTGTTTGATCACACATTTACACTCACCCCTCATGCTAAAATGCTAGCACACGTGCAACCTAAGAGCAGCCAAGTCAAGGAGTGTGTACTCACACAAAAAGGTCAAAAGTTCAAATGCGCCCTGTAAAAATGTTACTTAGGCTCGAAGTCTGCCATTTGGAATACAATAATAATAATAATAATAATAATAATAATAATAATAATAAGTAATAATGATAATGATAATAATGATAATAATATAGACATTTTATAATGTGCACAATATCCATTTCATCAAAAAGTGCTCAAGGCACTCCCAATTAATGTTCATAAGCAAAATACACAATCTGACAGTATACTACATAAGTTCCTACAGCTGTAACATGTTCATCCTCCAAAAGAAGTATTAGTCAAAATGTGTATTTTTAGTTTTCTCTTGAAGTCACAGACAGTGTCATAATCCTTCACTGAATCCGGGGGGTCTGTTCTATAAGCAGGGAGCTGCTGACATGAATGCTCTATCTCCCCATGATCTTTTAGTTTTGGGGATGAGAAGATAAGAGGCTTTGGAGGAGTGCAGTCAAGATGGAGATGGTTTATGGAGGTTGAGCAGAGATGAGAAGCCCTCTATAACACACCATTCTCTTGGTAAAGTCTCAGGCTTCTCAAAATAAACATAATCTTATATGGTTAAGAAATTTTGTCAAAGAGAGGAATACTTGTGTACCTTCCAGGTAATCTTAGGCTTTTTATGTACAGAATCTTCAGTGGCTAAAAGGTTAACTGCATCGTCTTACCAGAAGTGCGAGTGGAACTGAAGTAAGTGAGAGCTTACCTGCGAATCTGTCATATCCCACATATCATCACAGATAGTGCCCCACGTTCCATTTACCAGCACCTCAACTCGCCCCCTGTACGGACTGGTGCCATTCACCAGTCGCACTAATATTCAATGAGAGAAGAGAGAGGGAGAGAGAATCGAACAAACACACTGCAAATTTAGAAGGAAAAACATACAAAAACACACAAAGCTTGAAACATAAACTGTAGTAAACTGAAGTAAGTAAACTGTAGTAAATCTCTGCCACAAATGACTTTTATCCCTAAATTTCTATTTTCCAGCTCAAACTGTAAAACCAAAAACATTTGTAGTACCGGGTATGAAACTTTCGAGAATTGGAGCCAACAGCCTTTTTTGTAGCATGAGACTTTCATGACTTGCCAAATACTGCAGTTCAATAAATTGTGTACCAAGAAACTTTTTGCATTCATTTCACTTTTTACAATCTTGGCTCCTCCCAAAATCCACAAAAAGTTTCATGCACACAAAAATGTCTGGTTTTAAAGTATGTGCACACACTTTGCACTGTGAAACACTAGTTTACTGTTTTGGTTTTTTTTTTTGTATTTTGTGATACATGTATGCTTTGTTCAGAAGCAATAACAACAAAATATCCTTATAAATAGATAAATGAACATGAATGTGTACAAAAACAGAGTGACCCCCCCAAAAAAAAATATACAGACATCTTCAAAATAGTGAAGATAAAGAAAAATGGACAGCAGCGGTTTATAAAATAAAGGTAAAGTTCTCCCGGAAATAGATATACATTGTACATGGGAATACTGTTATCTTTTGGTAGAACAATACTAGGACACTTAACCATACAAGAGGGCTCCATGTCATTTTCAACAAAAGTAGAAATGTGATGTAATTTGTTGCTTACAAATAATCACTTTGACATGATTACGGATGTCTCCGCTAAACAGGGTCAATTATCCCTCATAATTTGATTAGTATCATTTTTGAGCACCATTTCAGCAGGTGTCCAAATAATTGTTTGCTACACTGTGTATACCAAGTTCATACTCAGTTGCACAGGGCTGAGTGCCATACACATAATAATTCTCTCATAACCATCCAATCATTCTTTGTGCCTAGTGATCGGGGGGACGGGAGAGGGGGCTGTTTTTCTATTTACAGGGGTGGGGAGGGGGAAGGAGGCCAAACCTGGGGAACAACTCACCGGTGGGAGAGCAAGTGACAGATACTCCAGTGGAACTATCTCCACATGCGGTGTCATCCCGGTTCTCGCACTCGAGAAGTGCCCTCTCGGCACCAGTGCAGTTGAAGTTGCGCCTGGAGATTACGGGGAAGGCTGCCTCATCTGTCCCAGCGACCAGGGTGGCATTGGTTGCCACGGCATCGGCGAAGCTGAGCTGGCGGCACACTACGTTGGCGTCAGCGAGGGTCCACGCCGAGTCGCATACTCCACCCCACGAGCCCCCTTGCTTTATCTGTACTAACCCTCCATACGGACTGGTTCCATTAATCAGTCTCACTAATCATCCAGATCATTCCAGAATCCCCCAAAAAGAAATCAAACAAAAACCAAAACAAAACAAACAATGAGCAGTTTCATATACAGATAAATGATGGCATAGCAATGTTAATAAAAAAAAGTTAATGCAGTTTACCAATTCACCATGTGACTGTGTGTGTGTATGTGTGTGTGTGTGTGCTTCTGTGTTCTATTACCGGTGTGTACTTTCTTCTTTTTTTTCTTTAACAAGTCCAATTTATTGAGTTGCTCACACCTTGACAAGTTTGTCATATATGTGGGTCTTTCTTTTCCAATAAATCAATGATTTTGATCAAATAGATTCATATACTTATTCTCAAATATACTGTATTTCAAAGATTTGTTTTCACATTAACTGAAAAAATTTGCCATTTGAAACAAAATATGATTGGAATTGAAGCTACATTTGACTTTGTTCATACACTCTCTGTTTACAAATGAGTGAATTTCCTTTAATTCTATCAGCACTGATAAAGAGTACTCATTTAAAACCCATGCAAATGCCCTGCACAGATTTGAAAAGGAGCAGGAGTGTGAAAGGGAACACAGTGCATTTTCCAGTTTGTGGAATTAATTCATATTTCCTGTCATGGCTCACGCTAAGAACAGTGCATGTACCTAATAGTTGAGTTGATTGCACACTACAATTTCCTTGTATCTTTAAGTATGAAACTTTATCAACTGTGTTCCTCTGTATCTTGAACATTACCAGTGTCCTGCACCTGATTGACAAATCGCCCTAAATCGACGCAAATAAGCACAGATTAATCAGTGTTTTAGTAGTACCCATAGCCATGATAGAAAATCATGGGCATACAGAGTCAGACTAGATTTAAAGCAACGATCTCCTAAACACCGGACAGGCGTTATATCCACTCAACAAACCACTGAGCTACTGCCAGACAGCCAGTGATAGTTTTAATCCTTATAGCATGCAGTGGATACTGCGGAATCATTACTAATATGAATAAATCCTTGTGTTGCGTTGTGTTTTTATTGCAACTAATTGACAAATTGCCCTACAACAATGTATACAAGCACATCAGTGTTTTAGTACTGTAGTAGCCACAATGAAAAATTGACCCAACTCGATGCACGAATTCACAAACTTAACAACTCTAGTGTAACATGTAGCTGAAATGATTGATTGATTTGAAAATCACAAGAGTATGGTGTAACACTCACTGGAAGGGGCACAACGCACAGCCACCTGCTGGCACTGAGGGTCGCTCGTCAGTGGCGTGGTGCGACACTGGCCCAAGAAGGATTCATCAGACAGGCACTGGACCCCTTGCAAGAACACTGGGTTCTGGTCCGTGGTCTGGCTGTGTTGGGAGGCTGGGTAGACAGTGATGGCTGGCCCAAAGCCAAGCTGGCGGCAGGCTACGTGGCCACTGGCCAGGTCAAGTGCTGCGAAGCACACTGCACCCCACTGCTGTTTAAACTTGATTTCGAGCCTGCCCTCATTCTCACTATTTCCATCCATCAAACGGACTGCAAAACAGAGCAATGACAGCATAATCTAATATTTGGATATAACATAATAACCCTGCATTCATTCCGGTAACATTATTTTCTCTTATAAATGGGCTTTAGAATCTCTGCAATCTGATTGGTCAATTGTCATGCATTGATTTTTACTGATCCACACTGAGCCATGCGTCCGGTAAAACCTGAACGTATGGCTCAAGTCTTGTATAGTGTTGTAGGTGTACCGGATACATGATGGGGAAAATGGTTGTATTTCATGAATTTACGGGCCCATTTTATAACACAAATGATGTACAGGCCTATAAAGAAAAACACTGATGAAATATTATACAATGGATGCACAGGACACAGTGGATTAGTGAGAATTGGATGCTCTCGTTTAACTTTGGAACAGTCTAAAACCCACGATCGTAGCGAGTGGGTTTAAACAGTTCCAAAGTTAAACTCGTACATCCAATTCTCACTGATCCACTGTGTCCTGTGCATCATTTGTATAACATTACATTAGTGTTTTCTTTTTTACACAGTCAGATATGTCATTACTCATAAGCTGATTGCTGATGTTGTAATATCACACTGAAATTTACAGAACTTTGATGTACAAATGATAACACTTTGTTCTAAACCAATGATGTCCATACAAACAGAAATTGATTATATCTATTGACCCTGACATTACTCTACCTTTGTTTATCTGATTTTTTACTGATTTTGGCTATCTCTGAAAAAAAAAGATATTCAGCAGAAACATGGCATGGCTACATTCATCTGAACTCTTTATGTGCCACGTTCACACAACCAACTCAGTCAACGCCATGCCAAGTTTATGTATTCTGCTAAAACGTACAAACCCGCCCAAACTGATCAATAAATCACCAAGAGCCACAGAACAATGAAATCGTTTTCCATTCGTCACATGTACCTTGCATTTTAGGTGGTATTTGACTAACAGGTTGTGTTCACAACTGGATTTGCAAGTAAATTTTAAGTTTCTGTCACTGTTTTGTGTGCATAAGTCATGCCTCTACAATAATGAATAGCTACTGGTCACTGACAGAAAAAACAATCATGGATTTGTCATGCAATTTACATCGAAGCAAAGCTCGCCATTTTCTCGACTACATCACTTGTTACATGTCCAGGGTTACTAAAAAAAAAACAAAAAACTTACATAGATTTAAAAAACAGAATGCTTTCCCAAGGCATGACTACTTTGCTGTCTCAGAATAATGTGGAACACAAAGGGGCTTTCACCAAGGCACATAAAGAGTTAAATTCTGCAGACTTACTCTCAGGCTGGCAAACCACGCCTGCATCCTCATTGTGGTGGCAGTTGTGGACAGTCAAGCCGCCTCCGTTCACGCAATCATGAAGAGTGGGCTCTGTTCCATTACACGCCAGGTCGTCCAGAAAGATCGGCAGGTAGCCAGGCCCAAATGCAGCATTCCTGGCTGCTGCAAAGGGTTCTCCAAGACCAAGCTGTGAGCATACAACCTGCCAGAGGCAAAAAAGAATTGGGAAAAGACCCCCAAAGAAATCACTGTTTGAATCTATTCAGTGGGTACAGGTAATAATGCTTGAAATGGCGCTGTCAACTTGATTTGGTGCCGATACTCGCACTGTTAAAAATCTATATCTCATTTCAATGGCATTGATTGGGATATCACAGAATGCACTATAAAAATCATTAAAGTGATCTAGAGTATACTAGACAGAGATATTGCATCAGGACATCCAGATTAAGAGTTGCAATTATACACTGCTGTCTGTAAAAAAATGCCTATGACATTTTGGGTTTAAAGTCTATGAAAACATCAGCAATAAAAATACACAATTTTTGCACAACATATCCTCCATCTGGCCTGGAGACGTGAGAAGATCAATGTCAGAAGTAAGAGATAATTCATCTTGCTATTCATTGTATGTTGTTATCTGGGTTGCAACAGACAGAGACAGAGAGACAAAAAAACAAACACTTTCAATGATAAATTGGCAAAGTATCAGGAATTCTCAGCCATTGTGGAAGTTTGATTCAAAGTGTACCAATAACCTGAAAATCCAATTTGTGTACAGCTAGAATACCGGTACACAAAAACAGTCATAATTCAACTGTAATAGCCCCTGAAAGTATACATATTTCATTATATCACATATCTCAATTTGGCATCAAATTGGCACTTGTGCTCCGCATGTCTAAGTTCTGCTCCATAAGTGCCCGTATTGATATGTGTGCATTCTAGCTACTAAGTCCATGCATTTTAAAGGACAAGTTCACCTTCATAGACATGTCGGTTGAGTGAATGCAGCAATATAAGTAGAACACATCAGTGAGAGTTTGAGGAAAATCCGACAATCTGTTCAAAAGTTATGAATTTTTTAAGTTTCTGCTCAGTCATGGCTGGATGAGAAGACTACTATAGCTTGTGATGTCACATGAGTTCAACGGTATAAATAAAGTATAAAGAAAATTCACCTTATTTTCACTTTTCTCGCATAACAAAAGAACACTTGACTTCTCTCTTTCAGAAGACAAGGGGAATAATATTATCCTTAACATACATCAGTAACAAGTCCAAGAGATGTGCACTTTATTCTAAAAGTAAAATTTTGAGAAATTCTCTTTTTATTTTTGTTATATCGTTGTACGCATGTGACATCACACACTGTAGTAGTCTTCTCATCCAGCAGTAATTGCGCAGATACTTATTTTTAAAAAATTCATAACTTTTGAACAGATTGACGGATTTTCCTCAAACTTTCACTGATGTGTTCTACTAATATTGTTGCATTCACTTAATCCACATGTACATGAAGGTGAACTTGTCCTTAAATAATTCACCGAGACTCCATGTCAGTTGGTTTGCTCATCGCACCTATGCACTGCATATCACTAGATGTACCAAGGCAACTGTGTTCTGATATTTGTATATGTTATGTTTTGATATGGAAATAAATGAATGAATGAATGAATATTGCTCAAGATGTATTTGGAAAAAATATCAACAGCACGATCGTTCAATTGAAAGAATTGCTTTATAGACTAGTCTATTTAAACACAATTTTGTTTTCCTACTACTCTACAAAGTTTACATTCAAATCCCTAGAAGTAAGAATCAGACTGACAAAAAATTCTATATTTTGCGGAGGGCATATGTTTCAAGTACATTCTACAAATATTGAAAACAAAATCATCAGGGTATGGGAACACTTTAAAGGCAGTGTCCTTACCTGGGCGTCTTGTATGTCCCAGTTGTCATCACAAACTGTACCCCACTGACCATTCGCCTGGATTTCAACCCTGCCTTCGAACACATGATTGCCACCAACGAGGCGAACAGTCGTGGAATAATCTATCGAGAAGATGGGAATCAGAAGAATGGAGAAAGAAGGAAATGACTTAAAGGGATGGTATAGTTTTTGTTTGAGTTGGGAATTCAGATTGTAACTTTTTGGGAGATAATTAGAAACCATTTATGAAATATGAAAGAGCATACAATTTTAAGAGGAATTAAAAGTTTAAATGATAAAAATTGGTTTTGCAATGGTTGAGATATCCATACACAAAAGAAAACAAAGTGATCCTTTAAAGGTGGGACCCAACTTTTATTAGGACCACTTTGTTTGTTTGTTGTTGTTGTTTGGGGGATATCTCATTCATTTCAAAACTGGTATTCCATTAAATGCTCTTCAATATTTCATATAAGTGGTTTCTAATTATCTCCCAAAAATGTCAAACCAGAATCCCCATCTTAACCAATGAACAGGCAAAAGGGAAGAACAAGAACAACAAAACAACCAACTTGAACTTGTCCCTCCCTCAGAAAATGTGACTATGCATCACAAATCCACAAGAAGTTACAAAGTCATCATAATAACCATTATAATTTTCCCTTTAAATCTGTTTACCTTGTGACAAATGAGATTGGGAGTCACCTACCGTAAAATGTGTATAAAGAATAACACATGCAATGAAGAGCAATGCAAGAAAGAAAACATTTCAGTATTCATTACATTCTGTACACAAGCCACCACAACATTACAAGGGATAGTGCAGTTTATACTACTCTACATACATGTGTGTACCATGGGACCCTGTATTGAGTATTGTTATGGATACACCCATGCATATACTGTACATACACTGTACCTTCTGTATGACTAAGCTACACTCGACTAGTTGATCTGACCTTCATCCATCTAAGCTCACTTATCCTCGCACCACCACTTGACTAGTATATAGGTATCAAGTGTAAAAGTGTATATGTCCCCATACATTGTACTATCTATTCACTAGATACAGCTTTGCAAGTCTGAGAAAATCATAGCTGGCCATGTTTGGAATCACAGAGCACTGTCCTTTCAAAAGGCCTCTTCAAAGGGCCATCTAAACCATGGATGAAACCCAATACTTCACTTAAATCAAGGTTTAGAAAGGTGAATTTACATTACAAAAAAAAAAAAGCGTTTGGTATCACACGAAAAAAAGTGACACAAACATATTATACATAAATCAGCTCAAGGAAACTTCAATGCACTGGACAAGTTAGACACAACATTACAGATAAAGTATTCAACTTAAAGGGATCGTATAGTTTTAATAGTTGAGACCAAATTTCAGGTTTCTAACATTTTTTGATGAGATAATGAGAAACCTCTTATCAAATATGAAAGAGCATGTAATTCCATGAGGAATTCAACGTTTATTTGATGAAAATTGGTTTTGAAATGGCTGAGATATCCAAAACAGAGCAATTCTAATAAAGCGCGAGACCCACCTTTTATTACGATCGCTTTGTTTTACTTCATTTTTGGATGTTTCAGTCATTCCAAACCCGATTTTCATCAAATAAACTTTGAATTCCTCTTAAAATGGTATGCTCTGTACTATTTCATAAGTGTTTCCTCTGTATCTCACAAAAAGTTAAATTCTCATCTCCACCAATACTGTACCATCCCTTTAAAGTCAACTAGTGTCATGGTGTGCCATGGGAAACTAAAAACAATGAAACAAAAACAAAAAACATGGTAAAACAATGACCGGTAAATGTCACACACTATTTCATTCCATGACACTTCAAAAATGATACAGATCTGGAAGACATACCAAAAAAAAAAAAAACAACAACAACAACAACAAAAAACTAGCCCCTGTCTGCTACCATCTCATGGTTAAGTTTGCCAGTGAGATACTATTACAGTACAATCCTATAAAGGTCTGAGCAAGCACATGTGTGACATAGTAAGGGTCTTCATTGATTTTTTTTTTCTTTGTGAAAGTGTTTTCAAAATTTTCCTTGACCTTTTTTATACTACTATTTGTTGCAAAATGTGCTTTACTTCATGAGTGGTGACAAGAGAACACCATTGGTCTCGTGCTCATCTGAGTAGCACACTTCACCTGCATTCATCTGAGTAGCACACTTCACCTGCATGGCACTTAACCTGGGGCTATCTATTTTATAATTTTAAAAATCTTGAGATCTGGGATTAATTGCCACAGGCCACGTGAGCAACAACCGCCTAATTTGGGGTATTTGGGCCCATACTAGGGGCCCATACTGGGGGCCCATCCTGGGGTCATCATCACCAGTTGTACAAACTACAATCCACTTTCCCATTGACGAGTGATCCTACCAACTCTGGTTCATGGAGTTTCTTTGCAAGAAGATGTAAATGTCAAAAATCATGAAAATTTGGAAACTTGGGGTATTCGACTCACTGTTCTATGGCCCATCACCCAAACTGAAGAAATTCTGATCCCTGCCGCCTCAGATGATTCAAAGATTGTCGTAAATTTTGACTGGAAAAGCTCACTTGAGCCACTTGGCATAGATGAGCTATTGTACTTTAATCAAAAAAGATATTCAATGTATATTAGCATTTTTTTTCCCCCGGTACTGTTCCTGGTATTTGTGAATGATATTTCAGAAGATGTCGACTGTAATATGAGACTGTTTGCAGATGATACCAAATGCTGGCAGTCAATTAGTGATCCTGGTGATACACAATTACTGCAGGATACCATCCACAAACTTGAGGTCTGGTCCCGGATATGGCAGCTCAAATTCAATCACGGGAAATGTCATGTTATGCATCATGGTCGTAGAAACCCTTGGCACCAATATCAGATGGATTCAAATGCCAAGAATGATAATGTTGAGGTTACATTGAGACAGTCAAAGAGGAAAAGGATCTTGTGGTGTACTTTTCTACTAACCTCAATTTTCCTATCTATGTACAGTACATGTACACAAAGTAGTTGCAAAGGTGAATAAAGTACTTGGTCAGATTAAAAGGACTTTTTACTCATCTGACTAGGGAAGTGTTTGTCCTACTATGTATGGCCCTTGTTAGACCACTCTTGGAATATTGCTCTTGTGTATGAAATGAACTTACAAAGAGTGATGCAATAAATCTTGAATCGGTTCAGAGGAGAGCAACAAAGTTGGTATCTGAAATTAAATCGATGTCATACTCTGAGAGACTCAAGCTGTATTAATGGTTTCCATCCCTAAAGTATCAACGTCAATGTTCAGATAAGATTGAAGTGTTTAAGGTTTTGCATGATATGGAAGACATTGATTCAGCTGTTCTCTTTGTTATCAATGATCAAGTTACATGCGGTCATAAGTTTAAGTTGTATAAAGGAAGGTGTCGAACTAGTAAAAGGTACGCTCTTTCTGTCAGAGAGTAGTAAATACTCGGAATAGCCTTTGTGCAGAAGTTGTCGAGGCAACATCAGTCAACAGCTTCAAGTTGAAGCTCAATGATCACTGGAAACAGAAACATAACAAATGTAATCCAGATTGCATTTTATAAACTAACCATCCCGTGGATACATCACATGAAACTCCTCAGGCTCAGGATAGAATCCTTAAATGGCACTCTACAAGTCTTCATCATGGGTAATTCAGGTAGTTAATATTTCAGGTTTTCTCAGTTTGTCAGCATGATAGGGTCAAACCACTGTGATTCATCAATTATGAATGAATGAATTAAAGGGATCGTACAGTTTTGGTTGAGACCTAATTTCAGGTTTCTAACATTTTTCTGTGAAATAATGAGAAACCTCTTGTGAAACATGAAAGAGCATGTTATTCTATGAGGAATTCAACGTTTATTTGATGAAAATTGGTTTTGAAATGGCCGAGATATCCAAAAAGAGCGATTCTAATAAAGTGTGGGACCCACACTTTATTACGATCGCTTTGTTATACTTTGTTTTTGGATGTTTCAGGCATTCCAAACCCGATTTTCATCACATAAACTTTGAATTCCTCTTAAAGTGGTATGCTCTGTACTAAGTGTTTTCTTGGTATCTCGCAAAAAGTTAAAAGCCCAATTCTCATCTCCACCAATACTGTACCTTCCCTTTAATCTACGATATAAAGACTCTAAATGTCATACATTTGGGAGAACAGGTGATTGCAATACAAATTACAATGGTGCAGCAACATATGCGAGCATCATATATATTATAATGCAAATCAAAGCAGGCATGTGATGAAGTACAATGTTAAAACACAATATTTTTGCAGCATGAAATTTCCGCCAATTGGAGCCGACGGCTTTTCTGGCGCAGACAAGAACTTTCACATGCATTTAAATTTCGTGAATCTTGGCTTTCGCAAAATTCGCGAAATTCGCGAAATTAAAATGCATGCGAACATTCCTCGATTTACAGTAATCATCTGGTACTGAGGGAGTCAATGCCAGGGACATTCTATCAACCCGACAATCAAACAGACTAATGGAATGCAGTACATTACAAGGCACAAACAGTAGAAGGTGGGTACATTCTACAAAGTGAGTCATGGCCATTGATGTAAAAGACCACAACCAAGGCGTGCATGCTTACCGGGAGCACTGCAGACAACCCCAACAATGTTCCCGCTGTTGCAGTTGGTTCTCAGGGCACTCCCACCAAAGGCGCATTGTGTCAGGGTCTCCTCGTCACCGGTGCACTGAGGGTTGGTCAGGAATAGGTCTGTTCGCAAAGACTGGTCAAACCGCCCCGCGACATTCTGAATCGTCTCCGTTGCAGTCCCATAGCCCAGCTGCCGACATACCACTGTGGCGTCGGACTCCGTCCAATCATCATCGCAAACGGCTGTTTCTCTCCCATTTACCACCACTTCCACTCTTCCCTCATACGAAGTTGTACCGTTGGTAAGGAGCACTTTTACGCAATTGACAAGAGATGAAATCGAGTTAATGAAATCAAATCAATCACCTAAGTGTTGATTTTGATACATTACATTGGAAACACACACTGTAGACTATGACATCATTGCATGATTCAAAAGAATAAGTAGGACAAGCTCATTCATAGCACCGTCAATGTATGTTCATGACCATTTTAAGAGAAAAAGTTGTCTCAAAGGAATGCCAGTTTAAATGAAATTTAACTACAAGAACAAACAAATCTGAATACAAAACAAGCTTGAATATCACTAGGTCATGATGTAATGCATACTTTGGGGACATCTACATAGGCACATTAATGAATTGTGTTCAGATCATGACTATTACACAGTTCATAGACAAGTCTTGTGCATATGATGATCACAATGACTTCTGACTCCTTCTCTTGTATATAATTTACAACCCACATTTTAATCCCAAGCCGAGCTGCAAATAGGATGCCATTTTCTAATAACATGCAGTCTTTCAATAGCTCACAGTTCTCTCCTTACTTAATTGTTCAATCCAATCAAATAACTTTTGCCCCTCTGTTGTTGCTTTAATGACTACATCCATATGCTTGATAAATTGCAAGTTTATCATAACAACTACATGCAAAAGCTTATGTAAAACAATGTGGACAAAATATTTCCAACAAGTCAAAAGGAGAAAGTTACTTTACAGCCAATGTCGGCAGTCCATAGGCCTATATATCATGTTGAAACATTCAGCATCTTGATAGGGCACCTTTTGAGGTCAACTTTATAGTAACAAAATTAACAACATTGAATTATGGATACATAATATGTAGAAATGATGGTGAAAGTGCAAGGTACGAAACATGCTTTCAGTACTAGTGTACAAGGTGTATTTGTTTTTTGCTGGTGGAATAAAGCAACTTGAAACTTTTTCACTCCATTTCTATTCATTTCTAAAAAGAAAGTTGTCATCTATTTATTTTTAAAAAGAAAGTTGTCATCTATTTATTTTTAAAAAGAAAGTTGTCATCTATTTATTTTTAAAAAGAAAGTTGTCATCTATTTATTTTTAAAAAGAAAGTTGTCATCTATTTATTTTTAAAAAGAAAGTTGTCATCTATTTATTTTTAAAAAGAAAGTTGTCATCTATTTATTTTTAAAAAGAAAGTTGTCATCTATTTATTTTTAAAAAGAAAGTTGTCATCCGCTGATGACAATTCTGTTTTGCACTATAAAGAGGAGAAATATTTGTTGAAAGGCAAGTAAGGCATATAGATCACTTTGTGTTAAGAACTGTCCAGGAAGAATGAAAAATGGACCAACCCTCTGAGCAGAAAAACAGGAAGGGCATGATGTATGAAAACTCCAAAGTCATTCGAATAATGAAAGTGGCTCCACTTCGAAAGTAAGAGTTATTAACAAAAATTTTTGATGCATCATTCCGTCATAAAATATGGCCTTGAATATATACATTGTCGTTGGCATTTAGAATTTCAGAGTGAAAAAAAATCAGAAGACAAAAACAACAGATCTGTGGTAAAGGCCAGTTCTCAAGAAATTATCAATACATGCTTTCTATTAAGAAAAATAAAAATTCATGAGCATATCATAACTTTCTGTAACTTAGGTACCTGGTACTTTGATCTGTACTGTGAGTTTTCTGCTAACCCTGAAACACACAGTACCTCTGTGCAGTTTTTCAACTTTCTACAATTTGATGCATTCAGTTTTGGAGGCTACTTTTGGAGTAGGTAAAATGTGTGACTACAGATAGGCTATGTCACTATATATGTATCATAAGGCCACAAGTATCTTACAAGGTAAGGAGCAGGTAGTTTTGGCCTGGCCAGTCCCAGGACAGTCGTAGTTGACCGATGCCGATCCGCTGATCCTGCACCTGAAGAAATCCTCTTCCCCACCGGTGCAGTTGATGGCGCCATAGGAGGGAGCCTTCCGGCTATTGGCGATCCCAGTCCCCGAGATGTCAACACTGTTGCCGAAGCCAAGGCTGCGACATGCTACCTCGGCGTCTTGCAAGGCCCACTGGTCATCGCAGAATGTGGCCCAGCTTTTGCTGACTGACACTTCAACACGGCCAGAGAAGATGCTTGGCCCTCCGGCTAAACGAACTGCAGTTAGATATCAGGATAAAAAAGGGGCAAATTATATAATGCACCGACACACTAATTGTAATTCTGACTGTTGCTTAAAGGAAAGAATTTAGTTCTTTATCATAATTTCACGAAATGAAAACTAGCATACCAGATAGGAAGAATAAGAAGAAAGAAAGGAGGAAATAATGATTTATACTAAAGTTTGCCTGTTCATCTGGCACCTTGCCATTTCAGCTTTTTAGTGGAGCCAGATTAAAAGTTCTAAGTAAAAGAGAAAGTAAGATTTGTGAGATTACCACAAGGTACAAAAAAGATCCTTTTCCATTTGTGCATTGTGATGTATTTTGTGTTACCAAAAAGTATTCTTTTTGTTTTTAGAAATATGAAAACAAACTGAAGTGAAACTGAAAAGTAATTTTCTCTGTACAATTGCATCACCTTCTTATTAAAAGGACATGGAAGCACACAATTTTAGAACTATCATGACCTGAGATAGTTTTTGCGACTGAGATCATGATTTTGCCCTTTATCAAAATGGACACACTGAATTTTAGTGGCTATTGCATGCATGTTGCAAAAGATTAAGTTGCAAATTGCCGAGATCCATTAAATCTGTATAGAATCAGAAAGAAGTTCACACATAATTGGAAGCTTGTTGAGAAAGAAGGTGGAACTTCAATCTTCTAAAAGAAATATGAGTGTTCAAGTGAAGAATCAAAGATTTAGCAGATTATTATGCCAGAATAACTGATAATTTTGACACCCGAAGAGTTTTGACACTGCTCGTAATATGCAGCTGCATCGGGAATGTATTGCACTACACAGACCATGCACGTACTCCTATCACTAATCAGCTGGAGATTTAGCTACTGTATCTCAATCTCTGGACAGCTCAGGAACACTCGATCAGCACCGCGGTCTGCCGTGCGTGAATGATCAAGGGTATACTGCTCACAGTCACACACCTAGCACAGTCGCTGTATGTACAGCGTAAGTCACACGGCGTCTGGTCTTGCGAGATGATGATGGGCAGACAGTAAAATTGGCCCCCATAAATGAAGTTACGAGAGGGACCGATGACGGAGATGAAGCGAGGCAGGCAATGGTGTCCAAAATATCTGAGACGAACTGATGATGCGGCCACTTTCCCTTCAAAGGCGACTTGCATGCTCAGTGAAGCCACACTTGTATGCAGGGATCCGGACAGGCCAGGCAGGGTGAGCTCTGGGTCCTAGTTCATAAAGCTGTTCGTAAAGCTAGGACAAACAACTGGTGATCAGTTCTGATGTGCTTTACTTCAGAATGTGCTGTAAATTAGAATTTCAATAATTCAGCGTAAGAACTGATCACCAGGCATTCGTAAGTCGTTCATAACTTTATGATCACAGCTTTATGAAACACCCTCGGCCCCCTACTCAGGCGGTCAACCATACACATGCTTGTTCCAGATTCTTAGAAATACCCCCTATTTGGAGGGAAAGGGGTTAGGAAATAGGATTTTGACCCCCTTTCGCGGGCTTTTGGAAGGGGAGCCAACAAAATCCCCCCCCCCCCTATTGTAGGGTTTTGGAAGGGAGGCCACAGAATTACCCCCCTATCACGTGCTTTTGGAAGCGAGGGAAGCGACCAAAATTACCCCCTAAGTGAAGTAAGAGTGCTGAGGTGAAGAGTGTCCATTACACAATTTCAGCACCTCGACGGACAGGAATACATTCACGGACAATCTCATGCTGAGAATGTACCAGAGAAGATCCTTCCTGCAGCACTTTTCCTTCACTCAGGGTCTAGATTGGGAAAGATGGACATGTCTGAATACAGTGATAAAGAAAAAAAAAGAGATACCGGTACATGTTGTAGTGATGTACTGAAATTAGTAAATTTAATGTGTATAGATCTAATGATAATTTAACACATATTTCAGAGAGAACTTGATCATTTCTTGTCTGGTCTTGCAACATATTTACAGATATCTGATAATTCTTCAAATTTGTGATTATCTTTTGCCATCTTGAATATATAAAGTTGAACCGTCCGTCCAAGGAACCCTACACAGCTCCACATGATGTAAAATTATAACACTTAACTAACAGACTTGTTTTTGTTTTGTTTTTTTTTGTTACAGGATAGATTTGTCCAACACCATCACAATGAATTATATGACCAAGATTTGTTTTAAAAATTTAATTTTCTATGCATTGTAATTATTCTTGTTAACAGCGTGTGTTACGATAATCCAGTGGTTGTTTGACTGATTTGAAGACGTCATCCTTGGTTCCTCGTCATTCGAAGCTAATGGACAGGAGACATACGCACTTGTAATTGTACGTGTGGGACTACGACTACGTTTCACTGGCGAATGAACGAAAATGAGTTAGACTAGAGATTCTGATACATAGTGTACGATTTGCAACAAATTACCGGGCAAGTTACTGACCTGAATGTACCACCACACAACGGCTGCCCTACAGGACTCTGGGTCCCCGTCAGAGTTCTGCGCAACTTCAGATATTCTCCTCGAAATAACACACCTAGTTTATTGCATTGTATATGAAATGCTCTGTGCTGTAGCTCCATGCATAAACGAGCATGCAGTAAGCGTCAAGAGTCGTCTGCTAGTGTACGTATTCGTGATACAGTACGTACAAGCAGCATGCATGACGTACGTGCAACGCGTGTGGTGAACAATGTCCCACGAGAAGGCCAGCTGGAGCCTGGCATGCAGCTTTGACCTGCAGGGGCGGATCCAGGGATCGGAGGACCGCAACCGGCGCACGCCCCCCCCCCCCCCCTTTCCTGGATCCTGGATCCGCCCCTGGTTATAACCGAACAAACAGAGTACGTATAAAAAATACAGGCTACAGGAGATTTCTAATACCTTGGGAAATATAAAACGTACCCGTATCATGGTATCAGTATCACCATTGTCATGATTAATATCAGGAGGTACGCCAGGCCAGGGGAGGGGGGAGGGTGTGTTTCATAAAGCTGTTCGTAAAATTACGCACGACTCAAGTAGAGCAACTGGTGATCAGTTCTTGTGTTGAATCGATGGAAATTCTGATAAGTACAGTACATCACAACTGATCACCAGTCGCTCGTAAGCTGTTCGTAACTTTACTAACACTAACAGCTTTATGAAATAGGGCCCGGAAGGGAACGCAGGTCCCTGTATTTTCTTTTACTCTAAAGCATTGAACAGAATTGACATCTCAGTTTGTTATTGTTATTTTTGAATTTTTGCAGTGAGAAGAGTTACATGGCGGACGTACAGTACCGTTCTCCACAGGCTTCACCCGGCAGGTCCATAACTCGGGGGACCACGTTCTTATAAAAGAATAAAATAGTGAATAAAAATAATGTGATTGAAAGAGAAAAATGTTTGCCATGCCTCCAGTTGTGTGTGGGTGTGTGTTCGTCCCTCGTTCTCGAGGATGACCAATGACATCCATTGGCTCGATGGGTTCGGAGGTGGCTGATGAGGCCAATCTGGGCAAGAAAGCTTCTCCCACAGGTAGGGCAGAAGTGGGTAGGGGCTACACTGTTGGGGTTGGCTGCTCTAGCTTTTCGCATCTGGCGTTTGTGCTCTGCCAGCTTGACGCGCTGCTCCTCTGCTCTGCGGGCCTCTACAGCAATAGCGTGGCGCGATCTGCGGCAAGTGTCTCCCAGGACTCGGTGTTGATGGAGAAGTCTTTTAGGTAGAACTTCGTCAGGTTGTCTTTGAAGCGCTTCTTTTGTCCTCCCACCTTGCGCTTCCCATCAGCGAGTTCTCCATACAGAAGAGCTTTTTCGGGATGCGGTCGTCAGACATGCAGGTGACGTGGCCTGCCCATCTCACCTGGGCCTTGCGGATTTTGGTAATGATGCTAGGGATGCCTGCCCGCTTCAGTACCTCTGTGTCCGGAACTTTAGACCTACTATGACAGTTTGCCCGAAACTATAACCTCAGCTCGACTTAAGCATCTTCTAATAAAATTCAAATAAAAAATAGGCCTGGACCTATCATCAAACAAAATCTTCTGGTCGGTAACCCTAAGTGTTCTTGAAATTATGCAAAACAATTTTGCAGCGTTAATGTAAAGGGACCGTAGTAGGAAAGACAATAATTTTATAATAAAACTTACTCGGTGCTTTGCACAAGACTCCCGCATCTTCGGTATGCCCGCAGTTGTGGATGCCGAATCCGCCGTTGGGCAGCGGGCACTGTAGCAGGGACGTCTCGTTGCTCTGGCAGGCAACGTTGTCCATGTGTATCGGATCGGAATTAGAGCCTGAGAAAAGTAACATTCAAATCCGATTATATCACGTCAAATCAAATCAAGCGTACTATCAATATAATTGATTAAGGCATATTATATGTTGCTGTAAATCATCAATTCAATTCAAACTTTACACTGATTCTTTTTTTTTCAACAGCATATTCAATGGTAATCATTAAGATTCAACATACGTTTGAATGCCTTACTAAAGCAAAAAGAAAAAAAGAATGACATTATTGTCATATCTATAATCAATAAATTGGATACACAATTTTACACATACACTTATATATTTCGCGAAGTTATGATGGAGGGTTCACTCTTATTAAGGTATGCGCATATCCATGGGGGAAAAAAAAGGTGAGTTGTTACAGCTAAGAGAGACGTGCATACAGGCCTAAATAGAACAGAATGGAAAGCAAACGAAAGTACAATGAAGGAAAAAGGAGAAAAGTAAAGAGGGAAAAAGTTAGCATTTCATGTCGTGAAATAAAATCTTGCTTTGTTCGACCTTACAGTCTGCTGAGCTAGTAATGGCATGAATCAAATAATTCGTTTGACCGCCTCGTTTGGTTATAGGGCTAAAATATACCGGTTAAAAGGAACAAAAATAGCTGGGAGGGAGTTATGGATATAACTGTACTAATGACCTAAGTGAAATAAAAACACATTCGAATTCCATCATCTTGTGATTAAAAAAGTAAACAAACAAATAAACAGTGAAGCTGTAGCGGAACTAAAAATTCTTATGTCATATACTCGAGTATGTTATCTAAGTGTGACATGTGTGAGTGTGTGTGCGTGTGTGAGTGTGTGCGTGTGTGTGCGTGTGTGTGTGTGCGTGTGTGTGTGTGTGTGTGTGTGTGTGCGTGTATGTGTGTGTATGTGTACGTGTGTGTCCGCATACATGTATTAGATGACATGTTAATCAAGGGACTATTTCATAAGGAGACGTCTCCTCCACTGCCGAGACTCAAAACTGGCGCGACAGATCTGAGTCGCTGCGATCCTTGTGTTCACATGGTGTTCACACTGTGCTTCTCACACTGTGAGATACTGTGCTCATTCCAGCAAGGATCTCAGTTCATTTTTTTTTAAAGTGAAAACTAAGTTTAGGCCTGTATTGATATTAACCCATAACTCGGGCATTTTCTTTGTTTTCTTTTCTTTAATTGTTATAATGCATGAAATTCAATGCAGAGGCCAAAACATTCACTATTACAGGTGCACACGGAAAATGATGTATTGCGACTTTTGTTGGATTTTTTAATGCATGGTCCCATTATGCAAAATACATACTAGCAGTAATTGGGAAGTTAACGAATGCGTAAATGCCCCCCCCCCCCCTCCCCCGCTCCTACTACCGGGATAACAATTCGATGAAACCCGTGTTAAGAACTGTATGCATTTTGGTGGTGTAGGTTATAGCCGCGGGTGAGCTTTAATTTTATGGACTGCCAGAAAACTCCTGTATTCAAAAGGTGTGCATGAACTCTGAATATGCCCGTTGTAATAACGGTCAATTAGACGACGACAATACCGCACTTGAATGTCAGAGGCGGTGGTGTAGGTAATTTATGAAGTAATGTGAGAGTCTGGTAATCAAGATTAATTAAGTGACCCTGACCCTGGCCCGAATCTATCGAAATTTACTGCTACATAATAAGCCATCGTGTGGCTTTGTGCCATGTCTGAGAATTAGGGTCACAATGATGATGCAGTCTTGTCATCAGTTCCTCATCATGCTCTCCGTTTGAGGCGGATTTCACCCTCAGAAGAAAGAGATTCCATGTCACTGATATGAGTAAGTGTTCATGAAAATAATAAACTCTAGGTTTTGATGTGTTTCATGATGTTATGAAAGACAATAAAGAAGTTTGCTCGCATTTTGCAAACCTCTTCAAACATATGCACACGTGAAAGTTCAACTGTGCCTGCCTTAGAAACTCTTTGCTCTACACATACCTAAGCTTGTGTGTAACACACCTAAGCTTGTGTACATAATGATAGGAGTGTGTGTGTGTGTCCAGGGGGGCATTTCATGAAGGAACTTGTCTGATAAAATGCCCCACAAGTCAATTATATCCGACAAGTTCGGAGAAATCAGCCAATCAGACTAAAGAATTTCTCAAAACTTGTCGGATATAATTGACTTGTCAGATATCTTATCTGACAAGTTCCTTCATGAAATGCCCCGGGGTGTCCCAGGCCTGCACTAATGTTGGATGCACAATCACAGTTGTGTTCTAGAGCACATACCATGTGAAAGACAATGAGAATAGCTCCTGCGAAGACAAAGACTGGAAAGAGTGCAAATTAAGCATGATTTCAATCGTGCATCGATTCAGATTGACCGTACATTGTTATATGTTAGATCTATCCTGACTGCTTGGATGTATAGTATGTTCTTTTGCTGTAACTATAAGTTGGGGAAAAGATGATGGAAAATTGATGCTTGCAGTAATCAAACCAAAGATGAATGGTTCAAAACAGGGCCGGCGCAGCGTTTTCAAAAGTGTGGGGGCCCACTTCCGGGTTTCGTGAGCTAACCAAAAAAAAAAAAATAATAAAAATAAAATAAAATAAAATAAAATAAAAAAACGTCGGCTCATCTCTTCTCCCCGTCCACCTCCGGGTTTCTTCAGCTGACAAGCGCCCCCCCCCCCCCCCCTCCAAAAAAAAAAAGTCCCAGGTGTGGGGCCCCGAGCCCCCACGGCCCCCACGGCCCCCACGGCCCCCACGGCTGCGCCGGCCATGCAAAAAGCAATGGTGTGCTTTTTCAGGCATAATTCACTAGAGCTTAGAGCTGTCACACAGGCAAGGAGATGCAGCCTGTGTCAGAAGATGCAGTGTAGACTAGAGCAGAGTCAAGTTAATGTTCTAGGTTGTTATAGTTTGATGTAACTATATTTCTGGCTTTATCTAGAGTAGATACATGTATATGTGTTCTATATTGGCATAGAGAGGGAAAAAAGCTGAAGTTGAACAATATGCACTGACATGTGTGTATACAAGTACACCTCAAGTATTCATTGCTTTTGTTATGTTTATTGTCACAGCATAATCAGTGCTAGCTGGGTTAAGAACCTGGAGGTTGTCTCCTACCTGTACGTACTCTAGCTGGATTGAGTATTTGGATCGGTGAGTTCAAACACAGATATAGCAACTAGCGCATATTGTATTCTTCGTGTGCACATTTACACTTTTGTATGTCATATAACACAACTGCTCAGTTGCTGTCAGTCAGCACGAAGTGGAACAGGGCCCTGTTTCATAAAGCTGTTCATAAAGTTACGAACAACTTACGAGCGACTGGTGATCAGTTCTGATGTGCTATACTTATAAGAATTTCTATAATTCAGCACAAGAACTGATCACCAGTCGCTCGTAAGTTGTTCGTAACTTTACGAACAGCTTTATGAAACACCCTCCAGTTTGATAGTTCAATTCAATGTTATGCTTACATATGCTGTTTGTGCAAAGTGCAAAGCAAGTGACTATACAAGTACACATAGCTACCGCTCAGGATCAAACTTTATTATAATAGTAGGAAATGTGTATGATATCTAATATGCTGACATGTTTTGTTCTAGTTACTGAGAACAGTGTTACTATACTTGGAAATGACTATGCAGTGACAGGCATTTTAGCAGTAATTGGCTGCCTATTTGTTATCTATTGCATTCAATAGAAATACAGCTGTATACTAGCTGTAATCTAGTTTATCGATAACATAGAGAAGGTTATTCAGTTACAGGGGAGGATTGAGTGATCTATTCCATTGACTGTTTTGACATATTTGTATGTCACTATTTCAAGAAGATTTTGCAGTTCTTCTTTGATATGATCTGTACAGGCACTGCTAGATGTTAGAAGAGTTAAGACGATGGGAACTCAGTTGCATTATACACTCCTAAGAGTATGTTTCACATTAATGCATGATATTTTAGCCATCATATATACACTATGCATATGAGAAACATGTATGTAATTTCATATTCCTATTTTGAAAGACTAGGGATGTGATATCAGTCTAGCTCTGACATAGATATTTGACAGGGAAATTCTGTGAGCATTGATATGATACAATTGTTTGTTAGTTTGCCATCCTGGACAAGTTGTCAAAGGAAAAAATGTTGGATTGCTGCTATCCATGATGTTAACCGTGTTATGATTTGTCTGCTCTGTTTATATACAGGGGCTGTTTTGGCTGTTTGATTTTTTTGCTCTGTTTTTGACTTGCTTTGATCGGCTGAGGTACGCCGTGCAAATAAACGTCAAGTCACCTTACGGCACCAGAGTCCACTCGTCATTTGTGTGTGCAGTAGAATCCCTACCTCTCTTCATTTATCGCAGCGTTCTTACGTTTGAAGTATTATTGTTAGTCTCGTCGAATAGGTTATACGTCTACTGTTATCGGCACGGTGAACATGTAATAAATCACGAATAGCCACATGAACGCTCTGTTTTCATCCCGTAAAATCCATCCTGAACGTGTTTTTATCACCACTTGCTTATCATGTTTCAGTTTGACTAGATAATTTTGTTCGTGATTTTTTTTGTGCAGTTACAGTTCTTTATTCCCAAGGTTTATTATTCCGAAGGTTCACAATTTCGAAAATGAAACAAGGCTCGATATTGCGAAGGTTCGTAAATCCGAAAATGAACACAAAAAGGTTCGTTAATCTGGAAATGAATAATGTTCCATATTTCGAAGGTTCGTTTGTCCGAAAATGAAAAAAAAAGGGGGGGTCGTAATTCCGAAGGTCCACAAATATTCCCCTATTTGTCACTTTCGGATTAACGAACCTTTTTTTTTAAATTTAGGATTACCAAACCTTCGGAATACCAAACCTTATTTCATTCTTGGATTAACAAACCGTTGAGTAACGAACCATATCGGACTAATGAACCTTCGGAAAACACCACAGTTAATGTTGGGATTAAGAAATCATATGCCATTTTGGTTGACGAGCATCTATAAGTATACGGAATTTGAGCGTTCAAAAATAACGGAGCTGCGGAACGACGAACCTTATATCATTTTCGGATTAATAAACTTTCAGAATGATGGACATCAGCCTGTTGTATTTGTTTATTTGTTTGTTTATTTATCTTCTACTAATGAGCACAGGCATGACAGGACACCATTGAAAACTCGTTTCAAAATCACTGTAGGTGTAGCACGGGGATGTATGAGAAGGGGGCTCTTTGTACTGACCAGATGGGATAGCCCTGGATGAACTGGAGGTCGCTTTCCCGCCGCTGAGCCCCATCTCGTGACAGACCACGTTGGCGTCGGTGTCGTCCCACGCGTCATCGCACACGGTGCCCCACCTGCCGTCATGTTTGACTTCCACGCGGCCCATGAACGGACTGTCGACGCCGGTAAGGCGGACTGTGCCAGCCTCGTCTGCAAAATAATGTTAATGTTGAAATGACTTTGGGAACTCATTTGTTGTTGTTGCTTTTTTTTTTTCGCTTCTGACGATTTATCAATGGCTTTGGCCTACAAAAAAACAAGAAACATACATACAAACAAACTAAGAAACATACAAGTGCCTTCAAAAATCCATGGAGATCATACAGTCGTTGTTACCCTGCCAGTCAGGCACATACTATGCAAAAATCGACTCAAGAAGTAAAGCTATGTTACGTCGAAAAAGTGTTCGTGACGCAGAGGCTACAGATTTGTGAAACTGTATGGACAGTCCACAAAATTGATATTAGATTGATTTTGAAACTGAATTTGTTTCCACTCATGCTCGTAGTTCGGAATTACACGTATGTAGTGAAATGAGTAATCAGATGAATCTTCACAAGTGAAAGAAAAGGTGCGAAATTCACAAAACATTGTTTACTCATATAGCAAAATGATAGGGCACTCGTTTTAGAAGGCATAGACGGTAGCTTAAAATGAATTGTTACAATTGGAGACTTTGATATTCCTACTGAAAGCATGGAGTACGTAATATCGATATTTGGGACCTACATATTGGTAGGTCCTGCGTGTAAATGACAAAGTGTAATTTTGACCGGTAAACGCCATACCCTAAGAAAGTCGTACACTGTATAGAGATTATGAGAGCGATACAAAAGTTTTTAAGCAAGATGATATCCGTTGAAAAGTAGGTTTTTTTCTGTTTTAGTTTATGTTTTGTAATGGGTAAGGGTGTAGTGTTAAAGTAAATTTAAATAAATTTCTCAGCCTCGCTGATCATGTTGAGGCGACCTTGGAAGCTTATTGGTCTTTGTTACCATTGTTGTGTAACAAACGACAGAATGACAGGATTTCTTCCGTTTAACCTGAAGTCAAGTAATAATTCCTCAAAATCTACTACAATGTATTAAGTTACACAAAAAAGTCACGGAAAACACTTGCCTAAACATTTTGTATTTTTCTACATCAACAACAACAACAACAACAACAACAACAACAACAACAACAACAACAACACAAAGTTAAAGAGCAACTTACTCATTGTATCTGCGAAACAGGAGGGCGCCACCAGTGCCAGGACTGTGAAGAGGAGAAGTACAACAGTCTCCATGGTTACACTGATACAAGATGCGCCAGGGTGCGATGTCGATAGTTTGTCACCGCCGACTGACGACCTCTTGTATTCTACGAGCAAGATGACAACATTGATGATAAATATGGTTAAAGTATCCAGGGAGAGCTGGAGACATATATATATAAAGGTATGTAGGAGAAAAAGAAGAGGTATGAACACAAAAATTGCTAAGAACTCACATGACAGAATAAGGAAAAGGAGGAAGATGAAGCAAAAAGGCGAGGGGAATGAGGAGGAGGATTAGGAGGAAGAGAGGGAGGAGGAGGAAGGGGTAGAGAGGATTTCGACACCGAATAATGAGGAGATGGAGGATGAGGAGAGGGAGGAGAAGGGGGTGAAGAGGAACAATAAAGAGGGATGAGGAGAAAAGGGTGAAGGGAAGGGGGGAAAGAGGATATGAAAAAGTGGAGGAAGGAGAAGAGTTTGGAAAAGGGGAGGTGTGAAGAAAAAGTGGAAAATCAGTTCCGATGACATGCAATCGAATAAATGTAAAGAGAAAATTAACATCATTTTAAACGTTTTCACAGGATCATTTTGTCAGTTTTTGTTGTTGAAATCGTCACCACGTACATAATTATTTTCTATAGATTATTTGATGAAGACATAACAAATCTAACGTTTGTATTCTATTAAAGGTCCTGTTTACCTTTGGGAGCAGTGATCTTAAAGATTTTCAAGATATCACATTTGATGCATGTGCGAATGACTGTGTAGGTCAGTTGTATCACGAAACATCCTATCATATAAAATTTTCGCATTAAAGCAATGTAAGGAGATATCACAGTTTTTCTCAATGAACCATAACTGTAGACGGTTTAATCTGGAAACATTCTTATCATAACTATAGTTCACATTTTGTACATCTAACAATACTTAACATCTATTATACTAATTCAATCTTTTACATTGGTTGTTTCTAACTCACAGCCCTAACTCACATTTTAGAACTATTTTGAAGCACTAGTGCTGGGTTTTTGTTTCATCTGTAAATGGTAAATTATACCTTTAATCATTTGATGACAACAATATCAGTTTACTTCTTATAATATGCTTAACATCTTCCTTACACTGGAACTTGTCCTGATTGCACTAAAAAAATTCAAATCACCTCGCTGACCAATACCTTATCATGTATTGTCGTTTCTCATGTATTGTCACCGAGTCTATGTCGTTGTTATCATAGTAAAATTGCAGCCAAACAAGGTCGTTAATAGGGAACCCCATTGTGCTCTGTCGTCTTTGACTGAACAGCATGGCTTGTCATTCACGGCTGGCAAAATGTTTCAGACCCGCTGTATTTTCTTTGGCAGCGGTTGGATAATTCTTCTTGTCTGTAAATATACTGTCGCTGATACAGGACAATTGACGGGACTCTGAACCGCCCATTTTGCTTCGACAATTGAGATGCACCTACAACACGAGGAGTTCCATTCTCTTTCTTATATTCCATCCCTCTCCTTCTCTTTCTGTCATATGTCCTTACTTTTCTTCAGTTTGATTTAACCATGTAGGCCTATTCCTTCTTCACTTTCTATTTCGTCATTCTTTCGTTCATCTATTCTTCTGTTCTGTCATTCTTTTGTTTTTCTTCTTTTGTCTTTGTGTTTTCTTTATCAGTACATCATGATCACGAGACACAGAGATGAATGAGGCACAGGGGAGCGGATGCCCCGTTTCCTGGTGTATAGGAAGGCACCTGTTTATACATGGTGGTTTACCAGTTTCCTCACGGAAAGGAACTCTACCACGTCCGTCTATATACCAATTGATGGCACTTGTAAAGGGGTCTTTCGTGTGCAGTGGCGGCACACTTTAGCACACACACACACACACACACACACACAAAAACACACAAGACTGTAAAAGAAACAGGGAGTCTTTCGATATAGCATATCATTTACAAAATGGCGCTCCTCGATATTGGCATCACGTCACCTGCTGAAATGCTCCCTTTGTTATGTTTCTAACGTCTTCATCATGTTGACTGATAGAGTTTCATGACGGTTGTTTAATCATTAAAGTTGGGAAACGCAAGAGAGAAGCAAGTTTAAAACAAACATAAAGTAGACCATCATTTAACTTACACTTTCCCTATTTCCTTGTCAAGATATCAGAGTACATTCCTTTCTTTCATTTTGTCCCTCCCAGTATATGTTTAAGATGGCTATGAGATTAGAACATCTGATTCTTCCATTTATAAATTCATTTATAAATTCCATTATAAAGTCATGTCATTTCTACTTTTTGGTATGTTACTCCTGAATATGGATTTCATATCAGAATTGAGTTATTTTCCACAATCATGACATCATGCAAACTGGATGAGGAAATAATGTCATCTCCTTACAATGATTCTACAATCGGCATTGGGGTTTAAAATCATTATGCCAAATCAGTTTTTCACAGTCTATATTTGTGCTTTGCCTACCAAGAGCAATCCCTCCTATACAATACTATTGCTAACTCAGTTATCACCTACATGCACATTGATTCCACTTTTTTTCCTCTTAAAGTTCAATGAAGATACGAGTGATACCCAATGTAAGACTTGCAAGATAATCAAGGAGCATTGATATTATCATTGCAGTTCGCACACTATACCTATTCTAAAAGTGTTCGTACCACTGATATCTCAATGTCACGCAAACGTTCGAGACTGCACATAATATATTCATAATCTTCTTATATCTTGCATTCCCTTAACATGAATGTTGAATTCTTATTTTCCGTTTTCGTTCGACGACACTCTATCTATTAAGCAATTACAAGGTGAACTTGAAAGTGAATCGAGTAAAATTTCCTATGCAGTAGCCGCTCTTTTATGTTTCGAAAGCGTTAATTGTTGACGTGACTTGGCTCTCGTCAACCTGTACATGGTAGAGTGACGTCAGAACACTAGTACTGAAACAGCTCACAGACATGCGGGCAAGGCCCTGTTTACGTTGTGTAGAAACACGGCGGAAAGGTGCACACCTTTGTCGTTATACCTCGATTATAGTACTTGGAAGGAAGGTCGTCTCCGCAGAGACACCGGAATATTTTTCCCTCTGCGAGGGCCACACGCCACGGCGACCCAGTAGTGTGAAAATCCAGTCCATGTTCACAAATAGTCGACTTTTATGAAATGGACACAAATGAAGCAACCTGAACAGTGATATCATCTCATTGAAGTCTTACCGAAAACCAATGCAAAATAAAAAGTAATCATAAAAAAATGATAAAGTTGTGGAATTCTAAGATTTCAAGTATTTCCGAGAACAGTGATGGTAGTCATTGTCACAATCCGCTCAAGAAGAAACTGCATTTTAAACATCCCATAAATAATGCTTCAGCAGCAAACCATGATTTTAGCAACTATGACTTTGTAAAGGGGATTACTTTTTACTAATGATTGCACTCCGAAAAGATAATGTTTTCTTTAGTTGCAGTTCGTTATTCCTGAGGTTCGCTGATCCGAAAATGAATTAAGGTTCGTTATTATGGTTCGTTATTTGTTAGACGATTTACACTTTCTTATTTTACCATAGACTCCTATACAAACATACTTACCTATATACATACATACATACATACATTGTACATACATACATACATACATATATACACACAAACACACACTCACACGCACACACATATATATACATACGTGTATATAGAAGTCTACATTACTATTCCTTTAGTTTGACTTTACTCTTCTTGTAAGAATCAACTTGATCGCAGAGGGGATCCCTTTTTTTTTTCGTACTGACGAGTTTAATACTGTTCTGGCATGGATTATATTGTTTGTCCCTGTCAATGATTGCATAACAATGATGTCACATTTCTTCCTTGTCAGGGTTACGTCCAAGACCTGGAAAGGCCAAGGAAACGCTCTCCCTGTTGCGCAAACCGCTTAACGAGGAACTTCAGGAAGCTGTGCACGCATTGGGTGACGCTATTTTATAACAATGGCCACATTATCCTTATAATTTAATTACATTAATGTTTGTATATGAACTGAGGTGAGCGTCAAAGAAATTCATCATCTTTATATCACAATAACAACATTATTGTCACCATTATCATCACAAGTATTAAAATATTGTTGGTTATATTGTTATCACTATTAAAGCATTATCAAACAAACTTGTTTATACCATCACGACGGATTGGCAAATTGTCCTTCATCGACTTAAAGACGAAACAATGATCGGTGCTTATTTACGTCAATGAAGGGCTATTTGTCAATCATTTGCAATAAAACTAAACTCGACGCAAGATTGCATTAATTCAATAAACTTGCTTTCATTTGAGCTGCTTCATATCACATCGTATCATATCATATCATATCATATCATATCATATATCATATCATATCATATTATTACATAATCATATCACATCATATCGTGTCGTAATCATGATGAATTCATTATTTTTTATTCATCTCCCTCGAACAATACATAAGAGAATGGAAATGACATTATCACTATCATCTACATTCGTAGATCAGACACTGTGCCATAAAGTGCACTTGGATGCACAACTGGACCAATGGCCCGAATTCACGAAGGTGGTACAAATGAAACCATGGTTTAAACCATGGACAAAAACCATGGAGCCCTAAGTGTCGCACGGAATATTTCGTTACGATATCAGTCTTTTCGTCAATGAAATGATTATTTTGTAGCGAAATGACAACATTTTGTAATTTCATGAACATTTCGTCCACGAAATGATAATATCGTTAACAAAACGGCTATTTTGTCGACGAAATGACCAATTTCGTAACGAAATACTCTGTGCGACACTTGGCGCTCCATGGTTTTTGTCCATGGTTTAAACCATGGTTTCATTTGTACCACCATCGTGAATCCGGGCCATGATGTTCGAACACTGAGTTATTTTCGTGACTCGAGCACCTATAGAAGAAAGAAATATCCCAGCTAGTCATGATAGGTCTGTGGGAAGAAGCAACGAGACGAATAGCAGTATTTCAAACATTGTCATGCTGCCGTTACATCGGTTCAAAACAAAGATTTTTAATGAGCAATTTCAAGTGTAAATCCACCTCATGATCGATTTGGCTGTAAGATGAATGGCGACAATTCAAACAATCAATCAAGTCAAGTTTCCATATAATTTGGACATGAAATGCGAAAGTTTTGGAACAATGGCAGTGCGAAGCGACCATTGCAAGACAACACGAGGTGATGTCATCATCACCATACGTATAGACATGGTAGAATATCCTGTTTTGACAGGCAGTCAAGATGAAAGATGATATCATTCAGTGTCCTGTGTTCCGGGTGATAACGATTGATGATTATGATCTATTGTATTGGCGGAAATATAGTAGTTAAATTATTGAGAACACAATAAACTACAAAAAAAACACACACAAAAACAGAAGATAAGCAGATGTTAATGCTTTTACTGACAAAGGATTGAGATAATTTTCTTTTCATCAATGTTCATGTTTTCTGTTTGTATGTGATGAAGCTTTTATACTGTTCCGCTTCTTTAATTTTACTTTTACCATAATGCATATTACAAGCAACTTAATGTCTGCTTTCAAGTGGAGTTACAATGGTTAGCTGATATACTATAGTTTTTTTTTATTCGAAAAGTTGTTTGTGTTCTACAGGAGTGTCTGTGAAACTAAGTGGTGAGATTTCCAACACCTATATTCCACATCACCTGTTCGTGATTATGTCAACATTAATGTGTTGAATAATCACAATGATAGTATATTTACCGCTGTATGGAAACTACATAAAACCCTAAAATGAAACAAAATAAGGGAAGGGGGTGGGAGGATGAGACAAAACCATAAAAATATCAATGTATAAACTTGATACCCATCAAGCCAACTGTGTAAATCTCATGGAAGAGAATGGTTATTTGGGACTACCAGCTCACGTACAGCTATACGTTATCACATCTACAAACCTGTCCAACTTCGATCGCACTTTTCTGACAGCATGGCTGGAACAATGGAGAAACATTTATCACCACTACTGAAGAAACCCACTGGCAATCAGAAGTTCATCCTATATCTGCTTGCTTATCATGTTACAAAACTCTCGTCCTATCTATTTGGGATATTGTTTCGATGGTGGGGGGGGGGGGTCAAAAGGGGGGGTTGAAGGAGAAGGTTAACCTGCTGTTGATGTTGTCTGGTACTAGTGCCAGTTAATCAGGTTGTATAAAAAAACACCTCCTCTCGTCAGCTCGTATATCCGTTACCTCTCCAATTGGTAATAACCTGCTGTAGGCCTAAGTCTAAAGTGTGTCAACTGTCAGTATGGCTTAATGATCAAGTGACAAAAACAGCCATGACTTGTGTAAATGGCATTATTTTTATTTGCAAGAAAAAAAAAGAACAAAAAATAACAAAGCAATAATGTATAAGTACCTTCTCTACCTGTCTCTTTGATCAAATTACGAAAAAACCCCATCCGAGTATCTGTTTGATCAAGTTACGAAAATCCCTGTCCGACTACCTCTTTGATTGAGTTACGAAAAAAAAACATTGATGTATCTTCAGTCCGGTGCCCCTGATAGGGTTATGGAAGTGACGAGTTCGGAGTGAGGCATGCCATCCACTGCCGGATGCGACCCACAAATTCTTTCCATATGAGCCAAGTCGGAACTCAGATAAGCGATTCGACTTCCTCCCGCAGGGTCCAGGACCAAACTACCCTTAGTTTCAGCTGTACGTGCAATATCATATGGATTGTATATCTATACCACATCGAATTGTTCGACCACAGGGACCGTACAGATATGCATTTAGAAAAATAATGATAAAAAGAAAAGAAAATGAATGATTTTAATTGATTTTTAGATGTGATGTCTTTTGAATTTATGGATGCTCACAAACATCCCGTTATCTTGATAACCTACAAACTAATCTTTGGACACTATTCTGTGTTTTTTGATTTGATTTCATTTTCCGGTCACCTACCTACCAATTAGGATCTATTCATATTACTTGTAGTATGTAATTGTTTCCTTTATTCTGTATCTTCCTTTACACAACAGTGAGGTTCCATTAGCAAGTACCTGCCGGCTGGAACATTCGTCCATCAAAGAGAGAGCTGTAACAGAACACCGTCCTCCGATTTAAATACGAACCACACCCCGATGTGATTTCATTGGGGGAAATAAGCAGGTATATCATTCTGTGTTCTATAATGTGGTTTGTCAATACCATCCGTCTCCAGCAAGTTCCTTTCAGTATATCAACCAGCACTAGCTTTTTACACTTGTGTTTCTTAACCCCAGACTTTCTCTGACCCAGGACTATCGTTAGTCCCGTACCAATTTTTTCAGCTTTTTACACTCGCCAATTAGTCCCGTACTATCTCTTGTCCGGGGCTAAGGAGAAAACTGACCTTTTTACACTCGTATTTCTTAGCCCCGGACTTTCCAAACCACATGAATATTCATAATTACGCCGTGTACTGTATACGTACACGCACGCACCGGCAGCACTTGATTACCTCGTTTCTGATTGGTCAGTGAGGGTCGGACTTCGTCTCCGTCGCTTAGCCCAGGATTATTTTTTCGTTCTGTTTACACTCACTTGCTTGGCACCGCAATTGCGGTGCTAACCCCTGCTATTTTGCAGGGCCAGATAGTACCGTACTATCGGTGGGGCTAGCCCACTTTGGCAAAAACGAGTGTAAACAGAAAGTGGGCTAAGGATAGTCCCGTACCAACGGTGGGGCTAAGGCCCCCCCTTAGCCCCACCGTTGGTCCGGGGCTAAGCAAAAATTTACAAGTGTAAAAAGCCCTCTAGAGTGCATGCAATCTATCAACTGATATACACTGCCAGATGAAATACTGACAACAACAACAAAATCAGTCATACTGAGAGAGTGAAGTTGGACAAACGTTATACAAGGTTCACACAGGTTTTGCCAGTGTGAATGTTATCCAATCTTTCAACGTATGGCATTTGATGGACACTCGGAATTTATCGACCCTTCGGTTACATGACTGGTACGCCATCCATTATTGTGTCATACCTCCTTCTCGTTTTTCGTAGGAAGTTTCAAGGGGACTATACACAGGAAAATGCACAGTTTGGGCTTCTGTGAGATTGGGGGCATCTGTGACCCCACACATTTGGCGATATCTCGCCATTTCCTTACATGACTTCTTTCTGCACATGTTTTGATAATTTGTTGCCAGTCCAATGCAGGGCTTTGATGTCACATTATATTTAAAGGTCACATGCCACTAAAATTAGGCATATTTTCCATCAATTCGTATTTTGTCCAGACAAGGCATAGGTGAACATGACTTTGATATCAATACATAGCTTTCAGCAACTACAAAAAGCTCTGCTTCACTTTTTTTTTTTATCATGATAACAGTTAGATACTGCATAAACAAGCACAAAATAGACGTAGCAATAGCGGAGATCTCAGGGATGGCCGTCAACCCCTCCCCCCCCCCCCACCCCTTCGTTCTTCGAACCTCCAAGAAAAAAAAAGTCCTGTCTCTTTTTTTTAGAGTTTGTTTGTTTGTTTGTTTGTTTGTTTGTTTGTTTGTTCATTTCCATCTGAGAAGATGGCTGGATAGCCCATATTCAGCTATGCTAAGCTGGTCTTCCATGGGGTCCAGTTGGATGTGAGGTGGGACCACTTCACCGGGTTAAACACTCTGCTCTTTGCGATGAATGAATGAAGCGGGATCTTTTACGTGCATGAGTTGTTACTCTCTCATACCCGAGACCTCCATTTTATGTCCTATCTTAGGGACAGAGTGTTTTGCCTCTTGCTAGAGGGGACGGTATGATTACACACAACATTGCTCAGTCCAGACTCGGGTTCGAACCCGGGCCCTTTGAATAGGATCGTGAGGCAGACGCGCTACCGACTGAGCCAACTCACCGCCCTATCAGAGAGAGAGAGAGAGAGAGAGAGAGAGAGAGAGGGGAGAAATATCAAAATGGGGCACGTGATTAATGTCTGTAAAGAGCACTTTCATCAGTCTGTTGTCCTAATTTCACTTTTTTTCCCTTTACTCCTCTCACATAGCCTTTATGATTCCTGCGACTTTGAAGGTTGAAGTAGTTATAGAACAATCTATTTTCAGACCGTGGAAAATACAACAATGTTCGTTTAATTCAATATGCCGGATCTAATGTTTGAATTAACTGTACTTGGTATGATGGCAAGAGAAACCATATACCTCAGCATGTCATCCAATGCGATGTTACATGAATCAGTGCCTACCAACGGTGTTCCTTTGTTATTCCCGAGGTTCGTAATTCCGAATATGAAAAAAAAAGGTTCGTTACACTATATAACGTAATTTATCTAAGGTTTCGTTAATCCGAAATTGAAGAAAGAAAAAACAGGTTTGCTATAATGAAGTTTCATTTACAGGTAAAAGAAATATGGTTTGTTTGGGAGGCGCACCTTTTGTGTGTGTGTGTGTGTAGGGGAGGGGGTCACTTTCCGTTAAATTAACTATCGAAATAACTAACCTCATCTTATTTTCTTATTAACGAACTCTCGGAATAAGGAACCTTCGGAATAACGCCACAATTAATATTCGGATTAGCGAACCATATCACAATTCTCGGATTAACGAACATCAAGATTCATGAAAATTGTGTGTTTCGGAAGGACGAACCTTCGGAATAACGAACCTTATTTCATTCACAAATTTGTTGAGTGATGTTTAATGCGTCTGAACAGGGACAGATTCACGTATCGGTGATATTAATGGTGATGAAACAAGAACGTGCCCCCCCCCCCAAAAAAAAAAAAACAAAACAAAAACAAAAACAAAAACAAAAACAAAAAAACAAGAGAAAAGGAAAAGGAAGAAAATCTTGGGCCAGCCATCCGGAGCTACTGTTTCCGGTTTAAACGATGTTGGTCATTAAGACAGTCATCGTTCATTATATATTATTTTTAATGGTTTCCTTGCACGACAGCATTCTAAATCATTCGTGTTGGATGTGAGATTTACATGGAAAGCCATACAAGGGAGAAAAGTAGCATGGATGGGATATGGCTTTGAATTTGAAAACACTGTCCACAGATGCCAGTACCCATTTATACCAGTGGCAATATCGAGGCAGAAACCAATACCAATACCAATACCAAAACCTATGTCAGTGCTAGCACCAATGTTAATGCCAATGCCAAGGCAAATACTAGTACCAATACCAATACCAATATCAATACCAATACCAATACCAATACCAATACCATTGCCAATACCAATACCAATGCCACTGTCAATTCCAATACCAGTACCAATACCAAACCAATACAAGACCAATACCCATACCAACACCAATATCAGTGCTAACACCAATGTTAATTCCAATGTCAAAGCAATACTAGTACCAATACCAATGCCAATACCAATACCAATGCCACTGTCAATACCAATACCAGTCACACACCAATATAAGACCAATACCAATACTGATACAAATACCAACACCAATATCAGTGCTAATACCAATGTTAATTCCAATGCCAAAGCAATACTAGTACCAATACAATACCAATGCCAATGCCAATGTCATTACCAATGCCATGCCAATGCCACTGTCAATACTAATACAAATATCAACATCAATACCATTACCAAATCAATGCAAGACCACCCAGATAGCAATGCTGCGTTGGCCCAACGCTGGTCCAACGGCATACATGTACGTCGGGCCAACGACAGAAACGTGACGTCGTCCCGACGTCATTTTGACCATCGGGCTAACGTTGGTCCAACGGTAAAAGCCTAATGTTGGGCCGACGTTGGTACAATGTCAGACCAACGTTATACCAGCCATTTTTCCACTTTGCATGATGCACTGGCCCAACGTTGGCCCAACGTTGGCCCAACTACATGTGTGTATGTTGGCACAACTTCAGAAACATGACGTTGATCCAATGTCATTTTCGGCCGTCGGGTTAACATTAGCCCAACAGTGAAATCTTGACGTCATACTAAAGTTATATCAAGCACTTTTCCACCCTACTATAACGTTAAGCTAAACGTTGTACCAACCACATTTCCACTGTAGTGTGACGCTATCACACAGTTAAACCATTTCCTATTTCGACTTTGTAATGACGTTCTCCCAACATTAAACCAACCACTTTTCGACTCTGTTATGACGCTATCCCAACATTGGACAAACGCTGCATCGACCACTATTCCACCTTGTAATGGCGTTATCCCACCGTTGATCCACCATACATGTTGACATTATCTCTACGTTATCCCCACCACTTTTCAAAGGTGTTATGGTGTTATCCCAACCTTAGACCAACGTTGGGTCAACCACCCCACAATGACGTTATCCCAACGCTAGAACAACATTGTACCAACCACTTTTCCGCCATACTATGACACAATCCCAACATTATATCTACAATTTTTCAAACGTGATATGGTGTTATTCCGACCTTGTCCCAACGCTGGACCAACAGTTCACCATTTACTTTTCATCGCTGTGACAACGATGTACCAACGTTGTTCCAACGTCATCCTTTTACTGTTGAGCCAACGTTGGTCCGATGACCGAAAAAGATTTTTAGGCCAACGTCATGTTTCTAACGTTAGGCCATCGTAGTCTATTCCTATAATTCCTACAAACTACCCTATTCCTAAGTTTCTACATCCTATACCTATTCCTATACGTAGACCTATACCTAGACCTATTCCTATACCTATCTGAAAGAAAAGCAATAGATTTTCTTTATAAACCCCTGCGTGATGATAATGTTTCAAGACATGGTTACTAACTGGATGACACTTTCATTACATTTTCATCAAAATTCCATCAAAAATCGGAATAATTTTTCAAACGCGAGTGGAAATTGTGCATAAATCAGCAATAATTTGATGACAATTTCTAACACAGTTTACAGTTTAATCCCAGCATCATTACTTTTACATTTAACGGTTTTTAGTATTTTCCGCCAGATTTGATTTGCAAATTCTCTCATTAATATTCATGATCTTTGTATGTCGTTATTCCAACATTGGGCCAACGTTGTCCCAACTGCTTTTTCACATGATTATGACTTGGCAAAAAAAAAAAAAAAAAAATCCAAATACAGTGTATTAAAAATGTCTTTATATCATGAACACGTTGCAATAATATAAGCAGTAAACACTTAAAAAGCTTAACAGTTTAAGGTTTCTCTTCTCCCTTGTTATGATAAATTATCTTTTTTGTTGCCATGACGAAGTGTACATTTTTTGTTTATGTAATTCGTGCCATTTTTATATTCTGTTCGGTGAACCACCATTCAATGAATGAAAGTCAAAGTGACAACATGTACGGCTTTAAATCATTTTTTCCCTTTGGTGGAAATAAGAATGAAACTGTTGAATCTAAAACAAAGTTTAATCTTGGCATCAATATACTTTCATTTAATGTCTTTTGTCTATCTTCACTAGTTTTCAATTTACAGACTCTCTTATGATGGATAATACAGTAATGGAAATGACGTTTATCCCAATTTCAGACCAAGCTATAGTAGTGAACTTATATGTAGTACCAGCCCAATAGTACACCAACCCCACTCCAGTAGGCCATTTCTAGCTAACTCAACTGTATGCTACAATTCATCAACATTTGGAAAAATACCCGGTTGTGAATTACATAATTATGCTATAATCTCCCCAACATTGGCTAACACTCACGCAACTCTTTGCCAAAGCGCTGGCCAACAGTATATTTCTGACGTGCCACCATACGCGCATGACGTCGGACTAATGTTGGACAAACGCAGGATTCAAAGAGGAAAATGGTTGATACAATGAGAGTCAGACATTTTACCAACGGTGGTCTAACATTAGGCTTTCACTGTTTGAAAGATATTTGCCCGACGGACAAAATAGTAGTAGAGCAGTTAAGCCCTCAAAATCATGAAAATTGTGCAAAATTTGACTAAAGCATGAAATTTTCACTAGTGTTAGTACATACCATAAGATTCGTCTTAAGATCGGGAGGTAAGTCTGATTTGACCTCTGATGACCTCCAGAGGTCAATGAACTTTAAATATCAGAATATTGATGTTTGGAGGCATTTGTGAATGATAGGCCTAGATCTTGGTTACGCTGCACTAAATATGCATTTGTACTACAAATCTTCCGTTTCCACGGGGCAATGACAGGTTTCTACCTTTGACCTCTGATGACCTTTAGAGTTCAATGACCTCAAAATACCATAATATTGATCTGTGATGTTATTAGGTGATGATAAACATGGTTAAGAAGTGCAAAACAAGCATATCTGTTTTACAATGAAATTGTCTTCATATTCCAAAGAGCAAAGACAGATTTCTACCTCTGACCTCTGATGACCTTTAGAGGTTTTTATGACCTCAAAATATCATAATATTGATCTGTGGAGTCATTAGTTAATGATAAACATGGTTAAGATGTACAAAACTAAGCATATCTGTTTTACAATGAAATTGTCTTCATATTCCAAAGAGCACAGACAGGGCTCTACCTTTGACCTCTGTTGATCTTGGAGGATGTACAAAACAAACATATCTGTTTTACAATTGTAGCCCAGATGGCTACTAGCACATAAAATAAAGAATAGAATAAAATAGAATAGAGAGTAAAAGAAAACAGAACATTGCATTCATTTTCTTCGTCACCCTGTGACGTCAATATGCTCAGTATTTTCCCGTTCTGGGAGTTTAACATGAAACCGTTTATCTTCCTTCCAGTTATTTTTTTGTCGAAACCCCCTCTCCCAACAAAAGTCTATGGTCATAGGAATTTATAAGTTAGACATTGGCTACTTTCCCCTGTAGTGGTCAGTTCCAATGGCTCTCCATCCCCAAAGTCCTGCACCAAATTACGGGGAATGACATGACGGCGTGTTTTTACCCTCTGATCCCCAAACATAAATGATCTTCTGAGCTGGAAGGTCGCCCTCCTGCCAGAATTTATCCCTCTAAAGGGCTTTTTACACTTGCAAATTTTTGCTTGGTCCCGTACTGACGGTGGGGCTATAAAGAGGGGGGGGGGGGGGGTCTTAGCCCCAACAATAAAGAATTCATTTCTAGTGAACACCACACCCCACTATGAGATTGAACCAATGAAATGCTTTAGGGAAAGGAAGTTTGTTAGCAATTTACTTATTAAAAAAAACAAAACATGTTTCAGCCGATAAATCAGTTAGAGTGGCAAGCTGTACATGCACAAATCCAATATCTATGTATCTGTACAATGATATGGTCGCCAGCTTGGAGAAAGTCGTATGGAGCTTTTGGAAACTTACACAATAATGATGTTGTCTTCATATATATATATATATATATATATGAATATATATGTATAATGAGAGAAATCGTTCGAGAGGAATGACTTTAACTTACGTTTGAAGACATTTCAAGAGATGTAGTCTGATTTGTTAAGGGGGAAATCATTTTACTGTTTGCAGTCTTGTAAACATACATGTATCTTTAGCGAAAATTGCTCGAGTACGTGGACGGTGATAAGTAGGCTCCTTTAATCAAATAATATATGAACCAAATGGTTTCTTTTGAACATGTATTGTGTTGAAAAGTTCTTGGCAAAATTCCAGGGAAAATGTGCACATGAAAATTCCGATGTTCAAAGTATGTGATGGGAAATGTAAACAGTATGTGCGAATGCTTCTATGTTTCCTGCTAAACTTAGTTGTTGGGAGGGGGGGGGGGGGAGAAAAGAAAAAAAAGTCTCGTTCTACCATGTCTACACCACAACGCCTACGGATATCTAATGTCTCGTGTTTAACGAAGTACAGATTAATGGGCGTGCTATCTTTTTAAGAGAAACAATACTTTGTTTCACATTGTTAGTGGGGAAAAGAAAAGAAATGAAAAGAAAAGAAAAGAAAAGAAAAGAGAAGTCTCGCTTTATGAGAGATGTTTAGATCCCGCTCTACACCACAACGCCTACGGATGTCTAGGCTGGAGGTGGGCACGTTAGAATGTCTTTAAATAAAGAGCACCAACAGTAATTGCAGATTAATTGGCACGCTATCTTTTGAAGAGAAACAATACTTTGTTTCACACAAGGTGATAGCAGAAAGACAATTGATAATCATCCGCTCGTGTGAAATCAAGCAGAAGTTTTTCAAAACATTTCAAGAGGCATCTTGGTGAGTTACAGTCTGTTAAACATGTCAATATAATGTGAACTAGAAATGTCACTATGGCGACTGGTATGCCTCCGCCATAATGCATGGTTCTCCGAATAGGTCTATAGCACAATGTCTTGACAATGTGTGATGGCAGTTTCACGTAACTGGCAAAATATTAAAATGACAGGTTTGTCACGAATGATTGAGTGTTCACTTTCCTTGAACTGGGTTTATTTGGATGAATGGCTACACTGTCTGAGAGTGCAGGTATTTGGGGATTTGAGGATTTGTACCCAACTTTTGACCATTTTATAAGTTTAAAGGACAAGTTCACCTTCATAAACATAAGGATTGAGAGAATGCAACAATATTAGTAGAACACATCAGTGAAAGTTTTAGGAAAATTGGACAATCGATGCAAAAGTTATGAATTTTTAAAATTTTTGTGTTGGAACCGCTGGATGAGGAGACTACTACAGCTTGTGAGTCATATGCGTACAACAGTATAAAGAAATGTAAAAGAAAATTCAACATATTTTCACTTTTTTCGCATGATAAAAGAGCTCTTGACTTGCCTCTTTCTAAAGGCAGGGGGAATAATATTACCCATAACATTTGTCGGTAACGAGTCAGGGGAATGTGCACTTTTTTCAAAAGATGGCATTTTGTGAAATTCTCTTTATATTTTCCTTATATTGTTGTACGCATGTGACATCTAAGTCATTCATACACTGCAGTAGTCTTCTCGTCCAGCAGTTACTGCACAAAAACTTCAAAAATTCATAACTTTTGAACGGATTGTCTGATTTTCCTCAAACTTTCAATGATGTGTTCTACTAATATTGCTACATTCTCTCAATCCTTATGTTTATGAAGGTGAACTTGTCCTTCAAAAAAGAAGTGAAATTTAGCACTTTCACTTGACCTTTGACCTTTTGACCTTTGGGCAAGAAACTTCCAAGAGAATCTGTATTGAGTAATACATGCATGCACTAAGTTTCAACAAAAAATCCTGCAGGCATTGCATAGATAAGAGAGAAATAATTACATTTTGATGAGTTGACCTTGACCTTTGACCCATGACCTTTGACCCGTGACCTTTTACCCATGACCCCTAAATTCCCTACATGATCACTGCCAGTCAATACATGCATATGATACTAAGTTCCATGAAGATACCTCGAAAAATATGTGAGATATGGAGAAAAAAGTAAAATTCTAACATTTTTACTAGACCTTTGACCTTATGACCCAAAGCTCTCTCTGGGGAATCTTTATTTGGTAGTTCATGTATACACCAAGTTTCAAGAAAATACCTCCAGGCATTGCATAGATATAGGGGAAATAGTGAAATTTTGAGCATTTGACCTTGACCTTTGACCTTGAGCATGTGCGCCCAAAAGTTGATAGGCACAACTTCGCCCACTCATACCAGGGAGGTAACCCTGCTCATACATTTACGTGCCAAGTTTCATTAAGATACCTCTGACAGTTTTTTAGATACGCTGTCCACAAAATTGATTACGGACGGAAGGGCGGACGGACGGACGGACAACCCGAAGACGTAATGCCTCCGGCGACACTTCGTGGCGGAGGCATAAAAACAAATTGAAGGCCACCTGCAATAGGCCACCTGCAATACAGCCTTGCATTTTCTGACATCACTACAACTTCACGTGAAACAATCAACACGTTCCATATTATACTCGTGATGGAGAGGGAAAATAATAAACAACAACATTGCAAGATCGATGAAGACAACAGACGGGCACTGATTCCACGAAAAATACATGAACATGTCCATATGTATTTTGATTTCTCCATGCATTTTCCCATATCATCATACACAATCATTGCACACGTATACTTGATATGGTGTTCAGCTCACTGTGTGCAGACTGAGCACGACCCGATAATTCAGAACCTTTGCCTGAGAAAGGATCGTAGCCTATCCCGCGAGTCAAAAAGAAGCTTTCTTATCATCTTGTGCATCCTGTACTCTATGCGCAATGCACTCATCATAGAGACAAACTTGCCTTCACCCAAACTGTTTAGATATTGCCAATGGAAGACTCTGATGATCGCATTCAGTGGCTGTGCACCTATGGAAGAACGCTGGTCTGACCTCAGGATGTCCATTTTAGTCGTGGTGGAGATCTGTGTGCCGATCCTGGCAATGTAAGCTCAATCGCGTGCTTAACTGAAGACGCAGATGCTGCCCTGTCTTGAAAGAGATCGAGGGTATACATCTAGACCAATTTTAGCAGGAGGTTGCACTAAATCATCACTTGCTGGCAGAGAGTTTTAACCGGATGATATTACCCGCTGCCATTTGATTCACACATTGGATGCAAACCGGATGGCGGCAATATTGGAAACAAGCAATATTTGGGCATGGGGGCACAACTCTTGGCCAGGCATAATTGTTAGGGAGTATCGAGTATAAAGAAGACAATAAGAGCATATAGTAGTTCCACTCCTATTTGGAAGTGAGGTACCTAGATGTCATAAAAAAAGGCCCCAAGTTGCCTGACTTAATGACCTAAACTTAACTGGATGAAATATGTGGAATGCATGTTAGGCCTCACAGTATGTCGTTTTCCAGATGGGCCATGACGTCACTGTATCAAGCTCCAGGACCATGAGTCATTCATCGGAACCATACAGCCCACGAGTTCGAAACTAGGTAGCTTTGCCCATGAGCTTGACACTAAGTTTAGGCAAACCAGGCCCATAAGAGTCCTACACATAGGGAGGTCCACAAGACCTATACAAAAGTTCTCTGAAATGCATATGTTAATCTCGTACCGTGTGCCAAGTTTTCCTCGAGTGTCGAGCTCGCAGACCGCTAGTAGACGGCGAGTTGTAATGTTCTTAAAATTTTCTGTAGATTTTGATTTTTTGTGCTATTTCCCCTATTTTGGGGGTGCTGAACACGAATCCACTTGTTGCCATTTTTCTAACCGACGTCTTCACCCGTTGCCATGGCAACGCATTATTTTCCTTAAAAGGGCATTGTACCGGTTTTTTATTTTTTTTATATGTTGTTCTTTTAATTCTAAAAGACCCAGAGGTGCAAACAGAATCAAAATTTCATAACGATTTAGCCCGTAACTTCATGTTGAAAATGGAACTTTTTTGGCGAGAATTATGCTAATGAGCTGACGAGCCCAGATGTTGTGATGTCACAGGTGCCAAATATATCTCTGATTACAAGCCCTCGCATACGCGTGCGTTAAATCGTGCCGAGTAGCAGACGACGCTTAGGCCCAATTTAGCTGGCAGGCGGCACTTGTGTACTGTCCTATCCATGCAGCTGTCTCAAATCTCGCTGAACCAAATCGCACCAAAATTACAGGATATACTTCTAAGCATATTTCAAGATACTGTATTATATTTGAACGAAATCGGTAATCGAGAAGTATCAATATTGACGCCGACTTTCAAGTTGTCACAAAAAAAAAAAACTCACTCTTCGCGAGAGATCTTGGTAAACACGACATGCACAATTTAGAGCTGAAGTTAGCCGACTAGTACTGTGCGAACGGGGAATTTACGCGGGAACTAAACTAAAAAATGTCATGATTTTGGCGATTTGTGTGATTTACGAACTTTATTTTTCATTCAAGTGAGCTCAAATAATTTATAAATTGATTTTTTGCTCCCGATTACTTGAAAGATTTGTCTCATGATATTAGATGGCTAACTTCAGTCTGTGCGTGCGCAGGCCGTAGGGCTACACTACGCCGCGATCACTCTTGTTTTTTAGTGCTACAGAGCAGATTGTTTTTAGCGACGACAGGAAAGTCGACAACTTCACTTATGCTTCTCGACTTGCGATTTGGTTCCAATTAGCGTGAGCAAGTGGACATGAGTCATAAAATATTTCTTGTGATTTTGGTGCAATTTGGTTAAGTGAATTTTGAGATATCTACATGGATACGGAAGTACTCTAGCACTATGCATAGCGTTACACCAGCGCTTGGATCGCGAAGCGGCGGCACTGTTTGTATCTACGTGGTCAGGCCACTCTTCCGAGGTATGGGTCCTACTAAAACTAGATCTAAGTTAGTCCATGGTGTTAATACGACCACCATGAGATTTATCTCGACTACAAAAACATTGAAAATCCATAAAGCAGATACCTTACCTGCAAAATTCAGCACAGAAACAACAGGGCCTGCAGGACAAGGGCATAGATCTAGCGGCAACGCTAGACCTTGGAGTCCAGGACTTTCGTCTGGACTTTCTTCAAGTTCTGGCAGCAGGGGTATGTATTGCATACTAAACGTTTACGCTGTGCCTATTGAGCGCTGTGCACGTACAGCTGTCGACGGGGCGGCGAGTAGAATCTTCTCGGTCCTTGACTGCTCACTAGTCCTAGTCCTAGTTCTAGTCTAGAGTCTATATGTACTGGGTGCTGTTTTCTTCTAACTAGGTGTAAACCGTGATTGCCGTTGACTATTTTTTTTGGATTTTAGATTTTAAGAATCACTCAGTCCTCATCTTCGTTAGATAGTTTGAACTGTGATGTCGAACCATTATCGCTCATCATCGATGCATACTTGTAGTTGAGTGCAACGTTACTTACACACAGTTTTCTATGGGCAGCACGTTCGGACAATGATGCCAATTTCATTTTGCATATCTGGAATATTCCCCACAAATTTTATCTAAATAAAAAGCTTTTGAAGAGATTCCTTTTAAAAATTAATAAACATTGTTTAACATGTTTATTTCAGCTCCATATTGCAATTTTATTAAATAACAGTTTTTGCAGTACTTCGTGTGAGATTTCATCAGTAAATTGACATGTGTAAAACCTTTCTATTTCGTTTTGCTAAAGTCGGAGGTTGGCACCTGTGACGTATGCCAAATTGTGTGGATCGTTCCTTGGCTTGCTCGTTTTCATTTTTTTCAAAAAATCATTACAGGCTTATCCTGGGTTTTAGAATCCTCTCTTTCCAGTTGTAGGCATCAAAAAATGTAGATAAGAATTATCAGACAAGTAGAAAATGTCAGTACAGGTTTCTTTTAAAAGAACATGTATTCTTCATTAAAAATCATAAAAACATGATGTAAACACCAACACATGTCATTATAAATCCTTTTTAATCATACTTGAGAAAGAATACAATTTTCATAATGTCATGGTTAGGCCCTACCTTGTAGCAATGACGGTTACCATGGCAACAACTATTTATAAAGAAAAATCATATTTTTCATGAAAAAGCAAGAAAACATGACAAGATTGAGTGGAATATTTATCATAAATTACTATCTAGATTATCAGCTTATTTTTCCACTACCAGTATTTTAATTTCACATCATTTTCGTTGCTATAGCAACAGCATGACAAAAGCTGCCTTTTAAAGAAAAATAAGCGTTGCGATTGAAAGAAAAGCAAGAATATGTCCATGGATGATAAATTTCTGAATGGTGAGATTTTTTGAGCTATTTCCTTTATTTTGTCGGTGCCAAACACGAATCGACCTATTGCCATATTTCTAAATGACATCTTTAGCCGTTGCCATGGCAACAAATTATTTTCTTTGATATAACATGTATTCTTCATTAGACATCACAAAAGCATGCTAAAAACAGCAAAATAAGTCAATATAAACGTATCACGCTTCAATCAAATTAAAACTCACAATTTCCGACTGTCACAGCAACCTCATAGCAATAACGGTTGCCATGGTAACAGCTAATTTTTAAAAGAAAATGATTTTTTTTTCATCAAAAAGCATGAAAAGATGAAAAGTTTGAGTAACATACTCATTACAAATTGCTATGATAATTATCAGCTTTTTTCACTACGTTCATGCCACATTATCATCGTTGCTATGGCAACAACTTTTTTCCCTAGAAGGAGAAGTACCCCAGTATTCAAAAAGAAAAACTAGATGAATAAATAATCAATTCTTGTAGAGTTTAATTTTTCGGTCCTTTTTTTTTTTTACTCTTTTGGGAATGCTGAAAAGGAATCCACCTATCGCCACTTTCTAAATGATGTCTTCAGCCGTTACCATGGCAACAAATTATTTTCTTTAAAAGAACATGTGTTTTTTATTAACATCATAAAAACATGTTGTTAAGGCCAAAATATGTCATTATATACATTTTTCCTCAATTAATAAAGACAATCCTTTTTTTTCTCAATTACATTGATACCTCATAGCAATGACAGTTGCCATAGTAACAATTCTTAAAAAGAATATACTGATATTTTAATGAAAAAATTGAAAAAATGACGAGATTGAGTACCATATTCATTACAATTTACTATCAGCTTTTGTTTTCACAACGTTCATTCCACATCATTTCTGTTGCCATAGCAATAACATGAGAAAAATGTTTTTTTTTAAGGATTACAGTTCTATAGCAATCTGTTGGAAATTACTATAGAGGAGGTCTCATAGTCATTTAAGGTTATCAAATGTCTTGGACACATTAATGCTGAAACACAGTACATCATGACGAGAAAATTGGAACTTATCGGAGGTTTTTAGACATTTCTATTGCTTATTATTTGCATTTTATGTTTCCTGGGTATATCTATAGTTTTAAAAAAAAATCTATTCCTTAACATGTTGTTGCGATATAGGAACAGAAATGATGTGAACAGAATTATATATATGGCTAATAGTCTTGCTGATTTGTAATACTTCAAAAGTTAGGCCATAATTTCACATTTTTTTTCTCGAAGATTTTTTTTCTACAAAAATTGATGCATTTCCATGGCAACCATTTCAAATATTAACCATTATTTCGGATATTTAAGGTTTTAAAGGTGCAATGTGATCAGAAATTCAGGAAGCTGACTAAACTTTTGTGTTTTTACTTATTTGTTTTTGTTTAGTGTATCCTTTCCTTCCTTATCTAATGAGTAACGTTAATTTTTTCTTTAAAAAGCAGGTTTCCCATGTTAATTCTATAGCAACGAGAACGAAGTGGGATGACTATAGTGAAAAAAAGAACTGACAGTAATTTGTTATAAATATGTTACTCAATCTTGTCATTTTTTATGTTTTTCATAATAAATTGTTATTACCATGACAACTGTCATTGCTATGAGGTAACCATGAAATTGAAAAATCGTGATGTTTTACTAAATTAAAGAGACATGTTTATCTTGACACATTTTGGTGTTAACAACATGTTTTCATAATGTTTAAAGAAGAACATATGTTCTTTTAAAGAAAATAATTTGTTGCCATGGCAACGGCTGAAGACATCATTTAAAAAAATTACCACGCACAGGTGCATTCCTGTTCACCATCCCCAAAAGAGATGAAAAAGCACAAAATATTTAAACTTTTCTGAAATTGATCACTTGTTTATTCTATTCTTTCTTTCCTTTTTAATGAAACAGTTCTTCCTATGAAAGAAAGTTTTCCTCATGTTTTTGCTATAGCAACAATAATAATGCGAGATTAGCATAGTAAAAAAAAAGTTGACAATCAGTTAGACCTTAACCGGTAATGAAATAACTTTTTCAATCAATCTTTTCATGATTTCATGCTTTTTGAAGAATCATTATTTTCTTTAGAAAATAGCTGTTACCATGGTGACCGTCATCACTATGAGGTAGCTGTGATATTCAGAAATTGTGATATTCAATTTAATCAGAGAAATATATTCATATTGACATCTGTTGGAAATTACAGTAAGTTTTTATAATGTTTAATGAGGAATACATGCTCTTTTAAAGAAAATAATTTGTTGCCATGGCAACGGCTAAAGATGTCAATTAGAAATATGGCAACAGGTGGATTCGTGTACGGCACTCCCAAAATAAGGGAAAGAACACACAAAAAAAAATCTAACTCTTACAGAAATGTATTATCTACGGATTTACTTCATTCTTACTTCCCTGTTAATTGAAATACCTATTTTTTTCTTTACAAGGCAGTTTTTGTCATGTTGTTGCTATAGCAACGAAAATGAAGTGAAATGAACATAATGGGAAAGAGGTGATAGTCATGATAGTAGTTAGTAATCAATATTCCACCCGATCTTGTCACATTTTCTTGCTTTTTCATGAAAGTATCACTACTTTCTTTAAAATGGTTGTTACCATGGCAACCATCTTTGCTATGAGGTAACCATGGCGTTATAAGAATTGTGATTTTTAATTTCATTAAAGAGATGTTTAGATTTACTTATTTTGGTGTTTGCTGCATGTTTTTATGATGTTTTTAATAAAGAATACACATTCTTTTAAAGGTAATAATAAAAAAATTATAAGATAATTATAATAAAAAAGAATTGATCATTTATTTATCTAGTTTTTCTTTTAATGGGATACTTCTCCTTTCTGGGGAAAAAAAAGTTGTTGCCGTAGCAACGATAATAATGTGGCATGAATGTAGTGAAAAAAGCTGATAATTATCATAGCAATTTGTAATAAATATGCTACTCAAACTTTCCATCTTTTCATGCTTTTTGATGAAAAAATCATTTTCTTTTAAAAAATAGCTGTTACCATGGCAACCGTTATTGCTATGAGGTTGCTGTGACAGTCGGAAATTGTGAGTTTTAATTTGATTGAAGCGTGATACGTTTATATTGACTTATTTTGGTGTTTTTAGCATGTGTTTGTGATGTTTAATGAAGAATACATGCTATTTCAAAGAAAATAATTTGTTGCCATGGCAACGGCTAAAGATGTCATTTAGAAATATGGCAATAGGTCGATCCGTGTTTGGCACCGACAAAATAAAGGAAATAGCTCAAAAAATCTCACTATACAGAAATTTATCATCTATGGACGTATTCTTGCTTTTCTTTCAATTGCAATGCTTATTTTTCTTTAAAAGGCAGCTTTTGTCATGCTGTTGCTATAGCAACGAAAATGATGTGAAATTAACATACTGGTAGTGGAAAAATAAGCTGATAATCTAGATAGTAATTTATGATAAATATTCCACTCAATCTTGTCATGTTTTCTTGCTTTTTCATGAAAAATATGATTTTTCTTTATAAATAGTTGTTGCCATGGTAACCGTCACTGCTATTAGGTAACCATGACATTATGAAAATCGTATTCTTTCTCAAGTCTAATTAAAAAGGATTTATAATGACACATTTTGGTGTTTACATCATGTTTTTATGATTTTTAATGAAGAATACATGTTCTTTTAAGGAAAATAATGCGTTACCATGGCAACGGGTGAAGACGTCGGTTAGAAAAATGGCAACAAGTGGATTCGTGTTCAGCACCCCAAAAATAGAGGAAATAGCACATAAAATGAAAATCTACAGAAAATTTTAAGAACACCTCAATATTGTGACAACTCGCCGTCTACTACGCACAGCTTGTGGGCCTATTATATTACTTTGATGTCGAGCTCATGGACCTTGTTCATCTAGTGTTTAGGTCACAGACTGACTCGTAGGCTGCGTAACTCATGGGCTGTACGACTCTTGAGTTGTTTGACTTGTGACGTACACCTGATGAGGTGGGACTGTTGTTTTCTGGTTAGCATCTTTCACCCTTTCATCCAGTTCAAGGGACTTTGCCATATGCCTGTTCACACACTATTAAGCATCAACCCAAAATATGGTACTCCTCTCCCCACTTTCCGTGTTTAAGCGTACAAATTTTGTCCAGTGCAAATTTGATAACGTTGCACATAATTTCATGCAAGCTAGGCTGCATAACTAACCCAAACATAAATATTATACAGTATGTCCCAAAAAAAAAATACAATCAGATTTTCGCATTAATAACACCCAATATGATTGAATTGTCTAAATGTTACTCCAGGGTCTTAAAATATAAAATTTTAGCTCTATTTTTGCAGTAAACCCCATTCGATTTGGTTAAGCGGTCACAGAGAAATATGAGTTTGATTCTTCCAAGTTTAGCACTTCGATGACCTTGTGTGTGAATACAACAGACAGAACTTGGAGGGAAGAGATTTCCGACACCCTCTCTCTATGACCACTGAAGCAAATCGAATGGGGTTTCCTGTAAGATGTGGGCAATGAGTGACAGTTTCATACCCTGAATTTGCATTTAGATTGATTCGATATATTTAAAGATAGCATTGCGGAGGGTCCCGTTGTAATTTTTTTTTTTTTTTTTTTTTTGGGGGGGGGGGGGACATACGGTATTTGAGGTCACTGCCATCACTGAAGACACGTAAGCTTCACTTCTGAAGTAATTGACCGCTCACATTCCTGAGACTATTACTATGAACCAATGCTCTGTGGAATATGCATACATGCTTTGATTATAACGTCAAGGAGTGATTTGTAAATGATTAAACTTTTAGGATTAAACCAATAAACCAATAATCAAATCAATAATTGTAATCCTACACAAATTTTGATATTATTCTAAAAGTCTGACCTCACGTTGTCCTTAGATGTCAAAGTTGGATATACACAGGGTAATGACCAATGTTCTGTGGTATGAGAAGACACTCCTATTGTAGCATAAATGCTAATAGCATAATGCGTGATTGCACACCAGGTATACAATTAACCACTAAATATACGTCAAATATCAATATTTTGATATTTTGAGGTCATTGACCTGTCACAGTCCTCGGAGGTCAAAGGCAGAGACATGTAAATAATTTCCCTTGATCTGAGGAATAGGAAAGCGATTCAGTTGTAACACAAATGAATTTTTAAGACATCGTTATCATGTTTATCATCAACCAATTGCACCAAATATCAAAATTCTGATAATTTGAGGTCATTGACCTCTGGAGGTCATCAGAGGTCAAAGGTAGAAACCTGTCAAGGATTGATGGAACATTGAGGCAATTCCACTGTAAAAAAATAAAACAAAACACACAAACAAACATGGTTTTAGTACATCATTGCCGTGTTTATCATTAATCAATGACAAAATATCAATATTCTGATATTTTGAGGTCATTGACCTCTGTAGGTCATCAGAGGTCAAACGTAGAAACCTGTCAGGGTTCTATGGAACATGAAGACAATTCCACTGTAACAAAAAATGAGTTTTTAGTACATCATTACCATTTTAACATTCATCAATGACGCAAAATATCTATTTTTATCAAATTTTGAGGTCATTGACCTTTGGAGGTCATCAGAGGTCAATTCAGACTTACCTCCCGATCTTAGAATGAATCTTATAACATGTACTAACACTGGTGAAAGTTTCATGCTTAATAGTCAAATTTTGCACAATTTTTCGGCTTATCTTCTCTACTATTTCTGACATTGTGTAAATGTACACGCATGACGTTGGACCAACATTGGACGAACGTAGCATTCAAACTGGAAAAGTATATAAAATTTAGTTCATGTAATGTTGGTCTAACATTGCACCAATATTGGACCAATGTCAGACTTTCACTGTTGGGCCAATGTTGGTCCGATTGTCAAAATGACGTCGATACGACGTCATATTTCTAACATTGTGCCAACATACAAACATTCAATATGGATTAACATTGGACAAACGCAGTATTCAAAGTGAAAATTTGGTTGATATGATGTATTTAACGTTGTGCCAACGTCAGTCCGACGTCAGATTTTCACTGTTGGACCAGTGGTGGCCCGACGACCAAAATAACGTTGAGCCAACGTCATATTCTGACGTTGTGTCAACATACACTAATGACGTTTTACCAAAATTAGACCAACGCAGCATTCAAAGTAGTAACATGGTTGGCATTATGTCGGTCTGACATTGCTCCAACGTCGGTTCAACGTCAGACTTTCACTGTTGTACCAGTGGTGGTCCGGCGACCAAAATGACGCTGAACCAACGTCATATTCTGACGTTGTGCCAACATACACGCATGACATTTTACCAATATTGGGCCAACGCAGCATTCAATGTAGAAAATTGTTGATATAACGTTGGTCTGACATTGTACCAACATTGGACCAACGTCAGGCTTTCACTGTTTGGTCAATTTTGGCCAGATGGACAAAATGACGTCGGAGCGACGTAATATTTGGCACGTTCTGCCAACAGACACACTTTCAAATTGGCTCAACATATTGGACAAATGCAGTACCCAAAGTGGAAATATGGTTGATATGATGTTGATTTGACATTGTGCCAACGTCAGTCCAACGTCAGATTTTCACTGTTGGACCAGTGGTGGCCCGACGACCAAATTGACGTTGAGCCAACGTCATTCTATAATGCTGTGCCAACGAGCACGCCTGACGTTTGACCAACACTGGGCCAACACCGCATTCAAATTGGTAACATGGTTGGTATAATATCGGTCTTACATTGAACCAACGTCAGTCCAATGTCAGGCTTTCACTGTAGGGCCAATGTTGGCCCGATGGCCAAAATGACATCGGAGCGACGTCATATTTCTACGTAGTGCCAACATACACATATTCAAGTTGAATTAACATTGGGCCAACGCAACATTCAGAGTGGTAACATGGCTGGTATGATGTTGATTTGATATTGTGCCAACGTCAGTCCAACGTCAGACTGTAACTGTTAGACCAGTGTTGGCCCGACGACCAAAATGACGTTGAGTCAACGTCATATTCTGATTTTGTGCTAACATACATGCATGACGTTTTACGAACATTGGGCCAACGCAGCATTCAAAGTGGTATCATGGTTGGTATAATGTCGGTCTGACATTGAACCAACGTCGGTCCAATGACAAGCTTTCACTGTTGGGCCAATGTTGGCCCGATGGCCAAAATGACGTCGGAGCAACGCCATATTTCCAACGTTGTGCCAACATACATACTTTCAAGTTGGATTAACACTAGGCAAATCCAGTATTCAAAGTGAATATATGGTTGATATGATGTTGATTTGATATTGTGCCAACGTCATTCCAATATCAGACTTTCACTGTTGGGCAGTGGTGGCCCGACGACCAGAATGACGTAGAGCCAAAGTCATATTCTGACGTTGTGTCAACATACACCCATGACGTTTTACCAACATAAGATCAACGCAACATTCAAAGTGGTAACATGGTTGGTATTATGTCGGTCTGACATTGAACCAACGTTGTTCCAACGTCAGGCTTTCACTGTTGGGCCAATGTTGGCCCGATGGCCAAAATGACGTCGGAGCGACCTCATATTTCGAACGTTGTGCCAACATACACATTTTCAAATTGGATTAACATTGGACAAATGCAGTATTCAGAGTGGATTATGATTCATGTAATGTTGATTTGACATTGTGCCAACGTCCGACTTTCACTGTTTGAAACTGTTTGACCAATGTTGGCCCGTCGACCAAAATGACGTTGAGGCAATGTCATATTCTGACGTTGTGCCAATATTCACGAATGACATTTTACTTACATTGGGCCAACGCAGCATTCAAAGTGGTAACATGGTTGGTATAGTGTCGGTCTGACATTGAACCAAAGTCGGTCCAACGTCAGGCTTTCATTGTGGAGCCAATATTGGCCCGGTGGCCAAAATGACGTCAGCGCGACCTCAAATTTCTTGTGCCACCACACACACTTATAAGTCGGATAAACATTGGACAAATGCTGCCCTTTTAGTGGATATATGGTTAGTTTGATATTGTACCAACGTCACTCCAACGTCAGACTTTCACTGTTGGACCAGTGGTGGTCTGACGGCTAAAATGACGTTGAGCCAACGTCATATTCTGATGTTGTGCCAACATACACGCATGACGTTTGACCAAAAGGATTTCACTGTTGGGCAAATGTTGACCCGATGCCTTAGATCAATTACAAAAGTAAGACGATGAGCCAATGTGGTTCCAACGTAAGCATACCAACTGCGATCATGCCGACCATCGCCAATGTTGGCCCAACGTAGAAATAGCCAACCAATATCCATTCGGCATGAATGACAACAGTGAGACGGGTGGTCCAACGTTGTGCCGACGTTATCTCACCAGCTGTGCGAAAACAAAAATTGCCAACGTTGGCCCAACGTAGGTTTGCCAAATAATTTCTACCTTCCCTCGGGAACGAAGGTAAAACAATGGCCCAACCTTGTACCAACATAAGCTTGCCGACAGCGACCGTGCCGACCAATGCCAACGTTGCCTCAACTTAGGATTGCCAACCAATATCCATCTTGCATCACTGACAAGGTGAGACGGTGGCCCAAAGTTGCGCCAACGTTAGCGCCACCACCCCCAATCCAGGCGATGGTCCTGGCCTTGGCCTTTTTTTTTGGCCACAGCCTCTCCTTTACAAAGTTCCTGTTCCAATTATTTTTTTCCTTTTGCCATGAAGGGGGAGGCTGCATTTTCCTGTCAGTCGCATTGCCGACTAGATTGTAAACACGTGTAAACATAGGAAATGATTATATCGTTATCTTTGCCAAGGTTTCACTTCCGTTTGGTATTCGATCCTACCTTGACGATTAGATGTTGCTGCACGGTGATGTGTTTGAGAATTAAATGGACTTTAACGGTGCACTACAGCAGGTCATGACCCTTGACCACTGCTCATCACGTGAAGATTTGAAAACCTCTGAGACCTAAACTCAACAGAAAATACCATAAGGAAATCCGCACTGTTCCGTTTCCATATTGGCGGGAACTGCGGATGCAATTTGCCACGTATCTGTATGTGTGTGTGTGTGTGTGTGTGTGCGCGCGCGCGCGTATGTGTGCGTGAGGGAGATGTTAATCCTGACGGGAAGATAAAATGCGGACCGGATATAATGGCGAGCTTTTGGTTTTAAAAGACCACAAAGACGAAACGGTGAGCTTTGCTCAGGTGTGAAGGATTTGACCAGATTTAGCTCAAGAGGATGTTTAAGATAGAGGTATAAATTCAATAAGGCAAACACATGGAAAGTTTGTTCGTCACAAAGAATCATTCAAGGTCACTCGCATTACACAAAGTCACCAATTTTAGCGGTAAACATTAATGAGATCAATATTTCTTCAAAGGCATTATGTAACATTTGCAGATAAAACAAAAGTCCAGCTTCAGTGCTTCAAAGTAGTTTTAAACTGTGAGTTACGGATAGAAACAACCAATGTCAAAATGTTAATCAGTATAATCAATGTTAAGTATAATCAAATATTACAAATGTGAGCTATAATGATAATAAATCATTTATTGCGAAATGTTTATATGGTAGGATGTTTTGTGATATAACTGATCTACACATTTGCATCAAATGATGTGATAACTGGAACATTTTTTTTTTAAATCACTGCTCCCAAAGGTAGACAATACCCGTAAGACTGGCCAAGAAGAGACAAAGAAGGAAATAGAATGAAAAGTAAAGAAAAAACACTGAACGGCAGTTAAGGCCATTTCTGGTCTAGGCTCCGTTCAGACGGGAAAATCCTCGTTTTGGCTTTCAGGAAGGAATGACTAATCAAAATCAACAAAAGTTGCCATTTACGCCAGGGCTTGAAGCACCTAGTATGCACACAGACCCATACACACACAGAGGCACATATATGAATATATATATATGAACACACACACACACATCTATATATATGTATTTATATATTTGTGTCTGTGTGTGTCTGTCTGTGCCGGTGCGTGTGAGGAAGCTGCCTCATCGCTTGTTCGTTTATCTACATAAAGCCCCTGTCATCATAATTACGCTAACATTACCAGGTACGCCATTTGATTTTATAAACCTTGATGAAGTGGGTCAAAGTGGTTGATTTTAACAAATATAATAACTTTTCAAGGGTGTGACACATGTCTAGCTGGAAGTTGACCCATGGACCATACTTCAACGTATGTACATTTACAAATATGTAAGTATATACCTATATACAAATACTCAATATGTAAACATATGAATATTTGTATTTTTATAAATACAAAAGCATATGAATACAAAAACGAGTTAGGGCCTACTACATACGTAGCTGCTTTACTATACCTGCAAAGCCTCAATTATTGCACATTTTTACTGTAACTGTTTTTTTTTTTTTGTAACTATTTTTCTTAGCTCATGTCTAAGTCGTGTAATCTAAGAGCATCGATGCTTGAATAGAATTTGCCACGAATGGACACACGATGTGTTCTTAAAGAAAAATGAAATCTTACAGGAATTTCGTCGATCGTTTTAAATAGTTTTCGTATCCGTTCCATATAATCCATGATCTGAAGAGAAAAACGAGTCGCAACCAAAGAGATTTTTAAGCCCTATCATTGTTGTAACGGTTTTGACGGCAAGATTTGCACATTGTGTTCAACTGTGTTAATAAAACTTTTGATAGCGAACTCTCCTGTAGTAGCAAAATACTGTCCACCACACACAGGATGACATATAGTTGATTTGAGATCCACCATGTGCGCGTTTTAATTCAAGTAACTAAAAGCAGTAGATCTACATCTTCTGACCTTGCAAGATATAAGGTTCAACGCCTTTAATCGCATCTTCCGTGAATTGTTTCAAAGCTAGTGACACACACATACAAAAGTCCAAGGTACCTACATACATACATACATACATACATACACACAAAAATATTAATAGAGATTTAGAGGGAGGGAGAGAGAGAGAGAGAGAGAGAGAGAGGGAGGGAGGGAGATAGGGATAAGAACAGGATATCAGCACAGTTATTTCCGTCAACCAAATCAACCCTGGATAACCTTTCACATCGAGATCCGGCCTTACACGAGAGGTATAAATACATGGATTAAAAAAGAATGTATATATTTTTAAGGGATTTGGTGGTGTTATATCCTTTCGTACTACACCAATACACCATCCACTGCTAAGGAAATAGCGATTCTCTTGGTTGTATATAGGGCCTACATTATTGCCATTGAAGATTGTCGAGGTTTAGTGAATGGCATGTACGAATTAGTTCATTAGATATTGAACTTACTGTACCGACACTAAGCAAACCCTGATTTTGATGAAGTGCGTTAATGATTGCTAAGAGAAAAAGTAATTTCAACCTTCCAAAGCTAAAATATTCCCAAACAGACTCCTTTCATTACATCATAATAGTATCTGATGTATTTTCAAGTTTCAATAGCGTCTTGGTAGAAATCTGTCATTCACTTTAATCATATTTTGATGACACGTAGTGAATGTGTGAACGCAGCATTCACAGGGCTCTCAGAAATAGATGTAGGCCTACTTAGGGTGAACGGAACGCCTTTTGATATGAATGATCTTAGCTATTCTATATGACATCACGCGACGTCAAAAACTATTAAAAAAATGAATTGACACTGCATCTTGCCAAGCGAGAGACCCTGGCCAATAGCTTTGCACTATTTTCAAAGGGGGATAAAATCATTGACAAGTTTCCAAACAGATGTGTCAAAGTAAACTTCGAAAAGGACTTTTCGAACTGACAGTAACAAATCATGGCAAACGTATCTTAACGGGTGATGTTTCTTAATCCGAAAATGAAATATGGTCCGTTATTTCGAAAGTTCATTATTTCGATGTAGACAAATTCCTTATACCTAGATTTGAGGCGTTATTTCGAAGGCTCATTGTTCCGAAGGTCCGTTAATCCAAAGTGAAAACAAGGTGTTTACTCACGAATCTTCAGATTAACGAACCTTATTTCGTTTTCGGAAAAACGAACCCTTGGAATAACGAACTTGCGTCACGAACAGTAACTATCTAAACGTTCCATTAGGGATCAAACACCTTTCTTTTAAACAGTAGATGAAGAATATATATATTAAAAATATTTTCTGCCTAAATATCTTTGATTTAGAGTTATTCAGCGATTTATAATAATTAATACATTTTACATAACCTTGTCTTTTCCGTTTTATACGTGCAAAGGCTTATATATAATTGAGCTAATTCTTTTTTATTGCGAAGTTGTCTCCATTGATTAAATTAATTGTGTTTTTCTGGCATTTAGAGCTTACATCACTGTCCTGTGTGTAGCTTTTCGTTACTGTTTCCATTGTGTAGTCAATAGTGTCTCATTAATTGTACAAGTGGAGAAATAGGATAAACTGTTCACGAGTCTGAACTCCTTGTCTATTACACCACAGTGTTGCATATGACATGATTTCTCTATCTATACCATAATCAAAACGTCAGAAATCATTTGTCTTCCGACGAAATGGGGAACGTCGCAATTTCTCTTATAATCTCCTTGAGAATTTCTGGGCTCCCGTAGTCATTAGTGTCTTATTAATTGTACAAGTGGAGAAATAGGATAAACTGTTCACGAGTCTGAACTCCTTGTCTATTACACCACAGTGTTGCATATGACATGATTTCTCTATCTATACCATAATTAAAACGTCAGAAATCATTTGTCCTCCGATGATATGGGGAACGTCACAATTTCTCTTATGATTTCCTTGAGAATTTCTGGGCTCCCGAGTGTATATATTTTTCACTGGAATAAATAAACGAAACGAACGAATTATATATACGCATTAGGCGTCCCATGTACCCTCTCCATATATTGTCCTCATTGCCCTGTCTACACATCAGAAAAATTCGCAGCAATATTACCTTTATGAGTTTTAGGCCCAAATCAGCCATACATAATACTGCATGGGTATTATTCTCACTTCGCCGCTGTGGAATATTCTCACGCGATATCGGCAGAATTCTATTATATAGCTCGAATGATTACAATAACGTTTTTGACATGGACAATGGCTAGATTATAAAGAAATCAAACTTTGCTCACATAACTATTTAAAGGAGGGATAATTTTCTTTTTCTCACGACCCAAAGTGTGAATGATGTGTGTACGTTGGAAGATGGAGAAGGTAGCGCAGATCGACGCCTTGGCTGTCACTATCAAGATATTTATGACCAAATCGTCATAACAGTAAATCGTTTCACCCAGATGGTTCAGTCTTTCAATTTCTTTCTGTATAGCTTTATTACATACGTAATATGAACAGAGAATAAGGATGTGAGGCCGTTGTATGTCACATATTTCAAATTCAGACATGACAGACCTAGAACATCATTAGGGAAAATACAAGTCAGACCAAGATGATGGAGGTTGCAATATATTTAGCTCGAAGAACTCCATGGATATTCTGCCTCAGAAAATGCTATGTAAACAAGATGAAGCAAATATAAAATATTCGCACAAATTTAGCGAGATAAAGTAAACATCGACCAAGTTATGGTCTTTTTGAACCCCCATGTTAATCATTCACGTCCTCTCCTGTTTCCTTCTTGAGAGAATCGACTGCGCCAAATCACGTGACGTCATAATGACGTATAACGCGTCACTACAAGTATTAGATAAAACATGCAATTCCACTGATCTTTAAGTTTTCTCGGAAGCAATGTTTTCATATCATTTACCCAGAAAACTTATCTATAACATGATATTCATCACGTCATCTCAAACAAGGGCGGACATAACCGTCGCTTCATCCGGGGCTTCATAAGGGACGCATGCTAAACACTGAGCACGTGTAATGCTTATGCAGTTATTGATTCGTCACCTAAGTTCACGTGACAAAACAACTGTTTTCTTTTCAAGAGATACTTATATGGCACACAATAATTCCACATTTATACTTACCGGCACCAAATGAACACAAAACTAAATGACATAGTGTTTCCCAACAAATCAAATATCACTTGGATTTGGAAAAGATCTGCCTTTTTAAAAATGACGCTCTCCGTAACATTCATAAAAAGCAATGGTTATGCGTATATAAGCATCATTAGGCCGAGGATACGGGTATAATCCATATCAAACTATTGAATAACCATACTGAGTGTTCCAGGACAATTATCCCAGACCTTTTTCCTGACCCTTACCCAAATTCCAACCATAACCCTTACCCTTAATACCATGATATTTACTCTAACCCGATTACTAACCGGTATTTAGTCGGGAGGTAATTGTCCTGAAACGATACTGAGATTGTCACACGACTACCAGGTGTCGTCTAATAAGACGCTTTAACGCCTATGGCAAATTTCAGTTGTTTCAGTTTCCATAGCAACTGATGCAAAAAAAATCAACTTCCGCGATATTATGTCGTCATATCAGAGTTTGCAATCAAAATAAATGTCACAACACTATGAATATCTAGCAAATGAAGATGATAAATGCATATTCTCTCACTACCAAGGGATCTTTCAATAAATTTGTAGCCATAATTTGCTTAAAAGGAGCCCATTCCTGTCACAGTACTACATCTATAAAAAAATGATAACAATGTGCACTCCATATTTTACGTCTTATCCATCTTAAGATATTTCGTCACTTTCATCAACTACTGTAACTATAATGCACAAATCATTCTATCCCACATGCTTCATGGACTGTCATTGTCAAAAAAAAATTTCCTGCCCGGCGATGGTTGATGTTTTTGTTATAATTATTTTCGCCTCTTAAATATTATTCGGGACAAACACTTCAAATGCTCTGAAGACCCTCACCTCAAGGACGACCGGCAGAATCAAGCAGCAGATTCGATCTCCCTATCAAGTTCCAAAGGTGGTGCTTTGATTATGACAACCAGGAATCTGTAGCAGTGAGTGTCAGATGGTGCGGAGTCAGACAAAATAACGTCAAAATTGTGTTCATAATATCATCAATGGACGTATACACGGGCAAGTTGCCATAGCAGAGCACATTCTTTTGAAGCTAGTTGGGACAGGTACAGCGTTCTCTAGCCACAAGTCGGTACTGTGTGTACACCGAAGCAAAAGAAAGCAGTAACTTCGACCAGTCATGTGCTCCACCGAACCAACACCGCGTAATTCCTATGCCAGAATCGCTCCAGAACCAGTGGCATAAGGGCGCCGTTGCACTAACTTGTGCTCCGTCGAGTTCCGCGGCCTCAATGTAGACTGATGCGTTTATAGTGATTGATTCTAACACTAACACGGGACTGCGCAATAAGTTGGGCGCAGGTCTTCCGGACACCACTATCGTTTCCTGAAAAAAAAAAGAGGAAAGAAATAAAAAAGAACCAGTCTACGTATTAGGCGATTGAGAAAGAGTGTTTTTTTTTTTCTTTTACGGTCATTCTTTTATCTTAGAGCTCATCACTATACTGCAACATGTGACCCAATTTGAACTAGGAGAGAACACTTTGGTAACGAATTATTTAATCTTCGGTCCTTTCAAGTTCCATCTGTAGTAACGTCATTATGTACATTGTGTGTGTGTGTGTGTGTGTGTGTGTGTGTGTGTGTTGTGTGTGTGTGTGTGTGTGTGTGTGTGCGCGTGTGTGTGTGTGTGTTACATGAAAGTAGTTCTTTTGCAATGAACAACAGAGTGACGTTTGGCACTGCATCTATAAAATGAGGGTCAAATAGACGATACAACAGTCCAATTGAATTCATATGACTGCATTTGCTTCAAGAAATCCTTGTAGAATATCATTACATTTATTTTTAATGTTACTTCAAATTCTCTATCACGTCAAAAGGGATGTAATGGACCATCTAATAACATATAAAGTTTAGACTTACTGTGCAGCCCCTTATCGATCAACAGAAGAAAAAAAAAGAGTATAGTTGTAAATGAAAGAAGTCTTTGCAAAAGGAAATTATCTATTATATCATAGTAACGAATGGCTCATAGGAGAGTTTTGCTTTAGAGTCTCCGATCACTGTCTTTCATTACCTTATGATTATCATTTTCCGGGGAAGACGAATTTATCTACTCAATGGGATTTGTGTATCTAATTATGTATGAATGGAAATGAATACAGTGCACTACCCCTATAAAGAGATCGTCCGGACTGGCGAAATCGAAATTTTGTTCTACCCAAATAGTACAGTATAGAAAGATGTAGAGATCATCATTTTGAGACCTGATTTTTTATACTTCGTTGTAACGAGAAATTCGTTATAACCGTGTTCGTTAGAACTGCACATAACAGTCGCGATACAATCGATGGTAATTTTTTTTTTTTTTTTTTTTTTTGGAGCCTGGTTCGAACATAACTTAGGATTAGACTACAGCAATGGCAATGATTGTAAGAATTATGATGACGTTGACGATGATGACCTTGATGATAATAGTTGTAAAGTAGTAGTAGCAATAGAAGTAGGCCTAGTAGTATAGTCGGCCAAGTAGTAGAAGTGGTAGTAATAGTAGTGGTATAGTAGTAGTAGTAGTAAGTATAGTAGGCCTAATAGTAGGCATAGTAATGCATGGTGTGGAAATCTAACCCTATGTGGCACTTTCGAATGATACAGAAATCTAAGAAATAATAGCATTGAAAAACAAGGAAGTACATGATTGGTGTAATCTACGTTTCGATATTTCCCATGTTCATGATACATCTCTTACTCTTTTACTAGGGAAGTCGCACGTAGCTTCTGTATTATAGTTCATAACAACGTACATATATATGTATAATAACAAAATAAATGGCGACATAATAGCCGCGATATACGATACAGTTGTGTCGATATCTATTTCAATATAATTGTGTTACGTCCGATATGCTTACATCTCGAAACAAAATTGCATAGCTTATGATCGTGTGGTTGAATACTTTGAAAAGAGAGAGAGACAGAGAGAACGAGAGGAAGAGAGAACGAGATACAAGTACTAGCTTATGATAAACATCTATGCATGAAAGAAACACTGCGATGTAAAGTGCTGCTGTAAAATATATTTTTGTACATCAACAAATAAATTACACGATGTTACAGGATACGTTGTTATAAACTATAGAAGCTGCGTGCGACTGCGTGCAACGTAGTAAAAGGGATGTACATGAACATCCCTGGGAAATATCGAAACGTAGATTACACCAATCGTTTACTTCCTTGTTTGTTTGTTTTTTTCTCGCGAATTCTAACTAATTCTATTAGCTTTTAGATTTCCGTGTCATCCCAAAGTGCCACATAGGGTTAGTTTTCCACACCATTCATATAGGATTCATTAGTTTCATGTCAAAACAGAGAATTACGGTCAAGACAGAGAATTCACACGTCTAAGGGTGCGTTTATCAACTCATTTTAAACAGGTTATCCAAACAGCTTTCAAGGAATTTTTATGAGTTGATAAACGCAAAGCTGTTTTGAAAGCCCTTTAGGAAAGCCTTTACGAAAGGGTGCGTTTATCAACTCTCCTCTCTCGGCAGAAACAGGTTATCCAAACAGCTTTCAAGGAATTTTTACGAGTTGATAAACGCAAAGCTGTTTTGAAAACCCTTTAGGAAAGCCTTTTCGAAAGCCCCAAATTTGTGGCTATCCAAACAGGTTTCCTAAACAGGTTTTTAGAAACCTGTTTGTAAAAGGATTTTGGAAGTTGATAAACGCAAAGCTGTTTTGAAACGGCTTTGTTGTCTTGTACTTCAGCACTTGTACTTTTCTTTGGGTCGAATAGCGCAATTCAGCTGTGCAGTGACAGGCCAGTTAAAAAATCGTGTTCGCGAAGAAAGTTGATAAATGCAACTATTTTGAAAGCCGTTTCTAAAGGGCTTTGGAAAGGGCTATCGAAAGCCGTTTAAACAGGGGAAAGTTGATAAACGCAGCTAAAGTCTCATGCCGCCACTCAGAAATATTTAAAGTATGTGCTAAACTGGAGCTGCCTTACAGATAGGAAGACAATTGATTCATGTGGGATTGCATCATGACTCGTCACTCTCAAAGGAAGATAATTATGTCTTTAATGGTAATTGTCTTTAATGATAATTGCTTTTCGCCGTCTCTTCTTAGAAAACAAGCGGCACATTAATAGTATAGGCAGTCAGGGCTTTGGAAAGGGCTCCCGAAAGGGCTATCGAAAGCCGTTTAAACAGGGGAAAGTTGATAAACGCAGCCTTAGTCGTATCTATGGGAACTCGTTCATGCATCATATACAGCACCTTTGAACTCTATTGCTCATTGGGTACTCGATCATTATATTACGATCGACTTGTTTACTCATTTACACAAAATTATTCCTTTAATGATATCACACTTCCGTATTTTCGTGCAGGACATATGACTCCGCAATTATCGTACAAAACACTACAATTATTATGTTACATGTCCTTGTACTTTTAAATAATGTAAATGGGTTTGTGTGTCTACATGTTTGCTTTTCCAGCATTGTGTAGAAAACTGACTTAAATTTCGTACAATTTAGTACGATGAAACGATGAACATGATGAAGTAATGAAATGACGAAATGATTACACTATGAAATAATGAAATGATGAAACGATGAAATGATGAAAAGAGGAATATTACTGTCATAATTCATTTTCACTTTTGATGCGAAGTTGATATAATTATTACGTCATGCAAAGTCATATAAGATTTCCATGATATACTGCAAATGCACGTGGCTCCACCACGCCATAAACTCCAGTCTGCGTTTATAAAAGTTTCTATGGGGATATCTCAAGGCTCCCTGTTAGGTCAATTATTTTTTACGCTATTTGTAAATGACATTTGTACAGTTGATTTGGGAGATTATTCGAAAATGTGTTTGTATGCAGATGATACTTCAGTGTTTGTTCTTTCGAAAAAAATGTACAGGAATTAAGTCAACTTTTGCAAGATAAAATGAATTTAATTGGTCAATGGTTAGAGATGAACTGTCTTGTTATGAATATTAAAAAAAAATTGGTTAATTGGATCAAAAGGAAGGATAAAGAAGCATAAGTTGCATATTGTGTATAAAGGTAGTATGAACATGTTGATTAATTTGAATATCTAGGTGTGATTATTGATAGTAATCTCAGATGGGATAAGCACATCAATGCAGTATTTAGTAAGATTTCTCGGATATTTGGATATATTCGTAGAATTAAGCATTATTTGCCCGAATTTATAATGCATTTGTTGTCTAATAGTTTGATATTACTACAAATAGATTATTGTACTGTTCTTTGGGGTAGAAGTGCACATTGTCATTTGGATAAACTCCAGAAACTTCAAAATCGGTATACATGTACAAGAATTGTTCTGAAAGCCAGTATACTAACACCACGTAAGCAAATGCTCTCCAAATTACAATGGCAATCAATACATCAACGAGTTCAGTACCAGAGTTGCATATATTTGTATAAGATAATCGATGGGATGAGCCCACGACAATAATCATTATTAATTGCTGTAAGACACACACCATTTCATACACGATATGCCGTTAATTAAATTAAATTCAATTCGTTTATTCATCTCATTTTCTGATAACAGTATTGAATTTTATAATGCAAAACAAAAACATAATCAATCATGTACATATCTGTGAAAATGAAAAAAAGAGAACTTGAGTAAAGCCAAAAAGGCCTTGTAAAGTAAGTTTCCTTATGTACAAGTATGCACAAAATAATTGATTTTTAAGGTACAAAGTGTAGACAATGACAGAAAACCAACAAATACAACAAAACATAACATAACAAAACAAAACAAAAACATAAGACAAATGATATGATAGATTGACTATGTGTGATTTGCTAGAGGGTGTATTTTCAAAAAAAAAAAAATTTAAATGAGGACAGGCTAGTGCGTGAACAAATTATCCCTTGTTTATAAATGGCCCCAAAACAGATTATTTTAAGAACTCTTTTCATTATCAAGCTTCATATATTTATGTGGAACAATTTGCCAAATTTTATTCGAAATACGCAGTCATTGTTTGTTTTCAAATAATTATGCAGGGTCCTCAGCATGATTGATAGGTTATGAAAGTATGCATACTTAAGTGTATATATAATGGAAAATGTACGAAAATCAACTGAGATTTGTGTGGTAATGTTATTTTGTGTTATATATCATTAAGTTCATAATTTTGTGTGTGTATGAAGAAAATGATAATGAAGTCCGAAATCTGAAGATATTGTATACAAATAATTGTAAGGGGGAGGGTAGGTGAAGTGGCAATACTTTTCTGATTGCCCTATCAAGCTGTTATTAAGCTGTAATCGTATTAATGTTTGAGTTCGTTTGTATTTTTGTTTTAAAGTATAGTGGTTGATTTGTAGTATAAGTTATTTCATTGTTTGTACTTTGTTTTGATGTTCATGATATTTTTACCTGTACATAATGCCAGCAGGGCCCCTTGTAGAACAGTTAACCAACTTAAGCGGCTACCCTGCTAAAAGAATATTGAAATAAATGAAATGAAATGAAATAAATTAATTAATAAACAAATAAACAAATATACAAATGAATAAATAAATGAACAAATAAATAAATAAATAAATAAGCAAATATAAACCCTGAAGTTCATACGATGTCAAGTCATGAACAATCATACCTAATACAGCATCTCTGGAACTCCACTGTTTCACGACTCCGCTACTCGGCGGGTAAGTAATGCTTATTTTATGATCCTACATCGTTTTTACACGTAATAATGTAATGATATCAAATTCAGCACATGTATTATCGTGCAAACATGCGACTCTACAATCTAACCACACAATTACCATTAATTCACTTCAGGAGTCTCGCTCTCCACAGCTCCACAATTCCCTACTGATGATGCGTAATCTTACAACCATACATTATAGTTCATATGTATTGGCATACATAGATATTCATACTTCTCAGCTCATTCAAATTCATATGCTATTTGGAGCTTCGCTGCTCCACAATTTGCTATTGATGATGCTTAATCCTGCAAACGTTACTGTCATATACGCATTTAAATATTTGTGTCAACTATCCGTATCATCGTGCAAAAGTATACGACTCCATGAGAACATGAAGAATTGTTGACGCACACAAGTACCGTAATCCAAGATGGCGTCTAAAATGGCCGCCATTTCCTGAAATTCTTATAACCTTTCAACCAGGTAACCCAGATAAAAAATTTAGATGTCTAAATATACGTTTCGAGGCATGGAGAACATTTAAAATACATATTAAGAGATGTTTAAGTACGATAAAACGGCTCGAGCTCTTCCTAAAATGCAAAATGGCGTGCAAAATGGCCGGCAATAACAATTTTAGCTCACAAATATGTAAATATATATCAGTATGATATCGGAAAATATTCGAAAACTTTTTATTGGTGTGTAAAGTATACAAATTAAAACATTTAAATTTTAAAATCAAGGAGTGTGTCCTTGTTAGGAGAGAAACATTTTACCATCAGCATTGATCGGTTTTGTTGCTAAACAGACAGCCTACTATGAGAAGGCGATTTTTCTTTTTACCACATGGTCTATTTTCATCATCTCAAGCACATGAGTTGAAAATTAAGTGCTAGCCTCCTTTTAAACCAACGCATTTGTCTACCATGTGGTGAGTTCCATTTTTGTATTTGGTATACCTGGTTGAAAAGTTATAAGAATTTCAGAAAATGGCGTCCATTTTGGACGCCATCTTGGATTGCGGAAAACGCTCAAAGAGGATTTATGAGGACATTTATGTTATTCTAGTCACATCCATGGAGCTATCCTGAAAAAAAAATCAACTTGTTACCAAAAGTGTCCAGGTTACAACTAATACTCTTGGCCTATCTTGGGCATATGGTGACGTTGCCTAAGGAGTCCCTGTCGTGCAGTTCCAATCAGGAAAGTTGAAGTCACAACCTACGAGTAAGTAGGCACTGGTTATCTGGGCTGCTCTCTGGACAGAAGTGTGGAAGAGAGAGACAAACTGTTTCCATCAGCTATATCAGGTCAGGAGTAAGAGCACACATACAAGGTGCGGCGTCCTGATGCGGGCCCACAGCAACTCGCACTCCTCCACATCCAACTCAGGAACAAGGCAGCTATTGAGTGAGTCATGAACGGCAATAAACACTTCTCCTGCACGACCATCCCTATATTCTCTTCTGTGTACCTTGTAAGCATTAGGACAACATTTTGAAGAAGCCATAGTCCGGTCTAGCCATGTCTTTATCCCAAGTTGATTATGATCAATAGAATATTTTAAGTATTGTTACTGGGAATAAATTGATTTATCGTTGTCATCATAAGTGCTACACTTCACTACTACTTCTACTACTACTGCTACCACTGCTACCTTTATTACTACTACAAGAAACGAAGCAGCAGATTTAATTGGGGTTTTGTTTTGTTTTGTTTTGTTTTTGAAGTATACGTCTAGCAATATACAAGCTATTGATATAATAAGCAGGTCTTTTGTATTGTATTGTATTGTATTGTATTGTATTGTATATGCGTGTGCATGCGTGTCCTGTGTGTGATGTGTTTGATTTTGTCACTATGTCGAATCAAAAGTAATATATTTATTTCACATATTAAGTTGCTGAACAAAATTTTCTCTCATGGAAATTTTCTGTTGCTGCGAACATCTTAGAATACGAACTTGGTATGATTACCGTTGCTAATTTTGTAAATACAGCACCAGTCCATTAACATGCAGTACAGTTTTGATTGGTGTTATTGCTGTTGCTGTTTTTTCTATAGAATAGAAAATGCCCCGTGTCAGATACCCGAAGAACAGTTATACCTAAAAATTATTGGAAACCACAAGGACAAATTATGCCAAAGGATGAACTTGTTGAAGGGGGGAGGGGGGTTAATATCCAGGGCATTTCGTCTAACGGAGCAACGTTTCCCAGGGGCACTTATTATGCGGGATCGCTTACAATTTACTGGCCCACCTTCCCTCACCACCATTTCGGTTCTTATTGTAATAATGAATGGTGAATCCGATATGCGTTGTTGAAAAACGATCCCAATTCAATCATCGAATTCACCATCAAGTCCGTCAGACAATGAGTCATTACCATGCGGGTAGACTTCGAATGTCATGTTAATCGCAAAAAAGGGGGAACGTCTCAAGTCTTGACCTTGTTTCGCACCTAAAGGCTAAAAGGTGATAAGATGGCGGCATCTCAAAACCTTCATCAACGGTTTGTTTGAAAACTGTTTGAAAAACCATTATTGAAAACTAGGAAGTGACCTAACAAAAAAAAAATTAATACATGAATAAAAATAAAAATCAATCGGCATTTTGTTTCAAACGTGGTGGCATGTTGGCGAGTTGATAATCTCAACTATAAGGGCCTTGTTCAAAGTGAAATGACACGGAGGGAACTTGATAAAACTGCGTTAAGACCCCCTCTCTGTAACCCTCTCTGTAGATGAGAAGGCGAGGTGACGTATTACGTCCACAACTCGATAAGGAGCTTTATTTTCGACGAGAGGGCAAAGAGACGCAATTTGTATTATGTAGGAACATAGGAAGTTAATTGTCACAGCTCTTTAAAGAGCAAAAGCGCAATTTTGTTCCAAATGGAATCACACTAACCTGAGTTTTTCTCACTTTAAACGTTTTATGCATCAGGCCCATGGAATGCTTTTACTTTTCATTTCTCTTTTTGCCTTGCAGCAAACGGACAGGCGCCTTTATGCCACTCAAGGCTTGACGCATGTAGTGCACATCGTGCTAGAAGAACAGAAAAAAAGTACTAGTAATAGGATCTGAATGATCTTGTCTTCTCGTCTTGTAGAAGAAAAACAAAATTCTATGGGAATATCACTGAGACGTCTTTCCACTCTTTACCTTCCACTATCTTTTCGACGCAATTTGAACTTCTTTCATACCCAGTATGACCCTGTGCATCGCGCAAATTTACACCAATATTATCTCCACTTCATCTCCACTTCTAATCGCTACAAAGTGTAATGCAATCATCATCCTTCCTTTCCTTTGTTGTTTTCTTTTTTTACAGTGCACATTAAACTTCACTGTGGCGATAGATCTTGTCTTTTCCCCCTTTAAATCACCTACCATATGGAACAACCTTATGGTCCTTATTCGTCATAGCACGGGCCGATGAAATATTGACGAAAAAGGTTGATAAATTGTACTTCTGTGATTTTTTATCTGTCATTGGTCTCATCGCTTCCTTGATTTTCTCAGATGTTCATTTGCAATTTTTCTTCACTCAAAGGAAGTGCTAGATCGCTTGTTAAGCAATATTATATCATCTTCTCAGTATTTTGCAGACATTAACAAAGAATTTGAATTAGGTTTGTCAATGTAATTGTATGAGAAACAAAGTATTATCTATTAGATACGATATGGGTGTTTATTTTCTGTTTATTTATGAAAATAGGGATTTGTTTTCACTGGTAGACAATGCAAAATATATTACCCGAGAACATCATACAAACTTACATACAATATTCGTGCATATACGTAACGACAACTATCATCATTACTATTAAATGATTCATAGCACAATGTTTAGCCCTATACACTGCTATACCTACAACCCAATTGCTATTGGCCATATGATACCTTGCACGTGAACAGCTGAATAAGACATACAGTTCAACAGTCAAGAATTGTCATAAATAATATGGTTGTATTGTGTGCATGTGTGTCTGTGCGTGTGCGTGAGTGGACAGAGAGAGTTTGAATGTATGTGTGGATGTGAAAGAGTTCGTGTGTGTTTATATGTTCATTTTTGCTCGTGTGTTGTATACATACATTCATGTAGATGTGTATATATATTCCTTTTGGTATATATTATTATGAATACAATATATATGCCTACATATAATTATGTTTACCCGAACATTCAGAATGGTTTACTGGTACGCCTTGACAAGAGATAAGTATTATAGTTCGTAGGTTCAACATTCATTTCGCTTATTCAAACGTTACAGTGGACTGTAAAGCAATGAATGAAATCAAAATAAAACAAAATTTGGAGGGAGAAAAGTGTGTGGGTAATTAAAAAAAAAGGTAATAAATTAAATGATTATGGGTGAAATTCTTTATTATGATGTCGATTTGAGTGAGACCACTATAACTATGATACAACAAACTCGGAGAAACCACCAAGTAAGTACTTGAAGACATGATAGTAAAGAGTTATCGAACGATATATATATTGAGTTGGCATCCATTCGTCTCGAGAAACGATGGCGTAGCACTAGCTAGGCAAATAGTTTGCACTGCCTTGAGTGGCTGTAAAGCCCCACTCTTGAGTGGCAATCCTTAGAGCACTTGCAGCAGATGAAGTCTGTTGGGGCCAATACTAAGACTGCCCGTGCCTTTCTCTTAGCTCTCCTGTCGGTCTGCTGTACGTGCCTTACAGCTTCAGCTCTCTGAACGCCCTCCCTGACGGTGCCTCTCCATAACGGACGATCTTCAGCTACACCTTCCCATGTGTTGGTGTTGATGTCCATCGTCTTCATGTCACGTTTGCACAAATCTTTGAAGCGAAGATGCGGCCTTCTGATGGGACGAGACCCCTCGCTCAGCTCTCCATACAGCATGTCCTTCGGGATGCGACCTGGTTCCATTCGACGCACATGACCCAACCACTTCAGGCGTCTCTGGCTGAGGAGTGAAAACATGCTGAGAATGCCGGCATTGCATATATATATATATATATATATATATATATTATATATATATATATATATATATATATATATTGTAACGAAATTCGGTGAAACCGATTCGATTTAACCGTTTCGATTATAATTTGTTATGATCGATTGTGCCTGTAGTATAGAAATGGGCGCATTATCGGAATGTTGGACAAACATTTTAATGTGGTAGTGCATTATTATGAGTTTTAACATTTATTATTAAATATGTGGTTACTTGTTTGTCGTGGAAAAGTTTGGATTATCTTAATACCAACTCCGGTTTAGACCGATGATACATGCGGAATTATAGTAACCATGTACAAGAGATACTGTTAAAACGTATAGTCATTGTACGAATTTTGTAACCACGCCAACATTGTAAATAATTTGAACGATTACTGCGGGTATTTGCGCATTGCTCACGGCCATGCGGGATTGCCTCCTCATTCCGCGATAGGAGGAGAAGCATATAAAGTGGCCGTTGTGTGACATAGTCCGCAACAAATAGCCCGTGTATGATAATTTCCAGTGTGTTGTTTATGTTCACTTCTATTTGTAATAAACTGTACATGTGTTCCTGAACTGCTGACTTCACTGTGTCTTCTTGAGGGTGCCATCACAATACAACAACTTGGAGAGTGGTGGTGGTACATGTTTCTGACTTGGAAGCACCGTTCCTGAGAAGACCAAATTAGCAAGTCATTGTATTTCGGGTAGTGGTAATGTGACTTGTCGCATAGTCCGTACCCAATCCAAGTTCCAGTCGTCGCCGTTGGATTTCGGGTATAATGGTAATGTGACTTGTCGCATAGTCCGTGCCCAATCCAAGTTCCAGTCGTCGCCGTTGGATTTCGGGAAAAGTGGTAATGTGACTTGTCGCATATGCCCTGTGCCCAATCCAAGTTCCAGTCGTCGCCTGAGGAAGTTGGTAACGGTGCGATATAGCACTTTACTCCGTGCCATCAACGATACCTGTGCCACCATATGGTTGTGAAAGATGTTCCACGTTAGCGTGACTGAGTTGGTAGCAAAACATGGTAGCAGAACATGGTAGCAAAACATGGTAGCAGAACTTGGTAGCAAAAGTTGGTAACAAAATAGGTGTACCAATCTAACATCCTCTACAAGTGACGCTTGGGAGTGACATACTTTAAGTGATGCTGAACTTGGTATGTGTGCCGCTTGTGTTGGTGAGCTGCTTCTGACACAACATAATACATGGTAGCATACAGACTAGTAGTTTTAATAATTTAAAGGGATCGTTGTAAACTGCAAGAAAACGAACCCCGCCTACTCCGGCCATCCTGACACGGCTCGCGGAGGCATTTGTACAGACAGTCAAATACACTCTCTTAATTCACGACAAGAAGGTGAGTTCGTCACACATGGTGTCAGGAGTGGGATCCCTATATGTAACTTTTGTATGAGTAAATGTAGTTAATTGTGTTTTCACTATGGCACGCGAAACGCCATTGTTGGAGTTGTCACTTTTGCTGGAGAGCAAGATTAGCGAAATCGACGACTTGATTGCTCAGGTGTCAGAGTCGGTGCGCAAACAAACTGGAGTAGCACCAACTTCGGTTTCTAACTTACGCTGCTCACCGATGACACTTGAAGGGCGCCCTAACCAGTCGTCACTGTCACGCTCGCCAGTGGTGTCACCTCAGCTGTTTGGAGATGCGAATGGAGAGGTGGAGTTGTCAGCTCCGCCATCGGCAAAGCTACTACCTCAGCAGCATCAAACTCCAATGCAGCAGTCGCATTCATCTCGTACAAGTGACCAGCCTGTTACATTTGGAGGACAACCAGATGTAATGCCACACCAGTTTGGCCCGAACCAGCGACGTCGAACAGAGCTCTGGGACCAGAGACGTCATTATGATGTTCAGACCAACAGAAGCAACCAGCTGGCTGTCATACCAGATAGATATGATGGCAAAGGACCTGTGCTGGATTATCTTTGTCATTTCGAAGCTTGCGCTGGAGTTAACCGCTGGACGGAAGTGGAGGCTCTCCAGTACCTGGCTGCCAGCTAGAAAGGAGCTGCTGTCAAAGTTTTAGCACAGCAGACGGGACGTCAGTTGACGTACCAAGAACTCGTGAACCGCCTGAAGCACCGCTTTGGACCTGTTTCGCATTCAGAAGTATTCCTGGCAGAACTGCGTACCAGACGACGCAGACCGAAGGAAAGTTTGCAGGAGCTAGGACAGAGCATTCGCGAACTTACATCCATGGCATATCCTGAATTCGAGGAAGCGGGCCAAGATAAATTGGCTCGAGGTCACTTTCTCGATGCAATAGTTGACCGGGATATCAGAATCGGCCTCTTCCGGGCTCAGCCTCGTACGCTCGATGAGGCAATCCAAGCTGCTCTCAACACAGAAGCCTTCCTGCGGATGGAGAGCGACCGTCGACAGTATAACCGGGTCTTGCTGTCACAGAAGGAAGAACAAGATGTGGCTGTGAAGGATGAAGACACTGCTGACAAATCCATGGGGGTGTGTGAAAATAACACCACTCTCATGATCGAAGCAGTGAGCGATCTAATAAAGAAGAGGGAGAAGGAGCAGCCAGCGCCAGTGCCGAGAAACGACTTGGCATCAAAGACTGAGACACTCCCTAAAAGCGAACAGAAGGAGGACAATCAGCCTTCTGACAAGGAGGACACAGCCAAGGAGGGTACGAATCCTTCAGACGACGGGTGCACACCAGCCAGAGAGGCATCCGAACCAAAGACATCTCAACCGCCACTACCTAGTTCCGAAACTTCACTTCTGTCATCCACGTTCCAGAAAGGACTGTACGTGAAGTTGAACGTGAATGGGCAGGAGGTGATGTTTCTGGTAGACAGTGGTGCATCGCAGTCATATGTCTCAGAAGGAATGTACCTGCGAATGAGACCCGAGCGAAAGCCACCACTTGAACCAGTGACAAGCATCGTTTGTCAAGCAGATGGATCTCGGCTGAAAACAAAGGGACATGCTACCATGGAACTTCAGCTTGGCTCCTGCTTGTGCCATGTTGACTTGGTAGTAGCTGACATAAGAGCTGAGGGCATCCTCGGTCTCGATCTCTTGATTGGTCTGGAAACCACGCTAGATTTCGAGAACATGCAGCTGCATACTCCATGGGTATTTCTCCCATGTATAAACAATGAGAAACAGATATGTGCAGCAACGACAGCACCGACGTTGGTAAAAGGGACAGCGCCAGCCAACCTTACCAGCCTTGCTGAGGACGACACGGAGACCACGCCTCTCGACGAAGGCATATCTCAAAATCGTGTGCCGCCACATCTGGTGGACTTCTGTCAATGCAGTTTGACAGAAACTCCCCCAGAAAGCAATTCATCGGCATACCAGCTTCTGAGAGACGACTTAGAGGTGTTCTCTACAGGCCGAGCAGGGACACGTGTCAGCGTCAGCGTGACAGCACCAGTGGTTGCGGGAAAGCTACCTAGTGGATATCGCCGGTGTGACGACTCTTCCTCACCTGCACGCTATTCTCGGTCACCGGGAAGACCACCTGATTATCTACCCCGATCGAGGAGCCGATCTCCGTTGGGGCACGCCCGTTCTTCTCGGCGTACATCGGATTCATTCTGGTACACCATGCCAGGGTGAAATGTGACATTTCTCGTGTCGACCTGTCTGCTGCAAGGGAGCAGCCAGGTCAGAAAATCAAACGAAGAGACTGTTGAACTCTTAGAAGATGAGTTTGCGACGAACAATTAGTCTATATGACAGTTGGACAGCTTTGAACTAAAGACTGTAGTTGTCTCATAACGTTGTTATGGACTATATGTAGAGTTTTGTAAAGGAGCAAAACGTTCAGTAATTTTGATAGTAGTAAATTTTTGTTGTCATTTTTGCTTCTTCATGTGTTCGGCTCCAGGGACGAAGCCTGTATGGGGAGGGAAGCCATGTAACGAAATTCAGTGAAACCGATTCGATTTAACTGTTTCGATTATAATTTGTTATGATCGATTGTGCCTGTAGTATAGAAATGGGCGCATTATCGGAATGTTGGACAAACATTTTAATGTGGTAGTGCATTATTATGAGTTTTAACATTTATTATTAAATATGTGGTTACTTGTTTGTCGTGGACAAGTTTGGATTATCTTAATACCAACTCCGGTTTAGACCGATGATACATGCGGAATTATAGTAACCATGTACAAGAGATACTGTTAAAACGTATAGTCATTGTACGAATTTTGTAACCACGCCAACATTGTAAATAATTTGAACCATTACTGTGGGTATTTTCCGCATTGCTCACGGTCGTGCGGGATTGCCTCCTCATTCCGCGATAGGAGGAGAGGCATATAAAGTGGCCGTTGTGTGACATAGTCCGCAACAAATAGCCCGTGTATGATAATTTCCAGTGTGTTGTTTATGTTCACTTCTATTTGTAATAAACTGTACATGTGTTCCTGAACTGCTGACTGCACTGTGTCTTCTTGAGGGTGCCACCACAATACAACAAGTTGGAGAGTGGTGGTGGTACATGTTTCTGACTTGGAAGCACCGTTCCTGAGAAGACCAAATTAGCAAGCCATTGGATTTCGGGTAGTGGTAATGTGACTTGTCGCATAGTCCGTACCCAATCCAAGTTCCAATCGTCGCCGTTGGATTTCGGGTATAATGGTAATGTGACTTGTCGCATAGTCCGTGCCCAATCCAAGTTCCAGTCGTCGCCGTTGGATTTCGGGAATAGTGGTAATGTGACTTGTCGCATATGCCCTGTGCCCAATCCAAGTTCCAGTCGTCGCCTGAGGAAGTTGGTAACGGTGCGATATAGCACTTTACTCCGTGCCATCAACGATACCTGTGCCACCATATGGTTGTGAAAGATGTTCCACGTTAGCGTGACTGAGTTGGTAGCAAAACATGGTAGCAGAACATGGTAGCAAAACATGGTAGCAGAACTTGGTAGCAAAAGTTGGTAACAAAATAGGTGTACCAATCTAACATCCTCTACAAGTGACGCTTGGGAGTGACATACTTTAAGTGATGCTGAACTTGGTATGTGTGCCGCTTGTGTTGGTAAGCTGCTTCTGACACAACATAATACATGGTAGCATACAGACTAGTAGTTTTAATAATTTAAAGGGATCGTTGTAAACTGCAAGAAAACGAACCCCGCCTACTCCGGCCATCCTGACACGGCTCGCGGAGGCATTTGTACAGACAGTCAAATACACTCTCTTAATTCACGACAAGAAGGCGAGTTCGTCACAATATATATATATATATATATATATATATATGCAATGCTCTGATAAATCAGATGGTCATCTGCTGGTAATTCTTGAGACCATTAAATGCCAAATTTGTTTCGTGCACCTTATAAACTACAACTTTTTCCAGTTTGGGAATCATTTCAAACAATCAAATAACCGTCATAAACATGGTTCCTATAACCATCGCTGAAATTCAATTATGCCACACGAAAATAACTCAACGGATCGAATCTATTATTTAAGTCTAATCTATGCCTTTAAAAGGGAGGAATATCAACACTGAAGTATCTCTGTCTGTTATTTCGATAGCTTTTAACTTGGCCTGAAAACATCAAACAGGAAACAGGCAAGGAGAGCAGTAAAATACCTCATAATAAGCGAACCAACAAAATAACTCCTGGTGATATTCCAGCCTTTATTTTACTTTCATGGAAGCTTAGATTCAATTCCCGAAATTGTAAGCTCCAATGTGGTGGCTGTGAGCAGACAACCGTGTCAAGTTTGTCATGCTTTTATTCTATGTCATTTATTGTTAATTTTGCCTTCATTCTGTCCTTGTTTTGTTTCTGTTACGTGAATATGGTCCTTCTTGTTTTCTCTCCATTATAGTCTCCTTTGTCTGCTGTCTGCCGAAGTTCTTATCAATTCCCCTCAAAACAGCATGCTAAACTTGAAGCACTCATATACACTTATCAAAAAAAAGAAAGTAAACATTTTTTCGAGTTCATATTGTTCATAGAAGATTTTGATGAAAATCAATGTATATATACCATATTAAAGGTACTTCAATTGCCCATCAAGCTAGTAGGTTAATACCAAAGGAAATTTTATGCATGAGGGAACGCACTCGTTTTTGTCCTCCAAAGCACAGAAGTAAAAATTGCAAAAATTGACATGTTGCCTTTCATTTGCAAATGCATACGATAACAATGACAACAAAAGACCAGTTTAACACAATGAGAGACATTAATGAAATAGCCAAAATAAGGGTTTGTTCTCTTTATCTCTTTATAACCTCCAACAAAAACACAGTGGGAAAGTAGGGGGGGGGGGAATAGGAATTTTCTGTCAACTCAAACTTCAAATGATATAGGGAGTAATATGCATAAACATGGTTAGATGAACAGAATTTTTTTTATTTCATTTTTTAAAGAATTTGTTGTTGTTGTTCATTTTCCATCCGTGAAGATGGCTGGATAGCCCATATTCAGTTACACTAAGCTGGTCTTCCATGGGGTCCAGTTGGATGTTGGGTGGGACCACTTCACCGGGTTAGACACCCTGCTCTTTGCGATGAATGAATGAAGCGGGATCTGTTACGTGCATGAGCTGTGACTCTCATACACGGGACCTCCATTTTATGACCTATCCGAGGGACAGAGTGTTTTGCTCTTGCTAGATGGGACGGTATATGTATACACACAAAATTGCTCAGTCCAGACTCGGGTTCGAACCCGGGCCGCGTGATCGTGAGGCAGACGCGCTACCAACTGAGCCAACTCACCGCCCTTACAATTCACAAGACAAATTAAAGAACTAAACATTATTGACAATTTTCTAATTTGAAAAAAGAAACAACTAAAATTACTGCCATTTTTGTTAATTATTGCTTCTTTTCTTATTTCATTTGAATTTAGTTTTGGCAGAAGATTCTTCATTTTCCTCCATTATTTTTAGCCTTCATTGATCTTTTGGGCTTTAAAGATATCATAGAGATCATAGGTTTATTTTTGCAAGTTAATTCATGTTGCTTTTTGTGTGAGATTTTTGTTTGTTCTCATTGTTATATGGAAGAGCGCCTACGCATGAATGACAACTTGCTCAGTTTTGCAATTTTCACTTTTGTGCCCTGGAAGAGAAAAACAAAGGTGTTCACTCATGCGTACATTTTTCCTTTTTGTTGACCTACTGGATTGATAGCCAATTAGATCATCTTTAATATGGTGTATAATACATTAACTTTTAGCCAAATGTTATATGAGAAATATAATCTCGAAAAAGTGTTTACTTTCTTTTTTTGCTGAGTGCACATTTGTTTTTTGTTTTTTTCCTACAGGAATGCAGAAGCATATGATTCACAAGCATTTTCTACCAGTGAACAAAGTGAAAGAGGAACGAAATCTTGCTTACAGCCAACAGACCCAAGATGTGATTTAATGGGCGACTCTTCACTTTTTGTAATGGTAATGTCATGCATTTCTAGAATTTGCAATAGCATTATGCTACTCAGTATATATCGAAACCTTCCAATTTGTATTTTTTGGGTTGTTTACGTTTCCGACCAGCATGGCTCAATTGTTTTTCCCATTTTGCCAAAAAGAAAACAATGTTTACAGTCAACTCATTACTCTCCCCCTTAAACGCATCTAAATTCAAATGGCTAATGATGACGTTAATTTAAATTTTGTTATTATTATTATTGTATTACATCTATGACTGTCTTCACAGAATGTGCTGACAACCCTGGGCCTTTACAGTCATTCTATACAGAACCATCAAAGAGGTGATTCGATTTTTGTTCCAATGATCGGTTAGTCTACACTACATTACAAATAATTTGTATTAGGTTGTAAATCAAGTGATTCCGAAAAAAAAAAACACTCACCATGATTCTATGAGCCAATTTCTTATTTCGCACTATTTATTATACAGGAAGTTTTAACAAGAAAATGAATCAGTCGAAATGTGATTGTACGGATATTGATGTTTCGGAGACTTGGATAAACAATTTCCCATTTTAAGAGGAATTCAAAGTTTATTTGATGAAATCGGGTTTAGAATGACTGAAACATCCAAAAACAAAGTAAAACAAAGCGATTGTTTATTAGAATTGCTCTTTTTTGGATATCTCCGCCATATCAAAACCAATTTTCATCAAATAAACGTTGAATTCCTCATAGAACTACATGCTCTTTCATGTTTCATAAGAGGTTTCTCATTATTTCACCAAAACATGTTAGAAACCCGAAATTAGGTCTCAACCAAAACTGTACGATCCCTTTAACGTGGTTTACCAATGTAATATGAAAACAATCAAAGAAACAAACATGTCACTGCAGGAAATCGAAATGCCGCCAACTCACGAATATTTGCAAAATTAATCGCAGAACTGCAAAATATATTTCGCAACTAGTAACGTGTTTGTTTGTTTGTACTATAATATCTACAACACAGGCCTATAGTCCTTCCTGGCATGGATGGATATGGATCCATTCAGAATAGTCACACATTTTCCAGTACGATAGATGGAATTCACGAAGGAAGTTTAGTTTCTTTCGAGAGATTACGCAAATTTCTACTGCTTAAATTCCTTTGACATATCACTTGCGCCAACAGACAGCCAATGATGAATGCATGTGGTAGGTACGCCTCTTTCACGATTATTTTAGTTTCTGGAATTGATAAACCATGGATTTGATTAAAAATATCTTTGTAAGTTTTTGCTAATACAGGGGCCGCAGAACGGTTTGTAAGTAGGGAGGGGGGAGGGGGGAGGGGGCTTGAATGTAGGCAAGGGTCAATGATACCCCCACTTAAACGGGAAGGATCTACGGATGGAATCTTCGGAAGTGTGGATGTAGATATTCGTTTTTATTTTTGACTTACAGATCCAAAAAGGTGCGGGGCAACCCTCCCCCTCCCGGCAATATGTACCAATGTAAGGTGTATGCGTGCAAACAAGGCAAATTTCCTACGTTGACAATAAAATAGAACTGAATCGAACTGAAGATCATGCTGACATGCGCGATATCCATGCTTTCGGTGGTGATACATATACCAAGAGTGATAAGTCGGAGTGTAATTGCGCCAAGTGGGGGCCTACATAGTAGAGTTGTTGTTGTTGTTGTTGTTGTTTTAATTAATACCTGATCACAGTGGATTCGACTTTGACTCTGCGTATGTAACTCTAGTTATTGACCCGAATGTCCTTCGATAAACTGCGTTTCTTCCTTCGAATCCGGTGCCAAACCTTAACCGAGGTGAGAAAAGACTCACTCTACCTCCGAGTGGTTCCTGGACCGTGGAATGGCGCACGTTTATAAAACTCTCCTTTGGTGACCCCCAAGGGGCAGAGACTTTTCTAGAAGTTTGGAAACAATTGCCCTCTCTTGAAATAATCTGACGGTACTTTTTAACAGCTGTAACGATCTGCCAAAACTGCACTTGGATTTCATCCTCCTTTTATCTCGATTTTTCAAGAAGTTTTGACACAATGTGGCGGAACCAAGATTGGGGGTATGCTTTTTTTCCTCTCTTTTTATTATTTTTTTTTTTTTACATCTCGACTCAAAGTTACTTAAGTTTAATTTCACTACTTCATTTATTTTTTCGTCATCATCTTACCTTTTGCTTCACTTGTAATCAAACTGACTGTGTTGTACCGCTATAACAGGTAATGTGAATAGAGTAAGGAACAATTTCCGCGAAAACCCATCCAGTATAACTATACGTAACCCCATCAGTTCTGTATACGCACGATTAGTGCATGTATGAAATAGACTATGTGCGCATCTATTTACCTTGTATCATTATCATATATGCGATCAGTATCATATCAATAGCTATACTTTGATCAATCTTTCTGTGAGGTGACATATTAATTGGCAATAAATTTTGGGAGATTAAAGTTTATGGTTCTGTCTTAAATTGTCATATATGTATATATATATATATATATATATATATATATAAACATTACTCGCACTGATTTCGTGCAAATCTCGTAACATTGAATCCTTCTCCAAATCAGAATACCCCGAATGATTCAGGGGCCCTTGTCATAAAGATTAATCTTGTAGGATTGATGCAATTCAACAAAATACATTTATGCTCGATCTGCTAAAAACTTGTGCTTCAAATCAAGTGTATAAGTATATATCGTTTCGTTATGAAATAGACTTACGATTAATCGTAACCTTTAATGAAGCGGGCCTCAGACCTGCTGATTTAATGAGTTGAAGGATGATCATTATTTCTCTCTCTCTCTCTCTCTCTATATATATATATATATATATATATATATATATATATAGGTATATATATATATATATATATATATATATACTCAACCAAAGAAGTAAGTTTCCCTCTAGCATTTTTGGATATATCTCAAAAAAGTATTTTACCGATTTTCATATTTCAAACGGGAATGGAGATGGAATTTTATTACTCATAACATGAATTGCATGTTATTGCCACCAGATATCATTACTGGTGTGAAAAATGCATTTTATGTCAAAATGCATGGAAAAAATTGCTCTTTAGCCTTATTGATTATGGACATATCTTGCCTAACAGATGTCACCCTTGGTCGGCCACTTCTTAGCAGATCTTTGACCTCTCCAGTTTCCTGAAACTTTGCTCTAAGTTTCCTTAAGCCATTGGGCGAAACGTCTAGTCTCCTGGCCACCTCCTTAACCGGACCCCAGCTTCAAGAAAAGCTGTAGCTCTCCCTCTTTCAAAAATTTGCAGACGCGGCATGATGCAAAATGGCCATAAGCAAATTAACGTGATCAACCCAAATTGGAATTAAAAAGCACATGGCTTCGACCAACATTTTCATATTGAAAAGGCCTATTGTTTAAAAAGTATGAATAACATCTGTTTAATAGGGAAGCACATTGTACCGGAAGAAATTCCTGAGAATTACATAACAATTTAAAAAAGGTCATTTGCTAACTTGCATAGGAAATGTACACAATACGCTTCATATAACTGCGAAGTGCAACTTTTTTGTCCATGCATTTTGACATAAAATGCATTTTTTTCACACCAATAATGATATCTGGTGGCAATAATATGCCATTCATGTTATGAGTAGTAAAATTGCCTATCCATTCCCGTTTGAATTATGAAAATCGGTAAAATACTTTTTGAGATATATCCAAAAATGCTAGGGGGAACTTACTTTTTTGGTTGAGTATATATACATATATATATATATATATATATATATATATATATATATACGGTATGTATAAGATCGGGGAATTCAAGGGTTAATGTGAACTTCTAGTTCAAGGGCGCACTTAACTGCTGTCGATAATGATTGCGGTTACAGGAATTTTTGGCATTTTCCTCTGTGAACCACTTTGATTTTTATACCTTTTGTGTGCTCTATCGCTTGTATTTCCTTAAAACTTACCACAAAGGCGGAAAAGAGCAAATTATGGTGTAATCTTATCATCGCGGTTCGGAAGTCGGTAAATTCTGAATTCGAGCAGCTTTGAAAATTACTTTCACTTCGATGTTTCAGTTGCTACGTTGTTGTATATACGCTCTTTGGTTTTGTATTTCGCAAAACTTTCTCCTCATCCGAGGTATTCACTGAGTCAACGGAACAGATTACTTCACAGAAAAAAATGATTTCCTATGTGCGTTGCAAATGCACCTTTATTAATAAATTACATGGCTGACATTGACATTCTTTTTGAATAATTCACTGAAGGTAAAAAAAAAGAAAAAAAATCTTTTTATGTCAATCAATATTCAACTGTTACGCTCTCCCTGCAAATGTAATGTAAATGTAATGTAATGTTTCAGAACGCTTCTGTATTTAGGTTCTTAAGATGATGACTAGCTTTAGAACGGTAATGTCTACATAAAATGGCGAATGAAGAAGACTGAAAACATAACTACATAATGTAGTGTATTACCAATTAAGACTATGAACACGGCATGAAATAAAGTTTAAGTTTCACAGGAACGTGTACCAGTCATATCAAACTAAAAAATCCATCGAAACCTGTTTCCGTTATAGACGAAGTTTGTGAAAAAAAGAATAATGAAAAATCTTGCACTGAAGTGCTTTATTCTTTATCTTTCAGCACTTGAATTGAAAGTAGGCAAAATGTTAAGTATAGTTATAAAGTCATATTCTGACATCTCTTTTGGAATTTGCTTATGCTCTGAGTTACTTTATTTTGAATTGTAACAGGCAACATAGAGTTGATTTCTCGAATACGTATGATGTGAAAACACTTGAAATACGATTTTTCAATATGTGTTTGTCTTTACGACTTTCCATATGTCTTTCTCTATACGGCAGCTATTACGAACAGTTTTAATCAAATAAAAGATAGTCTACCACTTCCATTTTGCATTATCATTACATTTTTACTTCACTTTATTTCCACCATGTCGTAAATCTCTTCAAACTTTTGTTAAGGTCTGAACTGCATTACATTTACAACCCTTCTCTAGCCCATGCTTACAATGCAATTCTAACTGTTGGTAGATTTAGCTGCATCACTCAGCAGCGCTTGGCTGGTGCATGAGAACTCCATGTCCATGTAAACACACATAGATGGAGCTGTGCTACATTTATACAGTTACCAGGTTTTGCCATAAGCGGTTTCTGACGTACTGCCACTGATCTCTAACATAAAGATCCGTGCATGCTATCAACAAGTGTTATTGCTATTACAAGTACGATAAGCCCATCATAATATCATACAGGTTATCAAATTCTTTCTATTAAAAACGTGCGACGCTGCTCAGGTTTTCGACGTTAACTCGTACTGTATACCCTATATAGCTATACGTGATGAGGCATAGCATAGGAGAAAAAAATGCATTCGTTCTTGCATAAGAAAGTTCGATGATATGATTAAATCATAGGTTTCGATTCCATCACATTTTCAATGATTTACACAGGTATAATCTCACATCTATCTATGAGTCTACGGCAAAGTAGATTTATTCCTCGGTATAGTCCCTCTGATACAATACAGATGGAGAGACTCACAACTCACGCACCGAAATGATCCCACTTCATTCATTCACCGCAAAGAGCAACCCTGCAACGATTTTTAAGTTACCTTTAGAACATAGGTAACGTATTCATTCTCCATAATAATTCCACACCTTTGGATTTTGGGACAGTTTTACAAGCTCTATTATTATAGGCCTCATCATATTTCGGTAACTTCTTTGCGACATCTTCATAATTATCATGATTCGACCATGAACATTTGTGTTCAGTATGTTGTGGGTTTTTTTTGCGATCACAAGACATGGTTGTATACATTAAATTTGTATTCTCTCTTGTATTACTTTCAATGACTTTCTTATTTCTTTAAGAAAAATGGAAACATAACATTAAATTGAACTAAAACTGAAAAGAACTGAACAGGAGATTGAGAGAACATTTATGAATACCTGACTAGATATCAAAGGAGTGTCGCCAGGATGTTTGTTATGACATTCGTTATTTTTTTTTTCTTTTACTAGTCATTCTTGTTTCCTAATTTCAAGGCTCCAAAGGAATTCGAAAATTGTTGGGAAATGTTGTTAATAAACAAATAACACATTTTGAAATATGATAGGTAACAGCAACTCTATTTCGAATTATTGTTAGATTATTAAATCTACATTTGTTTTATATTTTCATGTCGAGTGATTGTAATTACTTTCCAATCATTAAATGCCTAAACCTACTACAAAGATTCCAAACACATTTGACGGACCGAGCACCCCCTACCATCCCCAGCCTCTGAATGAAATAATAAAGTGAATATATTCTAGATTCTTTTCGTGGGTTTTAACTCTCTTTCAAGGTTTGGTTTTTAAGTCAACTCCTGCAACCCATCAAACAGTCCGTATAGTGGAAAGGGTAATTTCTGTATATATATTTTTAAAGCACAATATCAACATGTTACCATTAGTGTCTTTTATCGTATATGATTATGCATTTTCTTTTCTTTCATTTTCTTTTCTGTAATAAAAACGTTGAAACAACCAATAATGAAATTGAAACTAAATGAAACTTTACAATCAATCATGATAAAAGTTACTCATGTTAATATTAAAGTGCAAAATGCCATTAAAACCAACCGACGTTTGCTGTTAAGAGTAAACAGAGAAATTTCAATATATTAAAGTCACGGTTGACGCAGAATCGCATTGGGACGTACATATTGAATGATTTTGTACCAAAATTAGTAAAATGGTTACTTATATTTGTCGGCTATATTGTAAATATTCAAGAATTGAAGTTGATGCATAATTAATTTTGTTAAATCACTTACTTAAATACGGTCATACAATGTGGCGATCCGCAAACAGTTTCCCTCTTTCAGACTCTAAAAGATAAAAAATGGATCCTTGAAACAATTTCAAACATTAAACTCTAATCTTATACTTATTCGTACGCAGAGCTGCATCTGTATCTGATGATTTACCTGAACTTGCGTTTCACTTGCGTTTTTGGTCATCTTAAACAGTACCACCCTTATTTTTTGTTTGTTTTTTGTTTTTTGCCTTTTTAACCAAGCTTTCAAGACTATGACAAAAAAAAATCAAAAGGTGTGATAATTATTTCTCATGTTTTACATTTTACCCTGCTTTCCTCTTCATTCGCAATCTATTTCATCCATGTTTTCTAAATCAGTTTCTGTATTGTTTACTGTGAAACATCTTATGTTTCATGTATTTGTAATGTTTTTTTTTAAATTACCCATAGACAGTCAACAAACCATCTCGGGAAGTAAATGTAATGTGTAACTCCAGTACAAGGAAATGACATGGATAGTCTATATAGAGGAATGTATATATTCTGACTGTTTGGGAAAATGGTCTTGTAAATCATTTTCAATTGCGGGTTTCATGGAACACCAGACCTATCAAGTAAATGCTTTATCGTCTTTCCTGTGATGGGTTGTATGTGGCACTTTACTATAGAACATAATATTATACTACATGTGTTTATTCTAACTTCTTTTCTTTCTTTCTTTTTTGTCAAATAAGGAAACACACAGACTTCGACAGTAAGTTTAGATGCATTTCTCCAGAACAAGGAAAAAAATGGCATCAATAGCCTATTCTGTATATAGTACATGTGGACAATGTGTGATTACATTTTCACAAAATTGGCAAAATATTAAAACAATATATGTTTGTCACAAATGTGTTGAATGTTCACCTTCCTTGACCTAGGTTTAATTGGATGACTGAGAGAGCGTGTCTTTGGGGATTTTAGGACTTTTACTTGACTTCGACCCTTTCATAAGTTTATGCATTGAGTAATTTTCAAGGTACGAAGAAAAAGTGCAATTTCTGTATTGAATAGTAAATTGCTACCATTTTCATCTGGCCTTTGACCCTAAGATTCAAAAGAGAATCACTGTCAGGCAGAACATGCATAAATATATACTAAGATTCAAGATAACTTGAGCCACTTCCGAGATATGGAGGAAGAGGTAAACTTCAGCACTTTCACTTGATTTTGGACCTTTTGACCTTTGACCTTTTTGCCCCCCCCCCCCAAAAAAAAAAAAAAATCCCAGAGAATCTCTATTGGGTTATACATGCATATACCAAGTTATTGAAAAAATAATCCTGCAAGCATTGCATTTATAATGAGGGAAATAATAACATTTTCAAGAGTTGCCCTTGACTTTTAACCCCTGATCTTTGACCCCATGAACCCAAAATTCACTAGATAATCACTGCCAGTCAGTACAGGCATATGTTCTATGAAGATACCTTGAACCATTTGCAAGATATGGAGAAAAAAGTAAAATTCTAACATTTTACTCGACCTTTTGACCTTTGACCTGATGACCCCAAACTTTCACAAGAGAATCTTAATTGGGTAATATGTATACACTAAGTTTCAGGAAAATATCTTCAGGCATTGCATAGATAATATATGGGGGGAATAGTGAAATTTTGAGCATCTGACCATGACCTTTTGACCTTTGACCTTGAGCATGTGCACCCAAAAGTTGATTGGCACAACTTTACCACCTTATACACACACATGCCAAGTTCCATTGTAATACCTCAAAAGGTTTTTTAGTTACGCTGTCCGCAAAATTCATTACGAACGGACGGAAAGACGGACGGACGGAAGGACACGGACAACCCGAAAACATAATGCCTACGGCACCACTTCGTGGCGGAGGCATAAAAATACATGTATAGAACGTTTCGCGGTGATGTCGCAATGTTCGTTGCTTTTGCTTGTGGCAATCAGAGCATATGACACGTTATGAGCATGTGTGGTAGCGTGGCCGAGCGGTCTAAGGCGTCGGTTTTAGGCACCGATCATTTCGATGGCGTGGGTTCGAATCCCATCGCTGCCAACAAATTTTGATTTTCTACTTCAACTTATTACGTCGCATCTTCAAATTGCATGAGTATGATATGTTTTTTTTTTTCTCCTCTCGACGATATTCATCAGTCCATTACGTGATTTCCAGAGATATCAGTGAAAAAGTGATGAAACATTGGCCAAAAAACAAGAAGATACCAAACGCTCCTGAAGCAACAAATGAATTTGATTACTGTGTACGCACACTTGAATAATGAAAGCAGTCTGGTCGCTTGGGAATTTGATTACTGTGTAGGCACACTTGAATAATGAAAGCAGTCTGGTCGCTTGGGAATAGTAACAATGTTTTGCCTCATTCTCTCTCTCTCTCTCTCTCTCTCTCTAATTATATGTATGTATATATATATATATATATATATATATATATATATGTTTATATATATTTATTCATTCATTTATCTATCTATTTATTCATTTATTCATTTATCTATTTATCTATTTATTTACTTATTTAGACGTGAGACAGTAAGGTATTCCACGGGAGACGTAGCTTCTTCTTCCTATTTCCTTTATTTTGTGTTTATATTTGCACACGCCATGACAGAGAGGTTTGTGGTTTTGTTATTTCACATGCATGTATGTCTTGTTATAAATATCACTGGCAGAGGCACATTATTATTTTCTCATTTTGTTTGCATAGATCCTGATGAAGGCCGAAACGTCCGGAAGCTCGAACACAAAATAAAGGAAATATGAAGAAGAAGCTACGTCTCCTGTGGAATACTAAACTGTCTTACGCCAATAATAATGTCTCCACGACTGTATTATATGTGTAAAGATGTGATAGTTGATTGCAACTACAGTGCTTACCTATGTGTTTGTGTATACACACATCATTGCATTAAATTTGGGGTAGATCGTGTGCCCACGATGTCAAAAAATAAAAAAAAAATAAAAACACGAACGGGTAGATAATGCGACTCGATTCTTACCAAGATTTGCACAATGCGCAAATACACTGGCACGAGGTCAAAGTCCAGATAATGTCTTTGGAATATACGAAACCAACCAGGGGGCAATCTCATTAGATACTTAGTCAGTAATTTTCACTGACAAATTGCTCTCTGCCAATCAGATGTTTAAAGACTGTTTAAAGACTTTTAAAGATACTGAAATCAAGGATTTCGATATCTCTAAAGAGTTGTCAGCCACTACGAAGTTTAATGAGACATTGCCCTAATACTGTTTACTGTCACTCCCACTGTTTCCCCACCGGCATTCGAGGACGTCTGGTGAGAGAGGGAATGATGTATCTTCAGCAGCTTTGGCCAAGGATTCCGACCAGGCGTTCATGGAGTCACGTGACCCTGTCCTGTCTCATCAAGAAGTTCATCACGAAAAAGAAAAAAAATACACTGATGTTTATGACTACATTCATACATTCAAGGAGGCTCAAGAGATTGGAGTTACGACTGTCGTTATTTCCCATTAATCCATGTTCGATGCCGCCACTCAAAAATATTGTGCCAAACTGGATCTGCCTCACAGAAAGGAAGACAATAATGAGTCATGCCTCATTGCATAATGACAACCCACTCTACGAGGATTTTTCTTTATGATGGTGATTACTTTCCGCCATCCCTATTCATAAAGATGAGCGATACAGTCATAATGCTAAAGACAGGGGGATGCTCGACTCAAAATTGGGCAAATATTGCTAAAATAACAAACACAGTGAGACAGAAAAACAATCACAACAACAATCAAAATTACTCAACTGGACATGTCCTGGCACTAATCTTACACATTGACGTATAAAGAGTTCTACTCAAGATTTTTTTTTTTTACCATGTCAGTTTTAATTGCTGATATTAAACGGAAAAGTGATGAGATCCGCTGTTCTTGAGGATTAAGTTTTACACATTTTCACAACGTACAGGTCTGATTTACACTTTTGCAGATATTTCTGGAAGGGATTGACTCATTGAGAACATTTCATTACATTTAATGAATAAACAAGTGAAATATACCCGATATCACGTTAGAGTTCAAAATGAATCTTCAGATTGCTCAGAAATGATAGCGGCGTCATGCCTCGATCATCAAAGGCACAAACTTAATTATGCACCTGTGGAATTCTTTCGTGCATCACTAGCAAACCAAAATTTGTTTGAATAGTTATAACCAGTTTGAACTCGACCAGCTCATGAACCTCCTAGCTTGACAAAATGTTGTGTTTTCCTATTAGCGCTAGCAGTCATAACAGAACACACCCAAATTTGTGTAAAAAAAGTGTAAATTTAAACAAATTTCCACAATTAATCTGCCTCTTGGTTTTCGTAAGGGTGGTCGGCAAAAATTTCCGTTTTTCCAGTATTCTATGGCGTGAGAAGCAGAATAAGTTTTAGGAAAGTTTGTCTCGAACTTCTAATGGAATATTCTTTGCGTTCCCTTACCTGCTAGACTGTATAACCATTTTATTTCGATGGTTGACGTGTCGAATACTTTAATCATACAGTTGGTGGTGAATAAAGTCTAATCGGTACAACATTGCAACAAAATAATATGATGTACCTCTCCTCCAATATAGTATAAGCGTTTGTCAAACACCACAACGCAACTGTTACTTTCAGGTTCAATTTCCATTTTAGAAATACACACCTTGTACTGCAGCTTTAGTTTAGCTATGGTCGCATGTGTAAAGATTGATATGAATTATTTGAACGCAAACATTACAAACGAAAACCAAACTTGTCTGCTGCTTCTGATACACTGGATTCAATACTTAAAGGGGATGGCTAGTAACTGATCAGTGGGAATCAGTGGAAATGCTGGGAGATGATTGTTCCAATCCTTATGGGATTCATTCTAGAGTTCATTGTATATCTATTGTTGTGTGAAAATGATTTGCTTCAGAATGGTCTCATATTCAAGTAATGTGCAATTTAATGCTTCCAGGTTAGCGTCCCTGGTCAGTGACGGAGCATTAATCTGCACATTACTTGAATATGAGACCGTTCTGAAGCAAATCATTTTCACACAACAATAGATATACAATGAACTCTAGAATGAATCCCATAAGGATCGGAACAATCATCTCCCAGCATTTCCACTGATTCCACTGATCAGTTACTAGCCTTCCCCTTTAAACGGCGGAGTGCACGGTAGCGTGGCCGAGCGGTCTAAGGCGCTGGTTTAAGGCACCAGTCATTTCGATGCCGTGGGTTCGAATCCCACCGCTGCCAAAGTTTACTCTTTTCTTTTTCCATTTTGTTTATTTGCAATCACCAAGTACAATTACTAATGCCGGCAATTTCATTAAGGGATTAGTCCACCAAATAAATAGTACTTTAAAAAAATCTAGAACGTCAGAAGAGTAGGACTATGTGTTTGTAAGCAAGTGCAAAAATAAAGCAATTTAAAAAAAAAAGAAAGTATATACCTTGGTATAGCTGAATAAAAACAATACATGTAAAAAGCAGATTCAGTACTAGATGAAACAATAACAGTCGAGTCTTTGGGTGTGCAGAAACAGACTGGAACAACTCCCAGATTTTTGTGTAAAACATACTACCGTTTATTAGTCAAGATACAGAGCATATCAAATGTACTGCAAAGGAAAAAATATACAGAAAACATAACAATTGCGACTGAAATTACTGCAATGCAAATTGAACATTTACATACACAAAGTGCTAGAAAATATTTTCGCCTAAAAATGTCGCAGGCAACTCTTAGATTGAGTGATATCTACAGCAATGTTTAGACTGTGCAATAGTCTTCTGATGGCTAATACTATATATGCTCGGGAAGATTGACGCTGATTCATTCCAGGCGTTTTGTAACTCTCGATTTTTCTTACCTCAATCATACCCGACATTTTTACATTTCATTTTTGTCCTCCAGTGGTAAGACGATTGAAGATGCCTTGACATTTTATGAATGTCAAAGAACTCGTCCTATGAGGTTATGAATCGTATAAGTATAGGTATCTATTTACTTTATAACTACGTCTATTTAAAATTTCAATCTATTTGTCATTGAATTGTTATATTTGTGTTTATGAATTTAGAGAAAATGCAGAAAGCAAACATTCGAATAAACATCTGATAACGTGGGCGTCACCAGGGGGGGGGGGGGTGCGCTGGGTGCGAACGCACCCCCCTTCAGAACCTTAAAAAAAAACAACAAACAAACAAAACAAAAAACAAAAAAAAAAAACGCTTCAGTCTGCGAGCGACCTCAACGCCGGACGCTAAATAATTGTTCTTTTTTATGTCTTATTTTTTTTTTATCACCAGGAGGAAAGAAAACAAACAACAAAACAAAACAATAACAAAACAATAACAAAAACTAAAAACAAAAACAATCGCACCCCGGCTCTGGCAGCACTGATGCTATACCATACAGTGTTTACTATCTATCGACCGTACTGTATACGTATAAGGTATATTTCATTTGTTGTGCAACGGATTATCAATTCAGAAAATGCAAAAGCTCCATCGCATGGGAGGGAGATAACCCGCCCACACCCTCCCTCGTTATAGGTCTCCAATCAGTGGCGTAACTGGAGGGGGGGGCACGTGCCCCCCCCCCCCTCCCCAATCCGCTGGGGGAAAAAATATCAAAATGGTAATTCAAGAGTTAGTAAACTGCTTTTGAAATTGACATGAAAGGGTAAGCAAGAAATTTTTTTTTTCTCTAAGATTTCTTTCAACCATAATTAAAGAGCCATCAATAATTGTGTGAAACATTGTTCAAAAAGCCCGGAGCCGACAAAAGATTGTGATTCCTCGTGATTCCTGGTTGGCATTCTGAATGATAAGCAGGATGGAGCAGTGTACTCAGAACATCCCAACGGCAAAGAGTCGCTGCAATGTTGCGCAATGTGATGTAGAATATACACCTTTATACCTCACACTTCGTTATATCAAAGCTAGATCACTGAGTGTTGCTTTACAAACTATAGTCTATATTAAAATGCCTTGCATTACCAATAATAAGACTTGACCTGGGCTATTTCCGAACTTTTCCGTGTATAAAACACACACACACACACAAACACAAACAATTAGGGGATGCTCTTAAGTGCAGATTTTGGACATCCTTCCCCCGCTTGGTCACTTCGACGCCCCCTCGCTGGTCATACCTCCCCCAATCATGAACATAAACCGACATCCTTGACTACCAGTGGCGCACCGCCCCCCCCCCTAATTTCCAAAGCGAAAAAACATAACTACAAACGGCAGTTTTTGGACTGTAAAATGTCAAATTTTCACGCTCGCTCGCTCCGCTCGCTCGTATTTAATCGCTATGCCATTTTCCTGATGTTGCTGCCAGTATTAAATTGCCAGTAGTTGCACCCGGTGCGCCCCCTTAATTTCCAAAGCGAAAAAGAATAGCCACAAACGGCAGTTTTTAGACTGTAAAATGTCAAAATTTTGAAGCTCGCTCGCTCCGCTCGCTCGCATTTTAATCAATTCAAACTTTAGTTCATTTTTTCGAAAAGAACATAAACATTTCACTTTCTTGGGGAACATAGAATAAGGTTGCATAATCAAAACAAAGTAAATTGAGAAAACATAATATTGTGGAACCTTGGGGTAACAAAAAGGTTGTAAGGAAAATTGATTGACTGAAGTGATACGGACGATATGATCGTTATGCCATTCTCCTGATGTTGCTGCCAGTAATTGCCAGCAGTTATGATCGGTGTGCCCCTCCCCTTAATTTCGAAAACGAAAAAATATAGCTGCAAACGGCTGTCAAAATTTTCAAGCTCACTCGTTCTGCTCGCTCGCATTTAATTGTTATGCCATTTTCCTGATGTTACTGCCAGTATAATTGCCAGCAGTTGCGCCCTGTGCGCCCCCTTAATTTCCGAAGCGAAAAAATATAGCTACAAACGGTAATTTTTTGACTGTAAAATATCAAAAATTTCAAGCTCGCTCGCATTTAATCGCTTTGCCATTCTCCTGTTGTTACTGCCAGTAATTGCCAGCAGTTGCGCCCGGTGCGCCCCCCCCCCCCCCCGCCTTAATTTTCAAAGCGAAAAGATGAGGCTAAAAACGGCATTTATTAAACAGTGAAATGCCAAAATGTTCGAGCTCGCTCGCTTCGCTCGCTCGCATTTAATCGTTGTGCCATTCTCCTGACGTTGCTGCCAGTAATTGCCAGCTGTTGCGCCCGGTGCGCCAACCCCTCTTTAATCTCCAAAGCGAAAAGATAGAGCTAAAACGGCAGTTTTTGGACTGTAAAATGTCAAAATTTTCAAGCTTGCTCGCTCCGCTCGCTCGCATTTAACCCTATAAAGCCCAAGGGGGGGCACATTGTGCCCCCCTACCAGATTTCCATTTGCCACTCCTTCGCCCTTTATCCGATTTCAACTAAATTTGGTGACTTTTCCTAAAATCTTATTGCGAACATTTTGATATATAATTTAGCTATATTTGATGTTGCTGGTTGCCATGGTAACCATAAACTGACAACCATGTCAGTCAGATTTTGCATCTTTTTTCTGTTCACATTTTATTTAACAGCATTACAGTGGATGAAATGGGTGTTTCTTGGCTGAAATTTGTTGAAGGAGCAAAATTTGAAGTAATTATGGTCCTGGAAAGTTTTTCTTATTATTTCCTTTGTTTTTATGAGACAAAGGCATAAAACAATAGATATAATAGAGATAATTGAAAAAAATAATATTTTCTAAAGATTGCCCTTCTATTTTGTGTTATTTTGATTCCCTCACCCAAGTTATGCCTCTAATATCATTAGTTCATCATATCATCAATTTGCAATCTTGAAATTCCACTATTATGCAAATATGAAGTGTCATAATTATACATGTACCCATCCGAAACATTTCATCTCAGGTCTCATAATGTATTCTTATGTTGACATGAATAGCGCCCCCATGTGGTGACCTTGAGAAATTTCAACCGTAACAAATAATAACATTCCACTTGCTTATCATTTGTGACAAATATGAAAATGATTGGTCTTTAATAAGACATATATAATTGGGATAAAGAAATTATACAGAAAAATCATGTTTTTGGCATATATCCTATGTATTTCTTTATATTTTGGAAAATAGCGCCCTCCATGGGTGACCTTGAGAAAATTCAAATGTACGGTCATGTAGAGTATGAGTTACTCTACCCATGTGCCAAATATGACGATGATACATCAAATAATAAAAAAGTTATATAGGGGGGGGGCACAATGTGCCCCCCCTTGGGCCTGCGAGGGGTCAAAATAGCTTGGGCTTAATAGGGTTAATCGTTACGCCATTATCCTCATGTTGCTGCCAGTAATTGCCAGCAGTTGCGCCCGGTGCGCCCCTTCAATTCCAAAGCGAAAAAATATAGTTACAAACCGCAGTTTGAGATTGTAAAATATCACAATTTTCAAGCTCGCTCGCATTTAATTGTAATGCAATTATCCTTTTTTTTTCTTCTTACAAGAAGTCCCTCCGTGGGAGGGGTATCCCCCTCCTACACCCTCTCCCGCTCGGTTGCTTCGCTCCCTCGCCGAGGATCTCACACCGTCACATAATGTACCCCCGTAATAGTCCTTCATAGTATTTTTATTTTTACCATAATAGACACGACTTTTACACTCTTGTTTTATAAAAAGTTCCCACCGTGGGAGGGGGTATCCGGCTAAGACACCTCATGGCTGCGCCCAGTGCCACAAAATGTCTGCTGCCCTCAACGAACCCGAATCGGTCAATACAATCACATGTAAATTATGTACAACACAGTGTACATAGAGCATGTGTAAATGTACATGATGACACAGGAGCCAATAAATCAAATAAAAAGAAAATCTCACAGTTTACATTTACTGTCAAAACGCACCCCCTTGAAAAAAAGCTGGTGACGCCCCTGGATAACATTTACAGTTTGTCTGCGAGAAAAGAAATGAGAATATAAGATCAGATTGGACTTTGCAAACTTCTTACAATAATTATACTGTTACTGACTATAATTTTGAATCATGATCACTATTGAACTGACGATTGATGTTATCACAGTAATGAAGCTAAAAAGATTGTACATCACATTAATAAAGACATTTTCAACGTTAATGAACGTATAGCCAAACAAAATGTTCGCGAACGTTTAGAGATCAGTAGATCGATTTATGTGCAAACGTTACCAGTAACTCATTATATTTTGTATATCATGTTTTCGTCATACCTTACCACAGTAAATCACACCTTTGTCCTTTGAATTCCATTTACACTCTCATGATGGGCTTGGTTTCTTTTATCATTGTTTATGATTAAGCAATCCGTTGCTACGACCCCGGCTACGACCCTACGTTTTCTTCTCCTTTAATGAACAGCTTCCCTGGCTTCTATATGAATGAAATGATGACGCAAGCACATTTTAGCTCGGCGCTAACAGAAGTAGAGAATGAGGGGCACGCATCTTTCGGCCCGATGGGTGTTGGAGGAATCATGTTTAATTTGGAAAACATTGAATAAGTGAGATAAATTACACTTATTTGCAACTGCTCATTGATAATTAGCTTTGTTTTCTATCACATTCTCATACTTAGTATATCCCCAAATAAAATGGATTAGGCAAGGAGTGCAAAGTGAATACACTTCTTTCCGCAGTGTCTGAAAGTCAAGCCAAACCAAAACTTTAAAAAAAGCAATAAAGAAACGAAGTAAGAAGGCACCCATTGACGAAGGAGGAAATTATGATTGTATTACACGATAAGTAAGTAAAGAATGTTATCAGTGCTATACAGAAGACAAGTTTCAAGAAAAATAGTGTTAAATCATTGTACATAGTATGTACATGCGCAGTAATAACGGTCTACGCATTGGCTTCTTCAGGTTTTTGCGTTTATTTTGTCCCTTTTCGACAAAAAGATCAGAAAAGATAAATAGTACTGTGTGATCTGACTCAAACTGAACTGGAAGCCGTACTTAAACACGGCCTGCACATCCCGTTAATGCGCTGAATGTAGTTCACAGGTCGCGAACCTCGCTTTTCTCACTATAGTATCCATGCTCCGCCCATCATCAGATCACGTGATTTTACAGACAATTATTATTGGCACAATCACTCTATCAGGCGCGCGTAGCCGCCCGTGTTGGCCTTCTTGGAATCCCTGTCTTCCAAGAACCCAAGATCTTTGAAAGTCTCCTCCTCGTCGTCGTGTGATGCCACGTGGTTTTCCACCGATGTCATGGGCGGTGGCGCCGCGTCAGATTTTACGGCACCATCTGCGGGGGCGCCACCAGAGTTCCGTACCGTCTCAATTTGAGAAAGGACGTCAGACATGGTCACCGCCATCTGTAGATTTTGCTTCCTCTGATTGCTGTCGGAATAAAAAAAAAAGAAGAAGAATAAAACAAAGCCCATAAAATACAACGGAAGTAAATCGTTACCACGATAAGATAACGGTCTCCTGTATTTCTGAATTCTTACTCTCAAGAGATTAATCACATAATTACATTAAAAAATTATTGATATTTCTATAACAAAAGTTCGATAGCAAACCTGGTTCAGCAGCATTTTAAAGCATTTTAAGGTAAATCCATCATCAAATAGAACACACACACAATCCCCCCCCCCCAGTGATATCTCACTTGAACCATAACAAGGATCATATTCTTGAAGTTGTGATCATTATGATCTTTGTTTTTAGCAGCTCTAATCTCAAATATTTCATATATGCAAGAATGGAGTTAAAGCGTTGTGCCATCAAACTCTCTTGAATATACAATCACAGAATAAAGAATAAAGTACAATAAGATGTTAGGTAGCTGGTAGTTTCTAATGCAGAGCTGGGTGCACTGAGCAATCACTCCTCGACTATGCAGGCGACCACTGCCATGTAAAACTGAAAAAAAAAATGAAGAGAACGAGGTGATTCTCTGGTCCATGTAAAACGGTTGACCTCGGCATCTGCTTAATGCTGTTGAAAGGTTCCTGTCATGGTATGTGGATTCGAGACTTCCGATTCATGCTCTGGTTATGGTAAAGTATAATATCGTATATCACATTATGCCTTGTAGCCTATCAGTGTATGCTGTCCATATACAGTACTACCACCACTTACCGGTACATGAAGACGACGGCTGCTATTATCAGCACGGCTAGGACGATGACCACGAGAATGACTACCACACCAATAACAACATGTGGGCCATCCGGACCATCATCTCCGTTTTCTGTCGCGATTGAAAAAAATCGAATAAAAATATATGTATTTATTTCACCCGCAATGTCTTATAATCATAAACAAAAGGAGTATATTGACATGGCCTTGACGTATGACGCGTCCGCCGTGTCGTGGCTGAATTCTAAGTACTCAGTTTACTTGTATCTCTCTAAGTATGAGCGACAGCCAAAAATAGAGGAGAGAGAGAGGGAGGGAGAGAGATACAAAATATAGGCCTAGGTAACAAATTTCGTGAATTTGATCGTCAAACGAAATTACATGCCAAAATATTCCATCAAACGATAAATTTCTAACCAATTTTCGTGAAATATAAATTATGTGCCTAGGATCCAATGTTATCATATTAAAATCTGAAATCAGGGTTTTTACGCTTCTTTTTTTTAGCGGGAGAGGGATAACATTGCTCTTACGGCCTTCTTTGCAGGCTATTGGGCTTCCGATCCATTGTTTGTCCGGTCCGCAGCGCCACTCCTCAGAATTGTTGCCGTTTTGACAAATGACAGCGATCACTTCCCCTTCCTTGAACGATGCTTTGATGATGCTCATGTACGTGTTATGCGGCAGCACAGGTAGATCGCAGTTCAGTTCTTACAGTTCAGTGGAAGAGGAGCGTGGGAAAGAAGACATATGTTAGTATGACATTTGCTCTGTAAATCTTTTTTTAGTTGACCCACGTTATGGCAGGACCTTGTCATTGCGCTCGTCGATACATTAACGGTTCAAAATCAGATGAATCTGTGCTCCAAACTCTTTGGCCCGAATTCACGAAGGTGGTACAATCTTTGTCCATGGTTTAAACCTCGGACAAAGATCGCAGTTTGTATGGGGCGCCAAGTGTCGCATGGCCTATTTTGTGGACGAAATGACCATTTCATTAACGAAATTTTCATTTCGTGGACGAAAAAATAACATTGCGAACAGGCCATGCGTTACTTGGCGGCCATACAAAACTACGGTGTTTGTCCATTTATGGTTTAGACCAAAGATTGTACCACCTTCGTGATTTCGGGCCTTTGTCTTACAACCCAATGCATTCATGAACATTCACGGGTACGCAATTACAATTTGCTTCTAAATGTATTATAATTTTCATGAAAGTGTGTAATAAAGGAGTTGAGCTTGAAAAACAAAGGAAAAAATTAGATGAACCTAGCTGTCACTCACTTCTGCCTGTGCAGACGACACCTGCATCCTCGAGGTGGGAACAATCGTGTACTGCAGAGTGAGGACAGTCCTTGAGGGACTGCTCGTTGCCTGTGCACGCAACGTCGTCGAAGTGGATGCTGCCGTACGAGCGCGAGCCGAAGTAGCTGCCGGAAACGGCCCGCTTCGCCGTGCCGAAACCCAGCTCCCTGCAGACGACGGTTGCGTCTACCAAGTCCCATCCGTCATCGCACACAGTGCCCCATATGAAGTTCTTCAGCACTTCGACGCGACCCTCAAAGGGATTCGAACCGTCGACCAAACGAACTGGTATCATAGAAAATGAGACAGTTTAAAGTAACAACAAACTTACCTGTAACAGAGATAGGGATTGTTATCATACAGTGTAGTAGCAACAAAAACGGCTTAAACATGTATTACTTAGGCTAGCCTGCTCCTTGTTTATAAGCAGCGTTATTTTTTTTTTTTATTAATTTATCATTTTTTTGCGCAGAAGATCCTATGTTACTCCAATATTATCAGGTATTCATTCTTATATGGTCAAGAGGACATCTGGTAGAAGGGAATTCTTCAAACCGAGGATCTAGAGACGCTGCTCCGTAGCGACCACCATTGGCATTTTCTCTCCGAATTCTGATGTAAAATGTGTTTGCATTGTCATGATCATTTTGTTGCAATGTAATGCCAATGGAAGCCAAATTATTTCTATGTCTGACATAGACCAATAAAGAAATGAATGAATGAAAGAATGAATGAATGAATGAATGAATGAATGAATGAATGAATGAATGAATCTATACTGTATACTTACGAGGGTCTGGTGCTTTAGAAATCATACATCATACATCATAGCTACTTCCAAAGGGTATGGATGTAATACGTATTACAACGTTACTGTATTAACGCTACTGGCAAACTCTTCGCATTTGGAGGTCTATGAAAATTTCTCCGAACCGACACTGAACAGAAAAATTCAACCTGATCTTAATCGCCGAGCACGCCAGAGCACAAACTGAAGGACGGGTAAGAGTGGGGTAAAGGGTGTGTGTGTGTGTGTGTGTGTGTGAGGGGGGGGGGGGGGGGGTAGCGAGGGTGTGCGAAGGTGTACGTGTACTAACTTGGTGCTGAGCAGACGACCCCGGCGTCGTTGTCGTGCGTGCAGTTATGCACCTCCACGCCGTTGTTTGGACAGAGGGCGATAGAGGACTCGTGACCGCGGCAGTCCAGGTTGTCCACGTAAATGGGGCCCGTCCCTTTGCCAAAGGTTGCATTACCAGGGGCCTCCACGCCCGGTCCAAGGCCCAACTGACGGCACAAGACTCTCGAGTCTGATTTATCCCAGTTGTTGTCGCACACCGTGCCCCATGTGCCTTCCAGCTGAATCTCTATGCGGCCTTCGTACGGTGTGTTCCCTCCAACTAGGCGGAGAGTTATGTTGTTTTCTGAGGAAAATGTGTATAAGAAAGTATTTACATTCCGTTACCATGGTAACGCTCTGTGACTGCCATATGTTTTTAACATAATCTTTGTGCAGCTACTGTTCTTGATCTCACTGATGTACACTAATTAAAGAAAGAATCTTATCTAAATATGACTGGAACGTTTCTCACCCGGCAGGGAGCAGATGACGCCTGCATCACGAGTGTGATCACACGTCGAGTTGGCTTGCAGGTCGAAACGGTTGCACTGCACCAGTGAGCCCTCGTAGCCGCTACAGCCGATATTCTCCGCGAGGATCGTACCCTTGCCCGGTCCGAAGAATGACCCCGTCTTGGCGGATGCGGCAAAGCCATAGCTTAGCTGTCGGCAGGCAACCCGCGCCTCCTGCGAGTCCCAATCGGTGTCGCAAATTGTACCCCACTCGTTGTTGACATACATTTCCACTCGGCCCTGGTAAGCATTCTTTCCACCAACGAGGCGTACTATGAAAATGAATTTACGAATCAGTATTTATATATGAGGTCATTGCTATAATTATAAACATTGACAATTTGATCTTTCCTTCATCATAAATCTCGGGTTTCACAAGTCATTAACTAACTTCTGACAATTTTCCTCATTATGCTATCCATAATGATATCAAGTGCAGCAGAAGTCATGATAATTACTGTCATTTTCGTATCATGGCTATCATCTTTATCAGGTGAAAACGTAGTACAAGAAGTGGAAGAGGCATAAAGAGAGAGAGAGCGAGAGAGAAAAGTATAAGAAGTGGGAAGAGTAATACGAGGAAGAACAGGTGGAAAAAGTAAGAAAAAACAACGACTACTGAAACTTGCTTTTGGGCGCGCAGACGACACCCGCGTCCTCGCTATGGCTGCAAGATGTCTGGTTTTCGTAAGGGCAGTCGAGCAGGTTTTCTTCGTCGCCCTCGCACCCGACGTTCTCCAAGTAGATGGGACCGAAACCTCGACCGAAGCTGGCGTACTTGCGAGCCTCCACGGCTTTACCCAGCCCGAGCTGACGGCAAACAACAGCCGCGTCGTTCAAGTCCCAACCGTTGTCGCACACCGTACCCCAAGAGTTATTCCGACTGAGCTCTACGCGGCCTTCGAAAATGTTGTTCCCGCCAACCAGACGAATGCCGGTTGCTGTGCCTGGCGCATGGGCAGGAACAGATGAAAATACAATGAAGTGTATCCTAAATCCGACATGGAAACGAAGCTTGTAACTGGTATCTTTTGCACACTAATGATAGGATTTAGTCCCAAATACCCAAGACCAAGCAAAGTATGCGAAAAACATGAGCCCGAAATTTCTGCCGGATTGGTGGATAACACCTTTCATGCTCTATAGCTAAACATGCCCTCGATTAGCGTTGTGATGTCTAGGAAGTATCTTGATAAATATGTTGCCGTTTGTGGAAAGGTTCTTTTCCTTTAATCTGATTCTGCATACCTCATTAGGGAGAGAACTCAACACTGAGTCATGAAGTTAACAAACTTTACCGACAGAACATTACCGGCTGCTTACAGCTTTGAATAATAATTATGAGCGTCCTATTTCAATACGAAGATACAAGTGCAATTGGCTGATCTTCCTAAGATATGCATTTAACACTATGCAGATAAAAGGAGCTTATATTTTCCTTGACCTTACACCATAAACAGAGAAATGAGTGAAATCTCACTTGAAGCCTTGCAGACGGCACCCGCGTCACGCGAGTGTGGGCACGAGGGATCCCCATCCGGGACCTTTCGCGCCGCGCACTGCGACAGTAGCTGGAAGTTGCTGTTGCACATCATATCGGTCATGTACACCCGGCCCTCACTTGGTGGTCCAAAGCGCGGATCGCCCACTGGGGCCTCGATGGCGGGTCCGAAACCGAGCTGCGAGCAGACGATGTTGGCGTCGGCTATGTCCCAACCATTACCGCAGACAGTCGTCCATTCGCCGTTGACTTCGATCTCGACTCGGCCCTCGGAAGAATTTCTGCCACCAACCAGGTTCACTGGAGGAACAAAGGTTGTCATAAAGTTAAAGAATTTCACGTAAATCTACATGAGGGCTGGTGGCATAAACGTGTTGCACGGGTATACTATGCCAGCTCATAAAAGAGCTACTAAGCGTCTTTCTCAGCTAAGACAGCAGAGAACAAAGTTTGTTTAATATACCTAGTTCCAGATCCATACGGTTGACCTGACAACTTCTTTGTCCCGAATAACTCTTCGAACTTTCGTTTACTTTTCTGTGAAGATGTGAGATATTTCCAGACTAATAGCAATAAGACATCAAGAATTTCCGGGGGGTGGGGCGTTGTTTAAAACGAGATGTATGTTATGTCAGCATACATAATTAAACTTCAGCAAAGAGAGCGTCACGACGTAATTCACCTCATGACACAAAGATTCCGGATTTTTCAACAAGCGGTATTCACGACTAGGTTGTATAGGGTTTTTATTTTCCCGATCATTTTCCTACTGCGCATGCACAGGTTAAGAATTTTAGAACTTATATGTGTGCTCACCTTTCGGCAGACATATCACACCGGCATCCTCCGAGTGACGGCAATTGTGCATGCCGACCCCGCGGTGCTGACATTCTAGAACGGACGCTTCGCTGCCGTAGCATCTCGTGTCGTCGATGTGAATTGGCCCTGTGCCCGAGCCAAAGCGGGCATTTGTTGTCGCAGCAAAGACATCTCCAAACCCTAGCTGCTTGCAGACGATCTGAAGGATGATTTATTCAAAGGACAACAAAGTAACACAACAAAGAAAATACAGGTAACGCCATCAATTATTAGTTTAAAGACGGATGTAGACGCCTGCAGAAGCTCGTATTTTCCTGTATTAAACGCCCCCATATTGATCTCAGTCACTGTGTTTATCATCCATTTAATTGTACTTCTTCGTTTCTCCGTCACTCAGTCAGTTCTTTGTCGGGGAAATGCACAATTATGACGCCTTTGAAGGAAGAATGGAGAACAGAAGGAAAAGTTGAGGAGTGGGAGGTGGCAGGGACTATACAGAGGCAGGGGATGGTCATATCAAGACCCGTGGCACTGCCACGGGAGGAAGGAAAATGGTGGGTTTGATGAAGATGTATGTATAAGTGGGCAAAGGCAGAATACATCCATGGTAAAGAGGGGTGTGGATGGAAAGGACGTGGTTGGGAGGAGGAAAGACGTATAAACAGGAAAAGAAAAGGCGCCAGATTGAAAATCACAACCTGAGAAAGGCCGTAGAGGATATTGGAAGGGGAGTGAAGGAACGCCGTCTTTTTAAGAGGGAAAAGCATTCACGGGAAAACTTAAGTTTAGATTGCAAGCGATTTAGATGATGACCCAATTAATAACACCCACGATATAGTTTCAGGGTTCACTGTGTCAGGTTCTCGAGCAGCAGGGGTTGTGCCCCTGATTTGCAAGGGACTATATCTGTCTTTGGCTCGTCCTTTTTGGGGGAACTCAAAGGTGTGGCGCCCATGCTTGCTTCCTTTCAAACAATCATTGCATGACATGTAAAACCAAACGAAGTATAGTACGTACTCTCGCATCAGTAGTGTCCCAACTGTCGTCGCAGATGGTTCCCCAGACGTTGTTTAAGAACACTTCCACCCTGCCTTGGAATGGATTCCCTCCGTTGACGAGACGCACCAGCTGGCTTGGTGCAGGGGTCGTCGTAGGGATAGGTGGCAAGGTTGCTTTTAGGGGGAGAAGCAAATTAATTTAAAATGGAAAAAGGAATCAGTCCTGCAATCCTCATCTTCATTTCTAATTCCCATTTCATAGATACAGTTACTATGATGACAACTCTCAGAAAATGGCCTAAAAAGACTTGCCTATTTTGATGAATAGCAAGACTAGGGGGTGCCTCATTCAGCAACCCCCACCCCCCATCTTGGCCGTTGACCGCGTGATCGCGAGGAAAATTGGCACGCGCGTCATCCACAAAGGTGATCTACAAAACTGAATAAGTAATTATTCCGCAATTATTCAAATTTATTTTTAACAATTTAATTGTGCTAATTTATGCACAAAATTGAAAATTTTGCTGTAAATCTGTAGACAAAAGTCCTAAAACTGCTAATTTTTGGTCTAGGTACTCTTTTTAGGATTCTCATTGAATGTACAAAAAAATGGTGGCACTAAAGTTTTTTTCTTATGTATTCTATTGTTTTTTAAATTTGTTATGTATTTCATTGTTTTCGACTTTTCGACTGTTTTTATTTTCTTTTCGATGGAAATCATCGGCGACACTATTTCGATTATAAACAACATGAAATTAATTGATTTTAATCAGCAAAAGCTAAAATAATGATACATTTATGAATTTTGGCTAGAAACAGTATTTACATCGGATTTGCACATGAAATCACGCTTTTGAGCAATTTAGGGTCTGACATGCATTTATATTGCGTAACTTCAGAACCACGTACCTGGACTTCCCGAATTTGATCTCAAAAGTTGCACAAGACTAAAAAAAAAAAGGTCATGAAACATACCGTCGCGAGATTTTTACGTTACGGATTTATCATGGAAAATGTCGAGTGGGCCAAAAGCCCCCCCCCCCCCCCAGTCTTTTTTAGGGTTTATAATTACATTCATATACATTAGAGAACTATAGATAGCAGTTACGAGGTCACGATTATAAACGCACAGCGACATGAGAGAGAGAGAGAGAGAGAGAGAGAGAGAGTGTGTGTGTGTGTGTGTGTTTGCAACATGCCGTGACTCGTTGCGTGTGTCCGGATGTGTGAAGATGTAATTGTGCCTTTGCATAGGTTTTAACATTATGATAAAAATCATTATGGTCAGCTATGTATTACCAGGGGTTACTCGCTTGGTTTTATCGCTGCTGTTCCTAACAGCAGTACCTAACATTACTGATACCCAAACATTGCCAGGACTACATTGATTCACCTTGGTATAGAGGAACATCATGTAGGTATAAAAACACCTTGTCCGAAGATGAACACATGGGTCAAAGAGAGAAAGAGAGAGAGAGAGAGAGGGAGGGGGTGGTAGGGAGGAACAAATAATTAGAAAGTGGAGCGAAGGTGATTTGGGGGTGTTGGGCAAATGAAACTTACGTGGTGAACCTGCGCAGACGACTCCGGCATCGTTCTCATGCTGACAATCGCCCTCTGAAAAATTCCCAGTCGGACAGAACTCGAATCCGTACTCGTCGCCAGTGCAGAGTAGGTTCATCGAGAGGATCGTACCAACGCCCATGCCGTAAGCCGCCGTCGTCGATACCGCCGTCGCATTGCCGAAGCCGAGCTGGCGACAAATCACCGACCCATCCTCGAGATCAAAGTAAGCTCCGCAGAACGACCGCCAAGGTGACGAGGGCGAGGCGCGGGCCTCTACCCGCCCTTCGTTTGGTGCGCTCCCACCAACCAGTCGAAGTTGGTAAGGCATCGGTGGAGCTACACGAGTGAAAGATGAGAACAAAAAACACGTTTTAACGACATGTTTTCTGATCATTTTTTTTTAATTACATTATGACATTTTTATAGCACCTTCTGCTAAGGGTACAAAATACTTACCGTAATGTATAAACAACAATATGTCAGACGTGATAAGCTTTAATACATCAGATACACAATCAACTGAAAGGGCAGTATCTCATATGCCATTATGAGATGGGATTTTAGATGCTGTTCAAACGTTACTATATGATTCATTTTTGGGAGGGTTAATGAATTCCAAAGTTTGGGGTAGACGTACAGTACGAAAAGGAACAAATCCAACCATTCTGTGCGTCGATGTACGAAAAGGAACAATTCCCAACCCTTTTGGAGGTCTTTGGAATGACTAAGAAAGTGATAACATTTATTTGTTCAACATGATTTTTGTTTCTCTCCATTTCTTGGTTTTGGATACGGAAACATTATCTTACTCTGTATTTTATTCATCCTTGCTGCTTCATTTTGGCAATCTTTTTGATATTTATTTTCATTAACTTTTTCTGATTAAAATATCATGTGTGTTACCCTTTTCTGAAGAAATGACAGAGTCATCACACATATCCAGAGCAATATAAACAGTCTTTTTCCATAATGCACAAATTGTGAGTAATCAGAAGGAAACATTTTAATGTTCGTCGCATAGTTGCCATTATTTCCATTTATCAATGATATATATATATATTTTTTTTTTGCTTCGTGTTTCAAGCCCAAACCATCAATTCCCAATAGAGACAACACTTGAGTGCCTTTGTGCTGTATCTTTTCACTGTTAATGTTAATATTCATACTAATATTTCGTAGAATATGATAAAGACTTCCTATATCGTGTTAATCCTATTTTGGTTATACACCACTGTCTATTTCAGTTGAAGAATAATAAAGTAAGCCTCTTAATTGCGAAATTTTATTACTGAATCTGAAAAACGTCTGAAATATCAACGATATAACTTGTCTCTCAAATTCGCAGTTGTGAATAATAATTTCCTGATCCTGTACAGAATCAATGGATAGGCAGCGCCGTGTAATATGTCTAGTTCTGGAAACGTAATTAAATTCAGAGTTGCCAATTTAATAAAGACAAGAGGATAATTTCTGAGACAAAATCACCCCAGGACTTGACGGGATATACAGCGCGTATAAAAAAAAAAAAGTAATCCAAATTTGGAGGGCTACTATTTTAACATTGTCGGTCATTGAGCGCAGTGTTGGTTGTGAGTAAAGGGGTACCCTTCTTCTTTCCATTGATACCTAATTACGTTGACAAACATCATGCGTGACTGAGCACATGAATTCTTAAAAAAGACAACAATGACAAATTGCACGTTTAGGGCTTGCGTGTCATTGTGAAGGAACAATGCATGTCTCACTGCCTGGATAAGATCTGTCAATGGAAGTGGTCGAATCCTCGGGGTTGTGGGTTGGCCTCCATGGGAGTGACCAAGTTATCGGACAGGTGACTATGTTGAAGATTATGAACCATAAAATGTTAGGAGAAACCCTAAACATTAACAGATGTCATCCATGCAGTGAGATATGCATTGCTCGTCACAAAAGCACACAAACTTGGAAAAAGTGCAATTTGTCATTGCTATATTTAAAGTTCAGGTGCTCATTCGTGCGTGACATTTGTCAACATAATTGGGTACTAATGGAAAGAGGAATAGTTCTTCTTTCCTCACAATCAACATTGTGCTCTACATAGCTGACAATTATGAAATAGTAGGCCTCCAAAGGATTACTTTTTTTTAAATACGCATTGTAGTACATTTCAACTCCATAATCGAGTTGACTTTGCAAAATATTAAGGTCAAATTCGAGGAATATGTTATCAAAATCAAACACGAAAAGGAAAGCTGTGGCATTATCTAGTGTCACATGTTTTCGTAAAATAGTGATTCATCCCTTTCCCGCAAGTATACAAAATATCGGGCCTACATCATCACACTATCTCCTGTTTACCTAACCAGTAATCTTCACAAATCTTTTTTCCTTCAATCTTAAAGGCACAAATTTGAAAGGCTTTTTTCTAATAACTATACGCGAGGATGACAGTTAGAGGTAAAAGATTGCTTGTTATTGGAACAAAAACGCAATTGACATAAAACATCGAGCAGTTATGACGGCATAATCTCCTTTTAATTTGCTTAATGTATGTTTCTTAAAGGCAAATGGCACTTTAAAACCGTATAATGCTCAATATCTATAACATTCTCTAACGTAACTGTATCTAAAAGGGCAATCTCTGTAAACAGGAATGGTAGATGAATATTTGCTGAGTTATGGTATCTAGCGAAATAAAATTGCACTGCATGAAAAGGCTGATATGAATACAGGATCCTTGAATATTTTGAATGGTTCTGAGTGAGAACTAATGGGCGTAACAACTTCAATAGAATTGTTCATACTTACACGTGCAGTGGACATTGGGTTGTTTGCTACAGCCGAGCAAGAGGAGAAATGTTACTGCGACGTAAAACGCGCCTGTCTTTGAAGATGGACCGGCGCGTGATGTCATTATGCCCGCTGTACTTTGCAGCGTCTGCGTGAAAGACCGTTCAATACAAACATATATTAGAGGCGATAAGCCATGGCTGTCATTCTTCGATCCTATGATCCTTTGTGATGCCGAGGGCTTAGGGCCTTAAATCTTCGGGGATATGAAATGTGTAAAACGATACGAGGCATGGACTAATTTTGCGGGGTTTTTATCGATCGTCGTAGTGATCAAGTTATTGTGGTTGGCTTCGAAGGTTAACAAGGCATCAACACAGATCGGCGTTAGTATTGCTGTCATTCCAATCATTGTTAAAGTCATAAATATTTGCTTAAATTGTTCATTTTTTATTCTCCTTACTGTTATGATACTGGCGATATGTGTCATTATGTACTGACTGGATGAAATAATCTTTGCCAGTATAGGGTTATCAAGGTATTCAAATGGTTATAATACAAGTATCATTTCCTTACATCTAGTAAATATGAACTCACTTCAGATCATTTTACAACAAAATGTTTGTTTCAACGTCTCAAATAATATCCACCCTAATTATTCAGTCACTCTTGGTGCATACCGAAGTACTTTTGTTATGTTAGTCACGTGAGTGTTCCCATCATCAAAAGCCCAGGAAAGTACAGGTTTGTGGGTTTTTTTCGGCTTTCTACGAAATAACACAGGGGGAAAACACTTTCAAAATCGACACTGTGTTAAGTGTAGGTCCATGATGTGTTTTTTATAGCTGTAGGCGTATGCGGAAGGTGAAGAATGGATATACTGGAAATACAAATAAGAGTTTGATTTAAAGCGCTCGTAAAGTTTGATTAAAACCTAGCGCAAGACATGGTCGAACAATGATTGGTCACTGAAACACAAGGTGCTGGTAGGGGAGGCGGAACCAGGGGCGATAAAGTAATCGAAAATTAAAAGGAAGAGAAGTCCCACAACAAAAACCAGGACTGTACGGGGGTACCGCCCCTAGATGAAGATGCTTTCCATGGGGAAAAAAAAATGTGGGGGAGGGGGAAGGGAAGTGGAAGGGAAAGGGGGGTAGAGGTGAACCTTTGACCCAACCATGAACACTCACACCTGACCCCCCCCCCCCCCCCGACACACACACACACACACTCAAACAGACACGCATGAAACGTCCGAATTATCCACATCCGTTTTTGTAAATCTCACAGTTCATGGTTAGGTTCCTCGTTTTCGCTTTTGTTTTTAATATCAGTTTGTGTTTCAGTTATCTCCACTTGGCCTATATGATTTAATATAATTAGAGATATTTATACTTTAGTTTCCTCTATTTTCTAGTCAGATAATAACTACAAAAATGTAGTTGCATTTCAGTGAAATCGGTTGCTTTGACTCTTTTTCTTATCAGACAGAAATAACTAGATTGCATAATCATTCACTCTTCGGACGATCTAGTCGAAAATTTTACTAGATTTTCTAGTTAAAAAATGACTAGAAATTTAGCTGCATTTCAGTGAAATCGGTGGGATTGACTGTTTTTCTTGTCAGACGGAAATAACTAGGATGACATGGTCGTATAGTTCACTTCGTAATGAATATGTCAAAAAAAAACAACCCAAAAGAACATTTAAACAATATTTTCTGACATATTTTGTCCCTAACATTGCAGTGAAGCTTTTACTTAATATAGTTGCCGATTAACTTTTGAGTTGTATCATGAGTCTGATAGATTGTAGCCTTTTGACAAGGCCTTCTCACTGAATGGAGACGAGCCCAACCGAGCGCGACCTTGCGCTGTCCGCACGGCAATAGGCTCGCTTTTCTTGCCCATACAGCGAGAGGGCCTTGTCAAAAGGCTAGATAACAAGCGATGTATCAGTATTTCATGTACTTTATTCCGATTTTAAAGTATTTGTCTATATATGTCTAGTGTCTCCCCATCTTTCCAACAATGAGAGGAAACGGACGTCTCGTAAGGAATTGCTTGCAGACTTTAGAGCTTTCTTAGTTAGACCGGCTTCTTGTGCTTAACAGAAGAAGAAAAAAAGCAACAAAACATCACCATTGTGGAAAATCTGAGATATTTACATCATGAAATAAATTCTGTCTTTCTATGAATTATTTGATTTCAAAGTACAGCAGTTGCGTAGAACCTCTGTCTTTTCCTTCACAGGAAACTACGCTAACAACGTTGGAACAAACTGTCATTTTACGGCAAGAGCATTATTACATCATACTTCAAAGACGCTATCATAATATAGGAATGGACGGCAAACAAATATCAATGTATGATAACCATACAGGAATTCATGATTATCCGCGAGTGAAACCACGTTTTTCTGTTAACATAAATTTAAGCATAAATAATGGTGTGTAGCCGTTCTATGTAGAGGCACGGTAGAATTGCTGGTATTAGAGTGCAGCTATCACCAATCAAAACATCAGGGCCTTTAACTATGAAACCCAGACAGTGATGTTCACCGCGAACCTTGCAAGTTCCTGTGGTGACAGCCTACTAGCGTAAACTCAGAATATACTACGTATTTTCTGCATACCGAAACTTTTATTCTGAAAAGTCAGGATGTGCACCTCTGTCGACCTCATATTCTAACATGGTCAAGGCAAAAAAAAAGAAGAAGAAGAAGAATCATAACTACAATAACTTTTGAAGGCCATGCACACAGGGAAAACAAATCTCAGTAAATGCGATGCTCCGCTCAATTAACCCCATTAACCCTTCCGCACCACATTTATCAGTAATGTAAACAAGATGACCCAACAACAATCACAAATGATGAAAAAGATGTTAAAAGTTTTAACGACTATATGTCATGTGACAGGTTATGGAAGTAAAGTTAAGTGGAACAACTGCAGTCTGACATTGCAAGATGAATTCAACATTGTATGGATTTGATATAAGGTATGTATATAATATTTCAATTACAATATAAAACAACCTATTTGATGTTCTACACTCTATAAATCATTTTTTTTAGTACACCTGTATGTAAAAGCAATAACTCGATCTATTATATCCCTTTGTCTGAATGTGCATTACCAGACAACCTTGTCTAACATTTTTCCTTTTCCCTGTTTGTTTGTTTTCTTTAAATCTGTTGCACTCGACTCATTAATTCTTGAATTTCATATGAATACTATTCATATCGACATGTATTACTCAGCACAAAGAGTAAGGAAATTCTGCCGATTGATTGTGTTTCTTTAAAATGAGAGCAATAATGGCTGTAGGCCTACTGATTATCATTTAAAAAACTTGGATAACTCCGCATCAAAAATGTAGCATGCTTGATATGATCTTACGAGTGCATGGGGCATGATGTGCATGGGGCATAAAATGTGCGGAAGGGTAACAAATTGTATTTTGGCATTGAGTATGGACGTTGATGTTCGGACAGACTGGTGATTTGATTTCAATTTCATGATCACTCGCTATACGTAAAGTGGAACTTTCAAAAGAGATCTGGATATTGCATACACAGAGGGGATGATTTCTAGTCTTTTGTTGATTTTTGACTGGAAGGGGGGCATGGTATCAAACATTAAATGTAATCCAAAGACAGGAACACAGATCGAGAGGACACTTTTCTTTCTCGTGTTCATGATTGGATTAGTGGGGACACCACGGACGTTCTCGTTACCGAATATTCTTTACTGCAGGTCTTTAAATCTCATTGAATACCTCTGTACCTTTGGCCCTTGAGATTTCTTCCCGTCAATAATGGCAAAGTAGATTTTTCTATCGGAAACATATACCTCCCGACACAATCACACTCAACCACCAAAGGGCGTTGCAGCGATGACACTAAAATCGGTGAAGGGCTCCCCTCGTCGACGCCATACCCGGACCCTGTTTCATAAAGTTGTTTGTAAAGTTACGCATGACTTTACGAACGACTGGAATATGAAGTGCCAATATGTATGCCCATTTTTTTTCTCCAGTTACGTTTTAACAAAGTACAACTGTATGTCAATATTTCATCTACATTAGGACAAAAATTCACTTTCAACTAAAAACGTGTGTTAACATGTAAGAATAATCATGATCATCGGCAAAGTTCAACTTTAGCTATTGAAATTAACAATTATTAGCAAACCCACTTGACTTGCCATATCTAAGTCGTTCGTAAAGTCGTGAGTAACTTTACGAACAGCTTTATGAAACAGGGCCCCAGGCTCTTCCATCGATGAAACGGAGTCAAAATATTGATTTATCACTGAAAAGATGATGCCTTTTGTGTTAGCAATATCATGATGTTTTTTGAAAGTTCTCGTTCACGTCTCGGGTGATTGTCAAATTGAATTCGATCTGTTTTGTCCGATCATCACCAAATATACCCAAATCGTAAAGATTGCTCATTTTACATTATCTATTCGACCCTTAAACACATTGATATTTTAAGCCGCCTGCTTTACACGTACGTCCCATTAAATAAAGCACAATAGGCCTATAGTACTGAATTGATCACAGTATAAGATGATACCAAACATGACGACTTCTGATATTACAGAATAATCGATTTAAGTCGACTTTTCTTACTTTTTGTGCGGTTAAACACAAAAAGTAAGGAAATTCGACCTTGATCCGGTCATATTTCTCTGAAATGAGCACAGTTTAGGCCATAATTCCAACCTCAGATCCTATCATAAAGAATAGGATGTTTACGCAATGGCAATTTGTAAATATGTTTAACACATGTAACCACACCAATACGACGACTCACACGATATGCGGATGTATAAAAGTGCAAGTCATGTGTAAATGAAACAAAAATCAACTCGTTGTGTATATGAAAACGAGAATGGATATGAGAAAAGAGACAGTGGTACTTGGCTGTATTTTCGCATTTAAGACACAAAAATAATTGTTTTGATCTTCTTATCATTCCCACTCAGGGTGTAACTGTACACGAGGATGTTAAAAAATCAAAGTAGTAGATAAATGTTTAAGTGCACAGGATGGAGTTAGGCTTAAATTTCTACTAAACAGGTAGAAGTGGTTTGCTACAAACATACATCTGCTGGAAAGTACTCATCATGGATTCTGAATGGACGCAATATACAGGTACCTCTTACTCCAATCAGTAAGTACTAACAATACCAGGAAGTGTTATCGTTGATCATGGAGATTATAAACACCTCAACAGAGTCACGAGGAAATCCCCCCTCGCACATAATGGACCGCTCTTCCTGTGTACCTTTCCTTCGCTGGAAATAGTCCTGCCTCACCAGCCCCGTAACTACAGGTCACTTCAACATAGGTAACCACATAATATTCCTGAGCGCGCGATATATATCAACGTCCTGATCTACATTTACTTTATCGACGCCAACCACTCCTGCTTGGCTTTACAGCCCAATGCTTCATTTTTGTTTCTTTATGCACATGTTCCCACTCACTGTCGTTAAAAATATGCAAGCAAGATGTACTAAGAACAAAAAAGAAAAAGAAAAAAAAAATGAGCTAGAACTGTCATTTAGGCATGATATTGTTCACATATTCCTTGATATCAGCACTTTCGTTTTCATTGAATCTAATGAATCACGTTAAACTCAACCATGCTTAAATAAATAAATGGAAAAAATGAAAAAAAAAACGTGTACATAGATATCATATATATATATATATATACACACAAAAGCATTTTCCATGTTACGTTCAGCTTTCACGAGAATGGAAGACATTTACAGGTTTACCCCTGTAATAATGCTAACTATTTGTGTAAATGAAACAAACTAATAGAGATTTGAAGTACCAACAACATCCTAGCAAACATTCCATCATTCGAGTTTGTGTGATGAGAAATGTGGTGAGAAATGAGGTAATTCACTGAAGTCAATGTTCACTTCAGTTCAATTCAGAACACTCCAGAGTATCTTTTGTCAATTGCTCGACTCTACCAAGGCACAATCTTCATGTCTTGCACAGCTTCCTCGATGGGGTTTGCTTTACCTCCATTCGCTCCCTACCCTATACCAAAACCCTTCCTTTAAACAGGTGCAATAGTACAGCCCAGCATTGTCCAACTTCCTTCCCTGCCTAAATAAGTATCTCCTGTGTTCCCTTCCGCCTGTCTTCTATATACCCCCGCACGAGAGACGGAGAGGGAGAGAATGAAGCAAAGAAAGAGAAAATATCCATGTGTAATATATCTCAGCTTTCTACACTAAAGCAAAAGGGGAGATCTGCAACAGTTGGAAGTCTGGCTTTGTTCGTATTTCATTCTATCGTTTCTTTCACCTGCAAAAACTGGGCGTCTCGTGTTTAGATTACAGATTACACTATATTCATCCTACTACTACTACTACTACTACTACTACTACTTTACTACTACTACTACTACTACTACTACTACTACTACTTCTACTACTACTACTACTACTACTACTACTACTTCTACTACTACTACTACTTCTACTACTACTACTACTACTACTACTACAACTACTACTACTATTACTATTACTGCTGCTGCTGCTACTACTACTACTACTTATACTACTAGTAACTAATTAGAGGGCATCTATTATAGTCATCCTGCTCAACTTTTCCTTACAGTTATTACACTGGCTTCACATCTAACAGCGAAGTATGCTCAATTTGATCTTCATCTATTGTCTTCGAAATCATTCAGCATTAAAAGCCCAGGTTACATATTTGTTTGTTGAACAGTAAGCCTATACAGGTACCATGCAGGAATCACATGTGTCCAAATCATAACCTCCATCTCAATTACATTGTATCCACTGCCACGTTATCTATTTGTTAAAAAAAAAAGTGTTTTCGTAAAAATTCTTTGAGTGGTTCAAAGTATACGAGCATGCTTTTTATTTGACCTTTCCTTTCTTTCTTTTTTTTTTCTCGTATAAACAGAACTTTGTATTTTGCCGGTATGCATGACACCTTTAATGCTAACTATCAGTTATCCTTTGTACCAGTTGAATGTATGCGTATACGATATAATTTCTGATTTATACTGTGATATGTTTTGTTGAAAAAAAGCAATGAAAATAAATTAATTGAATTGAAATGAATTGAATCTACAATCACTGCATGTGGAGAAAGGGATGATATCCCATTATGATTCACGTGTATTTCATTTAGTAACATTTATTTGATCGCATTTTTTGTTTTGTTAGTCCGTTCCCCCAGTTTTGGTACGGTCTGAAAAAAACTATCTGTATCTCATAGTTTCCCTAATCTGATTTATCACGGGGACCTGCGGCTGTACAAGCTTACTTTCACACAGGCCCATCATATTTCTCGCGTTATGACCATAGCTCAACTCTCATGTATACAGACCTTGTGTTTATACCAAGACAAACTTTTGTACATTCCGGTAAATCTAATTTATGTTTTGTATAATATTCGTATTTATATGCTTTTTGTGCAATATGTGAGAAATATGAAAATAAATTGAAATGAAATGAAATGAAATGAAATGAAACGAAATGAAATGAAATGAAATGAAATGAAATGAAATGAAATGAAATAAAATGAAATGAAATGAAATGAAATGAAATGAAATGAAATGAAATGAAATGAAATGAAATGTTTCCTTCAGCTCCTTTAAAATCACTCCGCAGACAAAACTTTCCCAAGGAAAGGTATAACACGTGCATGTTTTCATTTGTGTAACCTAATATCCATGAATCCGGTGTTTTATCAAACAAATTGAACTAGTTCTCAGTATTTTTCAGGGAAAAAAAAATCAATATACGTGTTTATGATGTAAGAACTCCGTGCCCCATGGGAAGAGGGCATGTCGATCTGGCCTATTGTAATATTATGTAGCCCTCCCCCCCCCCCCTTTATGTAATTATATATGCATGGATGTGTGTATGTATATGGATTTTTTTTTTCATTGCAGGCTCCAATCACATCGAACAAGGGCAAACAATTAAGATTAACTAATATTAACATTCTCTTTAGAGTATTCGTTTGTAAGTACAATCTTTGCAGTGATGAAATAAGGTTAAAGGGCTTCATGAAGAACTTAGTTTTGACCTTTAATACATTATTATTGATGTGGTTTATATATAAGAAAGATTAAAGCGATGGACAACTAGGAGTCATATTTGGATCATGGCGGTTTTGCGCACGAGGCATTTCAAAGTGTTGGCAGCCATTTTAAAGGCATTTCGATATGAATGAAGAATGTAGGGTGTGGTGAGGGGAGGGGGAAAGGAGAGATTAAATCACATGATCTCACCGATACTAACACACTGGAATCTTTTCATAAATGAAATGCTCAATGCTTTTACAGATGTTTACAGATATTAAAAAAGAACAGAAAAAAGACATGGATGAAGATTAAAATGTCAGCTATCATCCTATCGCAATATGTGACCATGCATCACAAAGCCAAGAAAAAGTCGTATACGACCCGATTTTCCGTGAGGACGCAAACAGGTGAAATGGGTCAACCTGGTTAATTTTATTTCTTTCTTTAATTGTAGCAAAATAGTTTCAGGGAAGCTCATTAGTATTGAGTCATAAGTTATGTCATTTCAAAGCATAAGGTTGGTTCTTTCAGAATCTGCCTTGAACAAGATATCCATGTGTGGTGACATTTTGGTGGTTTTGTGATGCAGGGTCACAATCATATACTAACGAAAGGATATAAACTCAAACAGACTTACTGTTGATGAACATTACCAAGTCACTCAACATGGTAGTCGTACACGTCATACAAAAAGAATGATAAAATACTTGATTACCTAACATCTGATCATCACCCACACACACACATACACACACACACACATACTAGGCACCCACTGCCAATAGACAATCACGTGTCTACGACAGTTACATTAGATTGCAGGCATAGGGGCAAAACTTATGCATTTCGCTAATCGACAATAAACCTAATAGACTACGAAGAGAACACTATATTTTGAATTTTACATTAGGAACTTCACATTTGGTAGGCCTGCGGGGATCGGCTTTCTCATTGCGAATAAAACTAGGTCTAAACTACTAAACCACTATTGCAAATGCGAACGAGTCGAAACATCTGTACACAAAAAAAAAACCAACAAAACAAAACAAAACAAAGGGAGAGATTTCTTCCAGTGTATGGAGTGATCTAGGCTTATATATTATCCTGATTTGAACGGAGCGGATCAGCGGCAGAGGAGGTAGAGAAAAGGCCATTCCGCACACGTATACCTTGCTGCGTGGCAGAACCAGGTATTCTCTCAAAGCTAAGTAGGCCTATTTATGTATAGTTACTTATAATGCTTGGATGAACGAACAAATGGGACAATATACACACATATATATATATACACACACATGGAAGACATACAATACACTACCAACCAATGGTTTACTACATACGCCAAGTAAGAATTTTAATGAGGACAGAATTTTACTTTTAAAGAAAGTTTCTGATCATCGGGCAAACAGGCAGATAGGAAAAGCGTCGAATTAAAAGACCAATCATTATCGGAGTTACTGTAATTTACCAAGGCATTAATTTATAACGCTATTGTGTTGTTGATGGAACATTAGCTTTGTTGGTGGATTTATAAAATTCCCTTACCTTAAAGTCTGCGAAATGTAGTCGATACTCCGTCCGTCGCTCGCAGTGCGTATCTGTTACAGACGCCACGTGAAACACAATACATCTGTCTCCAAACGGGCAGATTTATTCGTGACAGAGTTTCGCCGTCGGACAACGTGCTGGAAAGGGATAAACCTGCACGCGAGCAATGGAGAAGCAAGATTGAGCACGCTTCCGTGTGTTAAAAAACACAGGGAGGAAAAAAATAGTTTGATGAAAAAGCCTCCCTTGCTGGTACTTCTTTCCGCTACTGTTGCAAACAGACAAACTGGTCAGGTCACGAGTTAAAAGTGTATACCTCATGAAAGGTGTGATTACTACCGATCTCTGTTCTTATTAACGGTGTGTTGCATGAAGTACACAGAATTTGTCTAGCTGTTTGAGTTCATTTTGGATGAAACTTCGAGTTATTTAAAAGATTTTTTTCAGGACAACAGTCCAAAAGAGGACAAACAACCGGAGCTGATTACCCGTACAACGGAAATAGATGGGGTGGATAAAGTTGAACACAATATAACGCTTCACAAAGCTTGTGCATGTCTTCTGTGTTATAGAGACGCCCAATCCCATTCCCTTATCCTCAACTATTGTGGATTAATGGGTCTGAATGACTTAACGAGTTGTGACAGAGCAAAAGAGCACTTTACATGTCAGATAAGAAACCGGCATTGTAGATTTTTCGAGTAAAGACACACAGGCGTACGTTGGCGTGTACAAAATATTAACATGTGCACCCACCAAAAGGAATATACATCCGGATTATACATGTTGTATATTCATCTGCTAGCGTTATGACGTTATACGCACACGTGTATGCAGAGCTCGACACAGACTTTCCCCCCCCCCCCCCTCTGGTAGCTAGTTCGGACCACCAAAGGCATCAAATTTCATTGTTTGGTAGCCCGACAATGAAATTTGGTGGCCTGAAAAAATGAAGAAAATCATTTAAAAACATCTCATGATTCAATCAATATCAAAATACAGTCAACAATGATAGCCTTAAGTATGTGAAAAATTGGCAGGTATGAGAAAGTGCTTCAAATGACACGTAATGTACCTAGGAAGTAGAAAAAAAATCAAAACATTAAAACTGTAATAATTTGATAAAACATCAAAATCATTATTGTATATCCAGGTATAAATAGATTTTCTAGGTGTATTTGGTGGTATCATGGATGAATAGAATTTGGACATAAAATTTTGCCTTGAGAGGAGAAAAAAAAAGGTTTGGCCGCATTTGGCCGTAAAATATAGCTTATGTTTAGTCACGACGACAAGCCGTGATCTGGCAACCCTGGATACTCGCCTCAGCCAGCCGAAATGAATGCAGTTGTGGAGCACTGAGCTCTGGATGAAAAAACAAAAACAACAACAACAACAATACATAAATACAACGTACACACTCGCAAAATTTTCTGGTGGCCCGGGCCTCCAAGCCACCGCTGACGTAGAGTCTTGGTATGTGGATACATTTATGATGTATCTATCTATCTATATATCATATATATATTATATGATCTTATATTATATCATATTATATTATATATGAATATATATATGTGTATATATTAATATATATATATATATGTGTGTGTATATATTAATATATATATATATATGTGTATATATTAATATATATATATATATATATATAACATAATCTTATATTTCATTATATTACATTATGTATATGAATATATATATATATATATATATATATATATATATATATATATATATATATATATATCACTATATAAATTATGTACATACAGTGCGAAAAGGTGAAGCATTCAACGGACGTACCTAGTTCAACGTAGTTTATTTCCAAGCTTTCGGTATATATATATATATATATATATATATATACATAGTTGAGACAATGTAGATAACAGAAGATGTCGCATGAAACCGGCAGAGTTGTGAAGCTTTCGACCGTGGTCTTCCTCAGCTTTAATGTCTTGAGCATGACGATATATATATATATATATATATATATATATATTTATTTATTTATTTATTTATATAATGTTAGATATGAGAAAGGAAGGAGAAATCGGTGTGTAGCTTTGACATCATTATTCCTCTTACTGTTCCTCCTTTTTGGAAAAGCGCAAGAGTTGTTGTTGTTGTTATTGTTGTTGTTGTTGTTCATTTTCCATCTGTGAAGACGGCTGGATAGCCCAGATTCAGCTACACTAAGCTGGTCTTCCATGGGGTCCAGTTGGATGTGGGGTGGGACCACTTCACCGGGTTAGACACCCTGCTCTTTGCGATGAATGAATGAAGCGGGATCTTTCACGTGCATGAGCTGAGACTCTCTCATACACGGGACCTCCATTCTATGTCCTATCCGAGGGACAGAGTGTTTTGCCTCTAGCTAGAGGGGACGGTATGTTTACACACAACATTGCTCAGTCCAGACTCGGGTTCGAACCCGGGCCGCTTGATCATGAGGCAGACGCGCTACCGACTGAGCCAACTCACAGTTGAAAAATTGGTCTCCGTCGGGGATCGAACCCGGGTCTTTGGCATGGAACGCCAACGCCTTGTATAACCGCTCGGCCACGGAGACGTCATAGCGATTAAGGCAGACCCAAGCTCGAATACCCGACGGACCAACCTTTTTTATGCGCACGTATATATATATATTGATTAGCATGTGTGTATATGTTGTACGTTCCATATTAAAACACATGTATTGATACATTAATACGCATTACGCTAAGGGTTTTTTTTTTTATAAACTTGTAGAATGAAAAGCAATTGGAAAGAGGAAGGAAAGGGAGAGAGAGAGCAACGTTTTGTTTCAGCCTCCAACAGTATATCCTGCATATTAACTTGTAACCATTTGAGAAAGAGATCAATATTAGCTGAAAATCTAAAAGTGAAAGTCCGCTCCATTTCCACATTGACCTTGACAGGCGGAATAAGAAAAAATCAAATGAGCCAGAACGGTAGAGGGATTCTCTTTTCTTTTTAGATGTGTGTTAGATTGTTTCTGCCACGTGGCCATTTAGGAAGCACTTCCACTTATGAGCAAGCTCAAGGAACTGGTGCCTTTAAGTACCATCCGAAGGATTAAACAATGAAGATAATGTGACTGAAGCTCGGTTTTGTTACCGCGACAACGGCCGGGTTTAGTGTCCGAGTAACTTTTTTTACCCATCCTGTTAAAAAACGGTCCCCGCAAAATGTTGCTGACGTAGTCGCGGTAACTTTTCGCATCAGTGGACACACCCCTTTCGTAGAAACCTACGTGGAGAAGGTTAAGGGGCGATCACACATCGCCGGTTTAGATGGCGGCTCATGGCGGAACCGTGTCCCAACGATGACGGAAAGCACTTAAACGCGATGTGACTACGTTCTCAACACGTTTTGAACACCGCGCTAACGCGGATTGGCGCGGTAGTAACACGGATCTCCCCAAAAGGTGGAGGACTCCATACCAAGCCCTTGTAGTAATGCAATCAGAGCCCTCTCACTCGTCTTCAATGGGTTACAACATAAGGAGGTATTGCTTTGTAAAATAGGTACAAAAAGAGAATTTCAAAAGAAATTGCGAAACGTTTTAACACTCTGTGTATTTACAGATTGACATATTAGTGATGCAATAAGCAATTGTCTTCAAGTTTCAACATGCTTTTTTCTCTCTCTTTTAACTTTTGAAATATCTGTATCAACTGTAATTAAAAGACATACATGTCAAAGCAGAATCCAACATAGTTTACAAATTTCCTGTTCATTTACAGGTTTATATATTATATCAAGTGATGTAGAAGTACTTGCTTGTTTCAACATCTCTTTTTTCCCCTTTTTCACATTTTTCACATATCTCTAACAACAGTCAATAAAAAGACATACATTTCAAAGAAGAAAACAGTATATCTACATAGTTTCCTGTTTATTTACAGGTTCACGTAACATAATAATGGTGTGTTTTTTTTCAAGTTTCAACATCGCTTTTCCCTCTACTCTCTTAATTAAGTTTCAACATGTCTGCATCAACATGTACTCTTACAAAAAGGCATACATAATCACGAAAGCAGAACCCAACATATTTACATAAGTCTTCTGTGTATAACTTACAGGTTCACGTAGCTGGCCATCTTTTAAGCTATCAAGCTTTAACAAAATTACGCACACGCCTTTTAAAATAACTGACGTAGGCTACTATTCAACAAACCTACCAACTATGAATATTAAATTTTCTGTTTTACTCCGTGTGTTAAAATAAAAAAGTAATGAAACTTTAGCAGTCAATACAATATTTACCCGATCTAGTATTATGGGTTCATCTTTGCTTTTTTCCCCATTTTTTTTATTGCTCCACCACGAAGTGTCGCCGGAGACATTATTCTCTTTTAATTTCTACATTTGTTTTGGCATGAAAAGTTATGGCGGTGTTGACACGGTATCATCACGGATTTTGCGGTGCAAACACGGAGGAGCCGTTCTTTACACGGTGGATGGCGTTTTGAACACGGTCCATTTCAAACCGCCAAGACCGCCACGAAAAATTAAACATGCTTAATTTTTCTGGCGGTTCTCAGCGGTTCTCCGCGGTTCTCGGGGTTTATGGCAGATGAGTGACGGATGACCAGGGTTTGTGTACGGTGTGAACACGGTCTTTGGCGGAGCACGGCGATTTGCCGAACCGCCATGAACCGCCATCTAAACCGGCGATGTGTGATTGCACCTTTATCGATTTTCGTCAGTTAAAAGCGTGTCCCTTGCTCTCTCCTGTGGCTTTATTACCCAGTGGGGGAATTTTGTTCTCCGGACGTTGTCGCGACGTTGTCGCGGTAAGGTCTGTGAAAACGGGACTTGAGTTGTCCGGGGACACAACCATTCCTGTAATGGATGTCACTTAATTGTTGGCAGTAGGGCAAGCCTCCTGCAAGCTTTGTAGTCATTAAGGACAACATTTAAAAAAGAAAAGAAAACAAAGATGAAATCAAACACATTACAGAGCCGGCATATATATAGGTGGATATAGATAAGGAAAAAAAAAGGAATATTTAGAATGATTTACATGATTTAAATTTCATAAAGACCAAAATGCATTCGAAACTCATTATAAAAATTAAAACAGGTGATGACGTCATCGCCTCAAAACTTTCCTTTCTGACGACAGCCAGGGCAACTGTCACCCCTTCCCTTCTAATGACATAATTGCCAGGATGACTTATACAAAAACAAAAAACACGTCAAACTTTTTGGGTAAGCGGGGATGGGTATAGATTGGGTTTTGTAGTCTGTAAACTCAAATGTTGATTTTTTTTTATCTCGATGTTGTTTTGTGTTTGTTGCTGTATATTTCATTTTTTAAAATCTATGTATGTTTCTATATGTTCCTCCAAGTTGTGTAACTGATTTTTTTTTTTAAGATTCACGGACTTGTGGAAGAACAGCCTTTGGCTGAAGCAAGTGCCCCATGGTGAAATGAAATAAATTAGATTGAATGAAATGAAAGCAGGGGATAATGATTCCACTTTGCATCTGAAAAAAAGTAAAGTAGTGAAGGTTTGAATGTCAGTCGTGAGAAAATTGATTAGGAATAGTTTGTGTTTCCATTTTTCATTTGAGAAAATGGCTAGATAGCCCATATTCAGCTGGACAAGGTGGTCTTCCATGGGGACTAGAGTGGAGGTAAGGCGGGATCACTTCACCGGGCTATCGTCCATGCTCTCTGCGATGAATGAATGAATGAAGCGGGATCTTTATACTTTATAAGTTTCACATCAAGTGGCAATTCAGTCTAAATAGGTATCCTAAAAGGCGTATTATTTGCTACTGGATCACGCGAAAGGTATTAAGTCAACATGGATTTCATCGCATTTTGCTTTAAAGGGTGTGTACAGTTCTGGTTGAGGTGAGGATTTAGCTTTTAACGTTTTGCGAGATATTCAGAAACCACTCTATGAGATGTCAAAGAGCATGCAATTCTAAGGGGTATCGAAAGTTTATTTGATGAAAATCGGTTTTGAAATGGCACAAAAATCCTTAAAACATCATGGCCCTGATGTTTGGAATTTTTTACCCATTGACCTTAAACGATGTAAATCTATTCATTTATTTAAAAGACAGCTTAGAAATATGTATCAATATCTGTATATGTGTCTGAATGTTAGAGCATGTTGCTATTTATTTGTTTTATTTTTTTCACTTCCATAGTTAAAGTAAGGGCTCCGAACTGATTGTATATACACAACACATTTCCACGCAAACACCTCACATCTTGCACAATGCACAATGCACCGCTGCACTTTCCCCCTCATTCTTCCCTCTCTTCTCCTTATCGCCACTCAGTGAGTGGTGACATAGTTTTATATATTCTTACAATGTTGTATTGTTTAGACAATCATTTCTGAGGCCACTGTCCTCGTCAAGCGCTTGCTTATGGTCTCCTGAATTTCTGTATATCAAGAATTGCCTAATTTGTCTTCGAGCAAGAGATATATAGTGTAACTTATGTTTGCATAAATGTATGCACAAAATAGTTTATTTTCATTCTGAATTGTATCAGGGGAAAGTTGAATATATGAATTAATCATTTATTCTCTTTAATTGTCAGATTTAATTTATACTGTGCTCAATTTGTTTGTTCAATTGACTTTGTACTTCATTTATGTATGGAAATGAAATTCAGAAATAAAATCAGAATATCCCAAAACGAGGTGAAACAAGGAGATCCTAATAAAAGGCGTGGCCTGTCGCCTTTTATTATTATCACTTTATTGGATATTTCAGCCATTTGAAAACCAATGTTCATCAAATAAACGTTGAATCCTTCTTAAAATTGCATGCTCTTTCATATTTCATGAGAGGTTTCTCATTATCTCACTTAGGAATGTTATAAATCTGAATCCCCACCTCAACCAGTACTGTTCAGTCCCTTTAATTTGTCGATAAACCGGTCTACTCGGTCACCCTTGAGCATCAAACGTTGTATATATATATATATATATATATATATATATATATATATATATATTTTTTTTTTTTTTTAGAAATGTACCTTGTCATTTGCCTGACCAATCACTGAGCACTAATAAAGAAAGACTCCATCAATGTGCACTCTAAAAGTTGGCTTTTATAATAACAGTAAAGCCAAATGAGCAAGAGTAAAAGTTTGAGAAAACTCCAGCGAAAAACAAAAAAAAAATGAGGAAAGTTTTAGATTTCAGACGTTAAGCATGTTTTTAAAAAAAGTTAGGATTACGTATATGCAGATCAAACATGGCGACAATGCCATGGAGTCGTAACTCTCTCATAGATTTATATGTTAAAGCATTACGTGATCAATATTTCGTCGATAGAAATCGTGTGAGGGCGGAGATCGGTCGTGGCATTCATCATCTCAACTGGTGTACTATGACTGTGTGATATAGTTACCAATTTCAAACAACATATAGAATCGGTCCAACTCGATAATCTCATGATGTTTGATTTTTGCATCAGTGACCTTCCAGCGAACTGAATGTTTGAATTCATCAAAGTCAATTCGAACATGTGGAGTAGCGTTAACTCGCAGCAGTAACTTAATTTGCTGCATGTGTTGGACCTTCCACCCTAAATAAGTAAAAGTGCAGGTTACATGAGTCATTTACGTGGCCTTCATAGGTACTGATAGTGGAATGGATATGTAGTAACCACTCCTGTTACCTTCCTACTCTGTTGCTGTTGTGTTTTTTTTTTACCCTCTTTCTTTTTATGTCCTTCCTACCTTTCCAGCTGAGTCTGATGGAGTGTTGATTTGCTCACCCATGTAATCAACCAGGCCTGTTCATTTTTACAGGTCACTTCCATCGAGAGTGTAAACACACCAGTAAAGGTTTAAAGAATATAAACATTCAGCCCTTAGTCTCCTTCTGGTTTATTTTCATCACAGAACCCGGGAACGGACGAGTTTTTAAGGCGCCGAAAAATATGACACACAAAATGTTGCAAAGAATAATGTAACATTGCAACAAATCATTACACAAGAATAAACACAAATCCAATCCATTTCAAAGGCAATTCGAATGAATTCACATTTGCATTTTCATAATTTCGAATGTTAGACGGTGTCAAAATTGAACGAGTCCATGTTTTATCAACCCTTTGCACATTCGACCGGATATGGGACAATGTAGAAAGGGATGGAAATACATGTATTTGTTTACCAGAAAGAATTTCTCTCATGCAGAGAGATGTGAGATTCAAAGATTACCACAGGAGGAAGTGGAGAAAAAAGGAAACAAGAGGCCTGACGTTTCCTCACATCGATTTCGTCTTTCAACAGGATTCATTCGATGTTATCAGCAACCAATACCGGCAATCTATCTTCTCCTTTTTTTTTTTTCTTTTTTTTTTGGGGGGGGGGGGGTGCATGGGGACGAATGGTTGGGTTCGTACTGTCCCAATGAATATCGGGATGAGAGAGAGAGAAAAACTTTCATAGAAGATGAAGACAATTTTTACAAACGTATCCATTTGATATTAAAAGAGAGACACACACACACACTTTGCAATAATTTTGTATCATTTTAATGTGGAAATATATAAATAAAATAAGAATTTATATTGCATATTATATAAGTATGAAGATACAGATAGATAGATAGATAGATAGATAGATAGATAGATAGACAGATAGATAGATAGATAGATAGATAGATGAATAGATAGATGGAGGTAAATAGATAAATAGATAGATATAGGACAAAAAGGACAAAGAGAGAGGGGAAGAAAATCATATAACGTATATTGAAACATTGACTTACAGTCAGCATGTGAAAACTTTTTTCACTATAATATCAAACTTCGGGGTTTTTTTTTCGTATCAGTTATTGGATATGAATATTGTAATATCCGCAAACGGTTATCATTTTCTATAGGAAAATATGAACTAAAGAACACACAAAGCGACTTGAGGCGAGCCCAGACACAGTTCCTGTCGAGGGAAGTGACTTGGTAAAGTTGGGGACCCGTTTCCTCACATCACTTCCGCCGCGTGTTTATAAGGCTTCTCATTTCTCAGGACATTCGTAACCCATGCAGGAGCCTATAGAAAAAGCAACAACAACAAAAATGGCTTTGTGCGTACGCAGTAGGATATATTCCATTCTCAGGAGAGATGTGCACACAACAAGAACCACCAGAAAAACCTTCATTCTTTCATTCTTCTGTAACATGTGTGTGTGTGTGTGTGTGTGTGTGTGTGTGTTTTAGATAATACTTTTTATATATATTTGCGAAGAGTATAAACCAAAAGTCAATGAAACTGAACTCTTCCATATTTGCCCCATTTGAACATACCATTCAAATATCCGTCATCTGCGTGAACCACGATTGCCGATCGGTAGAGCAGAAGTCAAGACTTCAGAGCGGAATTCCACACCAACCACAAGTTTGGTGTAATGTAATGAACGGGCTATAGCTACGTATACAAATAAGGGGAGATAGAGAGAGATATTCAACTTTTATATTGAGAAATTTAAACAAAATACATCATGCTTTTATGAAACAGTCAGTTAGTGACTTTTTGTTAGACAGGTTGTAGTTGGTTATAATCAATAAATGAAAGACTTGGGAGTTCATTTTACATAACACCGAGCTAACTTGCATATAATTATGGTGTTGTTCCAACAGATATGATTTAATGAAAACGTACTCATTCTAAGATTTCATAACCTTCTTACATAATGTCCAATTTTGACGAAAATTCTCCCATTGTGTTCATCTGACTTTACTTAATTTACTCCAACCAGCCTAAACTTGAGTGAAAAATGCACTATATGGATCAAAATTCTCTCCGTATTTGTAAAAATATCATAAAATATAAACCTGCGTGTTAGGAATCTTTGAGCTCCCCCTAATCAATCTTTATACAATTTTGTAACTATTTTCGTGTGTGTGTGTGTGTGTGTGTGTGCCTGAGAGTTTGTACAATTGACAAGTATTAATATCAAAGGCTAGAATTGACTGCTGTATTTAGGTGCATTATATGAGGCATAATGTCAAATTTTCAAGACATTGGCAAGCAAATGGGAGCTAGTATACTAGTTGTATAACTATACAGCATTTTGCAAATTTGTCTGCCCCTTTCATTTGCATAAGAATGACGTGCAGATCAGTTACATCGTATATACATACTCAAAAAACACACTTTGACGTATATAAAGGGGAGATAGAGAGAGATATTCAACTTTTATATTGAGAACTTTAAACAAAGTACATCATGCTTTTATGAAACAGTCATTGGGTCACTATTACTTGATGTCCAACTTAGGCAATGGTGGCGTCAGCTTACGTCTTTCCATAACCGCAGTCGTTTGTGCAGAAAATAAAACCAACATCATCTACTGATATAGTAATTCTCCTTTTATATAGATTGCTCATACGTTCATGTCTGTACTGCCCACCAACTGATTTCACCATTGACATTCCCAGCTACAGTTATGGCTGGATATAACATTCTTTTAAAAGTACTTTTCACCACTGTCGCGACTATCATGTTACTGCGATCACTGGCGTAGCCAGGGGGGGGGGGGGGGCGATGGGGGCGGTCGCCCCCCCTAAGATTTGGACCGGGGATTTGGGAGGCGGAAAAAAAAAATGCGTGTATACTGTATGCATGCACATGAAGCGGGTCTCCTTTGCAACCTTTCATCAAATAAGATATATTCTTTTAATATTTCACTCAAAGTGTGCACCAGATCGTTGAATTTCAATTCAAAATATGCAAAATCTCTCGTGCTTGGGAGGGGGTATCCCCTCCCAAACCCTCCCCCTCTGTGCCTCTTTCCCTAGCCAAGTACACTTTTTAGATCTACAAACAATTCTGAATAATTCTGAGTGCACAAGACTTATCACTTATATTCCGAAAACTGAAGGTTCCCTCATGTATCTTAAGGGGAATTTCCCCTTTTAATCGACCCTTTCCTCCCTCAGCCCCCCCCCCCAAAAAAAAAAAAAAAATCAGTGTTTTTTTTTTTGTGTGATTTCTCAAATGTTGATTCCATCAAATATGCGTATACGAGATATCTCAATTTCAACCTTAAAAAGATAAAAGCTCCATCGGAAGGGAAGGGTGGAGATAACACTCGCCCACGCCTTCTCCCTGCTCGCCCCCCCCCCCCCCCCGGCCATGCAAAGAAGTAGACTGTGGCTATACCCAGATCGCTTTATTTCAATTCTAAAAACGCAAAAGCTCCGCGAGCGGGAAGGGTTATCCCCCTTCCCCTAAGCTCTATATACCTCACTAGACTTTATACATACGCACAGATGGTGCACATTCGGAATAAGAGCTAAATTCCGTGATTTTAACACTTCGATGAAAAAGTATTGCACCAAAAATTTGCACCAGATCGCTGAATTTCAGGTCTGAAAACGCAAAATCACCTTCGTGTGGGAGGGGATATGCCCCTATCTAAACCCTCGTGTGCATGCTTTTTCTGTTTGATTGCTGAACAGACAGCGTTCATGATATTCAGTGTAAGAATTAATACAAGAAGACTAGTGTATCTAAATTATACCATTTTATAGGCAAATGGTTCAATAATAATCTACACTAAAATATACTGCAACCTTAAACAAGTGGGACTGTTTCAACTCGTTAAAACACGCAAAAACGTGCACCAAATTGCACCATTTGCAACATCAAAATACAAAAAGTTATCGCCGTGGGAGGGGGGACACCCCCTCCCACACCCTCCCCTACCCCATCGCTCGCTCCGCTCGCTCGGGTTCAGTCGCGTTCATGATATTCAGTGAAGAGAATTGATACAACAAGTGTATCTAAATTATACCATTTTATAGGCAAATTGTTCAATAATAATCTACACTAAAATATACTGCTACCTTAAACAAGTGGGACTGTTTCACGTCGATGAAACACGCAAAAACATGCATCAAATTGTACCATTTGCAAAATCAAAATGCAAAAGTTCTTACCGTGGGAGGGGGGACACCCCCCTCCCACACCCTCCCCTCCCCCTCGCTCGCTCCGCTCGCTCGGGTTCAGTCGCGTTCATGACATTTAATGAAAAGAATTAATACAAGAAGTGTATCTATAAATTATACCATTTTATAGGCAAATTGTTCAATAATAATCTACACTAAAATATACTGCTACCTTAAACAAGTGGGACTGTTTCACGTCGATAAAACGCGCAAAAACATGCATCAAATTGCACCATTTACAACATCAAAATGCAAAAAGTTCTTACCGTGGGAGGGGGGACACCCCCCTCCCACACCCTCCCCTCCCCCTCGCTCGCTCCGCTCGCTCGGGTTCAGTCGCGTTCATGATATTCAGTGAAAAGAATTAATACAAGAAGTGTATCTATAAATTATACCATTTTATAGGCAAATTGTTCAATAATAATCTACACTAAGATATACTGCTACCTTAAACAAGTGGGACTGTTTCACGTCGATAAAACGCGCAAAAACATGCATCAAATTGCACCATTTGCAACATCAAAATGCAAAAAGTTCTTACTGTGGGAGGGGGACACCCCCTCCCACACCCTCCCCTACCCCCTCGCTCGCTCCGCTCGCTCGGGTTCAGTCGCGTTCATGATATTCAGTGAAAAGAATTAATACAAGAAGTGTATCTAAATCATACCATTTTATAGGCAATTGTTCAATAATAATCTACATCAAAATAAACTGCTACCATAAACAAGTGGGACTGTTTCACGTCGATAAAACGCGCAAAAACATGCATCAAATTGCACCATTTACAACATCAAAATGCAAAAAGTTCTTACCGTGGGAGGGGGGACACCCCCCTCTCACACCCTCCCCTACCCCCTCGCTCGCTCCGCTCGCTCGGGTTCAGTCGCGTTCATGATATTCAGTGAAAAGAATCAATACAAGAAGTGTATCTAAATTATACCATTTTATAGGCAAATTGTTCAATAATAATCTACATCAAAATAAACTGCTACCATAAACAAGTGGGACTGTTTCACGTCGATAAAACGCGCAAAAACATGCATCAAAATGCACCATCTACAACATCAAAATGCAAAAAGTTCTTACCGTGGGAGGGGGGGGACACCCCCCTCCCACACCCTCCCCCCCCCCCCCCCTCGCTCGCTCCGCTCGCTCGGGCTCGGTCGCTTCGCTCCCTCGCAGACTAACCGCCCCCCCTAAGATGAAATCCTGGCTACGCCGTTGACTGCGATTAAATTTGTCAATCTGTTTCTAGTCTCTCGCCTCTACATCATCATTATTACTCCTTTCTAGCTGAAAACAATGAAAAGTGTACTTTCCTTACCTTCTTTCAAAGGGCAGAGGAATAATCTTACCCTCAACATAATAATGTCAGTAACAAGTCGAAGGAACACATACTGTGTGACATCGTGAAATGCTGTACTGGGTAGTCTTCCTATCCAGCGACGACGCCCATAAGATTTTTGTTTTTACCCATTGCACAATGTCCCTCTCGACCTAGGTGTATAGGTGGGTACCTGGTAACGCTAGGGTAATAAAAATGGCAGGGCTCTCTGATAGAGCAGTGGCAATGCTGAAGAGGCTATATCCTGGATAATGAAAACCTTATTATTATTATTATCATTATTATTATTATTATCATTATTTTTATTATTATTATTATTATTATTATCATCATTATTACTATTACTATTACAGGATTATCAACTGCAAAATGCCAAAAAAGTGGACTGTTTTAGGTAAACAATGAACATGCCCATCATATCACACACACACACACACACACAAAGATAAAAATCCTGACGATTATTTGATTAAAGGACAAGTCCACCGTCATATACATGTGGTGTGAATGAATGCAACAATATTAGTAGAACACCTCAGTGAAAATTTGGGGAAAATCGGACGATCCGTTCAAAAGTTATGAATCTTTAAAGTATCTGCGCAGTCACTGCTGGATGAGAAGGCTACTACAGTGTATGATGACACATGCGTACAACGATATAAGGAAAATAAAAAGAGAATTTCACAAAACTTCACTTTTTGAATAAAGTGCACATTTCTTCGACTTGTTACTGACGTATGTTAAGGGTAATATTATTCCCCATGCCTTCTGAAAGAGAGAAATTGAGTATTCTTTTGTTATGCGAGAAAAGTGAAAATATGTTGAATTTTCTTTATATTTTCTTTATATCGTTGTACACATGTGACATCATAAGCTATAGTAGTCTTCTCAACCAGCCGTGACTGAGCAGAAACTTCATACATTCGTAACTTTTGAACGGATTGTCCGATTTTCCTCAAACTCTCACTGATGTGTTCTACTAATATTGCTGCATTCTCTCAACCCACATGTCTATGAAGGTGAACTTGTCCTTTAAGGATGAAGGGAATATAAACAGAAGAAGCGAAGAGGAAACAGGAAGACATGGGCCATTAAGAAAGTGTCTGTAAACAAACTACAGTCGAAAGTCATATAAGAATGTAAAGCAACTTATTTGACTTATTATGACCCGAATTCATGTATGTAGTTTAAACAATATCCAAGGTTTAAATTCAGTCCATTATTTAAATTTAGTCCATGGACTACGACAAGCGCGAAACAGGCGTGCCTTGCAAATGCACGTGTCAGCGTGCATTCAGCATTGGACGTTTGTTGGTGCACGTGATGAAATTGCCGTGTACCAATTCTACAGACTAAGTTTTGACTACCTTGACGTATTCCGGCCATATTAGTGTTTCGATAATTGTAACGTATCAGCTAGTCCATGGTCCATGGTGGTTCATTGTGTACAGACATCCTAAACCGGATGAAGCTGACCAATATTAGGTTTGATTCACGTCATTAACTCCAGGAATTGGCGCTGTGCAGACCTCTGCCTAAATCTTGGGTTTTGTAATGTTTGGTTTACACAAGAAATTCCCGCGACTAACCACATCGTTATCGAGTTATCAGGATTCCACAAACTACGACACTATGAGATGAAGCTACTCGAAAGTATCGTAGAATCACCGAATCTTATCCCACCTACCACTGATATGAATCTCACGGCGGATAATCCGGAAAGATCGTCTGACAAAGTTTGCCTTGCGAAACAAAGTCACACACACACACACACACACACACACACTAACACACACAAAACATGGTAGGGTTACTGTTGCAAAATCAAACTTCACCAGATTTGTGCTTGAATTGCGTATATTGATTGCCCAAGCTCTTTTTGCTATGACCTTGTACACTTCGGAATAGTTAAGGTCATTAGGAAGAAGTGTGACTTATTTGCGAAATGATTTTTATTTGTTTCGGATAGCAAGCTATGATATATTGATGATTAAACTTCAGTCTAGAGGTAGTATACAGTCCGTCCGAACGCGATTATCCGGTGCTCTCTTTTCTAGGACTTCTCTAATATCCGGATGCGTAAAAGCAGTGAAGACCTCCCCTCCCTCCCCTTCCCCCCAAAAAGTGATTTTAACTCAATCAAAACTCCTACAAAACTCACGCGATCCACCTTTGATATTTCCTACAGAAACGTGTTGGATTTGTGCTGTAAAATGTTTCAATATTCAAATCATTCTTTACTATAGTTTTAAGTAGGCTATGATACACTACTTTTGCATTATACACTGCGTGATGTAAACTACGTACCTACCACTGGGACAATAACCTATACTTGAAGTCTTATACTATGTAGTACACTGTAGATCCTATACATCAACATTTTTTTTTTCTCCCATAGCCGCACATTTCGGCCTATTCGGACGGACGCCGCGGCGCGCCGGTCCAGACATGACCAGAGGTCGCACGGTCATTTAGGTCGCTTCTCAAAGCCTCGTTTCTTTCTGTGATAATATCTTTGAAACCTTAGTTTTGGGATACCATGGGACATCCCGAGGTAAAGTAAGACAGATGATGAGTAATAAATCTTGAAATACACGTAATTTGCCTTTCATGTTTTGTTTTGTTGCTTTTTTGTGTATGTTGTACTTTCTTCTTTGCAACTTAGTGTACATTCTCTAATGGTACAGTTTTGCTCCTAAAATGTATCTCTCTTGATTGGAATTTGTATCCTATTCATTTGTAAAGGAATCGGCCGTGATAGGTCTTATATAGCTTTTTCTGATTCCCACACGCGCTATATAATATCCATATCTTCGTATCATTCTCTTGTCTTCCATGTAAACGTAATGTGCAATAATTATGATGTTATGTCGGTGATTTTGTGTTTTCTTTTCTTAGCATGTGGAATAAAATGAATTGAATTGAATTGAATTGAATTGAATTGAATTATCTCTTATCTCATCAAGGTCTGGGTGATTTTACTACAGATATTTATATCTTGTCCATGTACGAATGACAACTTCAATCACTAAATCTCTAGGAGGGATCTAGGTCTTTGAATGCTTTTCTAACAGATTCTTGGCGCCATACCAATGGTGAATGAATGAATAATAGAATGAATCAATGAATCAATCAACCAATCAACTCTGATCTCACTGTATATCCTGTGTTATAATAGAGGGGAAGTGTTGAATCCATTCAAATCTGCGCAAAACCAGTCAGGAAAAATCAAAACCTTGCCAATTTTGAGGCAGAAACATTATAATTATTGTGTATCAAATCCAAGGATCAGTTTTCAGTAAGTTTGCCCATTACAGACCTTGATACTTCTGCTAGCTCTAAGACCAAAATAGGGCCCAAATGTAAGAAAATTCGTTATTCTACTTTATGAAATATTATTAATAGATATAGCAATAAAATGTATTGTCTGATGGGACTTCATGGTTACGTATAGTCGAGAGGGGCTCCGGTGAAAGACAGGAATATTGAAAGGTACTCTGTTCGATTTGGTGTTTATTGATAATTTCATAATGCATATATAATTAGGTGTTCGTGTGTGTGTCTGCGCGTAGCTATGAGAATTTATTTGCAAATGTACGAACTTTTGCATTTGTGTCAAAACTCAGAATGCATTAAGATAATCATGGCCTTCAAGAGTGTTCTATGAACGTCGGCTGATCAGCCCATCAAAATCATGGATTAAATCGATTACGTCATCGAACCGTGCTACAGCTATTCAACCTTTCATTTCTTATCTTAATGGTGTGCAGGTTTCAGAACTATCCCCCCCCCCCCCACACACACACACACATTATATGTATCATTACCATTACTTCCATTTCTAACCACAAGACACAAAAATAAATCTCCCCAGAGGGCGCAGTATAATACGCATTGATGTCTCACTGTCGTCGGAGCGAGCTTAATTAATGAGATAGCACAATATCGGTTGAGTTGGGGCTTCAGGTTTGCAACGGTCTTTTTTATGACGATTTTTTAAATGAGAAACATCTTTAAAAATATGAAAGAGCATATAATTGTAAGAGGAATTCAAAGTTTATGTAATAAATATTGGTTTTGAAATGGCTGAGATATCCAAAACAAAGCAATACTAATAAAAGGTACGACCCAACTTTGATTAGGATCACTTTGTTGTACTTTGTTTTTGGATTATATCTCAGTCATTTCAAAACCGACTTTCATAAAATAAACTTTGAATTCCTCTTAGAGTTTTGTGCTCTATGACATTTCACAAAGTGGTTTCTGAGTATCTCGCGAAAAGTTAAAAGCTGAATCCTCACCTCAACCAATACTATACCATCCCTTTAACAATGTATACGTTGTATGACATTTATTTTTCCATGTATCTATTATATGTATATATATATATATATATATATATATATATATATATACATATAATGAAAACTTTGAGCAAGGAAACCCATTTTCTTTGCTCAAAGTTTTCACTATTTATTATTTGTTTCTGGTCAGTTTTCCCCTTCTTGTTTATATATATATATATATATATATATATATATATATATATATAATATATATATAAACTCCTCAAAATAAGTTCTGCAAATTAAAGATTGACAGATCATATTTCTCTTATACCAACATTATCTTCATTAATTATGACATCATAAGAGAGCCTGATTAATTATCTTTAAAATGACACCTCACTTGCTATGATTGGGTGTTCTTGGAATGTGCAAAACAGCTGAGTATGGGGACAGATCAAAAGTGAAAAGTCGCAACAATCTGGTATTGATAATGTAAAGTTTTGATGAAAAAAAAGGCCACTGGAATAAGTAATGCTGAAATGACAGCACTTTCAAAAACTCCCATTTCCTAGACATTAGATGACTGTTTGGTCAACCTTTATGTTTAATTTTGATCTGCAGATACTACTGCAGTTTTTAATTCATGGATGAAGCCTGGAATCTAATGATAATGTCACAATGCATTCTTTTCAATCACATTCCTTCCCTGAAACGACAAAGCAAATGAAAATTACAGTGCTTGACATATATGTTTGCTCTATCTTGCAACATTTCACATTTGGCCTTTCCTCATACTCAGTCATACTGTGCATTCCAGGAATACCCAATTATAGCAAGTGGGATGTCATTTTAAAGATAAGTAATCAGGCTTTCTTATGATGTCACATTTGAATGAAATGATATAGTTTTGAGAGAAATATGATACGTCAAATTAGATTTGCAAAACTTTTTTTGAGGAGTTTATATATATATATGTATCTGTAAATCGTTTTTTCATATATTTAGATGTATATTATATATACATATTTAGAATGTATAATCTATATTAATTTATATTTCATAACAGAAGCAGGCATTCAAGTTTGCTATGTGGTGATTAACCATTATTTTCAAAAGACTTTTTTTTTCTTTCATAATATATTCATAAAAAGGAGATAACATTTTTACAAGCCTGAAGACACTGCAACATTTTGAAAGCAAACAAGCAAACAAACAAAAACGAGTTTATAATGAAGAACTGCTATGGGATTATATGCGTCACTACACCATTAGCATCACGGACACTGCAACAAATGATTACGATTATATTCATGATTATAATGATTATACAAATGATGGAAAATTACGAAAATTAATATCTTATATCAGCAAAATTGTGCAGCAAATATTTGATTCATGCTTTTTGAGACGACCTTTTAGCAGTAATGGTTCATCGTGATTTTGGACTTTACGGGTAAAAAGGCTTCTATAATTTGCCTGTGAAATGGACAAAATATTAATGCAGTTGAGCATTAATCAAATTCCTTTCAAAAATGTCTAAGTTCTTTTTATCCTTTATTCTTTTTCAAATATTTGTAAACATATCAACGTAAGGTTTTCGACTCCTTTCTTAATAGAATTATACTTGAATTTTTTTTATACAGAATATATATATATTTCATGAGTGCGACATTACCTCTTCATATCGCCTCTGTATGTTTATAATTATCTCAATTTTCAGAGTTAATTAAACTTGATGCCTGAAATTCAACTCTCGCTTTAATTCAGATATTTGTTTTGCGTGAAATCAAGTAAGTTTTTTTTTATCACCAAAATTTTCAAACTCATAAGTTCTCAGCTTAAAATCAGCAAATAGTGTGTGCATAGTATACATTTGTTGGTTTGGTTGTATAATTGCCAAATACATACACAAGACATGCAAGATATATTGTGCAGACCTTTCATTTTTTACAATGAAGATAACAGTGTCAAACCTTTCAAAATTGTGGCAGTAGGTACGGAATATTTATTAAGGCTAACGTGCACCATCAAGATGAAGGACAACTTCAAAAAGGGGTCATGCACTCTAGAATTTAGGAGAAGTCTGCTCCATAGAGGTACTGTATGAGACGTATATAATGTGACTTAGCTTTTGACGTTAGACAGATTATATTTTATATCTATCATCTGTACAGGAAGGGCAGATGAAACCTTGAAACAAAAGGGTAAGGTTGCCGATTCGTGAATACCCCATCTGTGATTTTTCCTGTGGTTCACCAGTTTTGCTTGCCATTGATTAATATTCAGTGAGATTATTCAAAGACATCACATTGCTATCTATATGTTTAAATGATCTTCATTCTAGAAATGTGAAAATAAATGTATTGAATTGAATGAAATATGTAATTAAAATTTGTGTTTTTGAAGTTCTTCGTAGAATTTCATCCCAGCGTCCGATAGTCGTAGGACGTCGGCGGGTAGCTGGTCACGTGGGATGAGCTTGGAAAGTGGCATGAAACAGCTACTCTTCATGGCTGTTTCGTACATGGTGACGAAATCTTTTGCCACCGCCTCCCCGGGCGCCTTCCATGAGTCGGCTACGGCTGTTGACGAATCCCACTGGAGCAAGGAGTCCGAATAGGGGAGCCCAACCAGTCGGCAAAACTTCGACAACACTTCGGAAGGTCTCGCCAGCAGATCGTCGGAGTCGAGGACAATCGGTTCCGGGTCGAGGCCTGACTCGCGCACGTATACCCACAGAGAATGGAGATCTTGATAAAACGTCTTCGACGGAAGAAGGAAATCTTCAACCCCGAAGTCAAACGTTTCCAAGTTCCTGGCATCCCCTTTCAGCACGCCCATGGACGTGAGCTGCTTGAAGGCTGCTCTTCTGTAAGACGAATACGCCCTCACTGGGTGACGGATGAGGAACACGTGTCTGTACCCGGCTGGGATGTAGGCGCGGCTATCCTTGTCTCTCACACCAAACGCCATATCCTTGACTATCACGTACTTGGCAGTTGTCGATTCCAACGCTTTCTTGACTGCTGAAAACCTGCAACCATAATGACCATAAACCACAAGAGATCAATGGAAATTAGACTGTAATAATCTTCCCGCCGTTTTAGCACGTTAGATTTACCAGATTTGTAGGGAAAATCTATACCTCATGTGGAAAATTAATAGAACTGATCTGCATGTAGATCAGTATTATGTATCATGAGAAATGAAGGAGACTTCCATTTAATTTTCAAACTTCAGCATTTGAGCATCTCTAAGTTGGTTCTAATCAGTACAGAGTTTCAGAATTTATAGTGAGATAACAGGAATGAGGATATATTCAAAATTCACGAAAAAAAATCACAATGAACGAGGATTGCGACAAAGTAGCTTCACATAGGAAGCATGCGTAATTCTACGCAGGCGAAGTTGTTAAGCAAGTGATGGTATAGTTGTCGAATTACATTGCTACATTCTGTCTTTCTGTTTCATTTCCATCTGAGAAGATGGCTGGATAGGCCATATTCAGCTGCAATAGCTGGTCTTCAATGGAGTCCAGTTCGATGTACCCGATCACCGGGTTGAACACCCTGCTCTTTACGATGAATGAATGAAGTGTGATCTTTTACACCCATGAGTTGTGACTCTCTCACACACTGGACCTCAATTTTATGTCCTATCCGAGGGACACAATACGCTCCTCCTTAGTACCAAAAATAATAATAATAATAATAATAATAATAATGATATACCATAGCAGTCTATGAAGGAATCTGGGGGGTGTTTCATAAAGCTGTTCTTAAAGTTACGAACGACTTAAGAACGACTGGTGATCAGGTCTTGTGCAGAATTACTGAAATTCTGATAAATATAGCTCATTAGAACTGATCACCAGTCGTTCTTAAGTCGTTCGTAACTTTAAGAACAGCTTTATGAAACACCCCCCCCCCCCCCCCCCCATTCAAGTTTGCAAAAGTCTAAACCAGAACTTTAAACGTTGATGGCGCTATTCTAGTACAACAACCAGTGCCGTATATACGGCACTGACAACAACCAGAGCCTTCGAAAAGGCTCTGGCAACAACTACGGTCCCTTCATACATCAGAATTCTGATATAATACAAACTGTACCTGCATATAGGTAAAAGAGACTCTAACAACGAACGCAGCACCATCATGGTATCATACTCATCAAAACTGTGTTATACACTTTTGATGATAGTTTTGAGAGAGAGAGAGAGGGGGGGGGGGGGAATCCAGACGTAGGAAGCACTTGAACATGTTTGTATTTAAATCAACTCATAATAATGTTATCCTCATCTATGAATGATATGTTCCAGCCTTCCCGTTACTCATATTCTCTTCGTAACGCAGGGAACATTCTTCTCCCAAAGCCTCGTACTGATTATTGTAAAAGAACAACATATTATAGGGGATCAATGCAATACAATTCACTGCCTTATACCTTGAAGCTGACCTCAAGTCCAGATATATTTTTTAAGGGATTAGAAAATTCTATTTCTGATTTTATGTGACTCTTGTTTATGTAGCGTGTAGATGTATATCCCTCATTCAGTTTCTTTCTCTGTTGAATATACTTAGATGTGTTTTTTGTGTGTGTGTGTGTTTATATTTTATCATCGAAGTTTATAATTGTACATAATTCACAGCTGAAATACTTCTCTGAATGTTTGTATTTTCTTTTTATGTAACCACGTAGATGCCTGTTTTTGTGTTTACATATTCATTATTGAACTTTATGATTGTATATAATTTACAGCTGATATATTTCTCTGAATGTTTGTATTTTCTTCCTATGTCACTATATTGTTTGTTTATATTTCTCATGTAAGGGACCCCTCTGTAAAACAGCGCTGTTACGATAACAGTGCTGAGTAGGGTCATCCCTCCGTTGAAGATTTATTTTATGTAACATATCTTTGTTTGTATATCTTTTAATGACGGAAAATAAATACAATACAATACAATACAATACAATACAATACAATACAATACAATACAATACAATACAATACGTTCTTTATTGTTTATTTTGGTTCGGTTATAACGAAAAATTTCGATATAACGAAAGAAAACTGCCGGTCCCGAGGACTTCGTTATAATGGGAGTCCACTGTATCATTTTATGGGCATCCTTTTGCCTTGTTCATGCCAATATTACGATAGGCTGGTTCTCTAGTGCATTTAAATTTATAGACTGACATCTTTCTTCACTGTGTTGTGGACTTACTGCATGTAAAAAGTTATTCCATCAACCTGTGCATCTCGATGCATTTCAATACTTGGAATCTAATTCGTATGCATTTGATCTTGCACTGTGAAGGCAAGGCTTTAGCACGCAAGTAAAATAGAAATATGCATTAAACTTTATTATGGTGAGAAAGCAAGTGTATTAACCACTTTACTAAAGGGCGGAATATCTACTAAGGTAACACCTTAAACATCGGCAAAAAAGACACTGTTAAAGTTGATATCATAATGCATATTTAAGTTATATTAATAGAGAGATATCGTTTAAACGGAATGGAAGACGTTTCATTTCATTGGAAATAAAAAAGAGAGAGATTTAAGAATGTCATATTTTGATGCGAGCTAGATAATCATATCAGTTCCCAACCAAATGTATTAAGGCAAATCAGAAAAACAATGATGCCACTGCCTTGCGAATTTCCTTTTGATAGACCCGCACCAATTTGAAGGCTGTACCAAATTTCCTCTTTTCAACGGAAATTATCTTGACAGATGATATCTGATAATTATCGAATTATTCTTGCTTTTTGATAACAGAAGATTGATAAAACAATCTGAAATGTTGGCTTGTGATGTCTAAATTTATCAAGCATGCTGCTAAGGTTATATCAATTCTGTGGGACCACTGCGGCACAATGACTCCTGTCTCTCAATCAGAGAACTCGAGTTCGAATCCAGTCCAGTACTTAGTCCTTACGAAAGATATTTTATCAACCATGTCCCTCTCGACCCAGGTGTATAAATGGGTACTTGGCAACGCTAGGGTAATTAGAATGGCAGGGCCCACTGTAGAGCAGTGTCAACACTGTGGTGGCTACCTTGGATTTAAAAAAGGCCATATTGTCATTATTATTATTATTACTACCTTGTGAACACCGTGGTGAACAAAAGAATGGAAGAGTTGTAAGATGCTGACATCACAACTTTTTAGATTATGACACAATGTAATGTGCTGTCTTTGCAAACATGATAACCGTTCCGTGAAAACCAGCAAACATTTCAATACCACGACTCTATGTTCATGCATACACTGTTATAATATGTGTGATATTGAGGAAACATCTGACATTCTTCTTTCTAGGAAGAATTCATTTAAATCAATTTGAATTTAGAGTTGCAGTATGTTTGACAATGTTTTAAACGTTGTAAATATACTGCACCTATTTAATGGACACATCCTTAGAGGGGAGTTTACTTTAAAAAGTATATCTATTCAGTGAACAAAGGAATATTATTCATCTATTTATTTACTTATCTATTAGTTATTCATTTTTTATTTGTTTATCTATATACTTATCTATTTATCTATTTATTCATTTATTTATTTATTTATTCATTCATTCATTCATTTATTCATTCATACATTTCGACAGGACAAGAATATCGGCGAATAAATGCTGCTTCACATCAAAGTCTTGTAAAATATCCGAGTTAGTATGAATATGAAAAAAGTGGTTAAATTAAAAGAGAAAATGCCCAGCTGAAATCATTGATACATTTTACAACCAGGCAACATGCCAGGCGTTGAAAATGACAGAAATCAATGAAAGTTAAAATAATTGTATTCAAATCTATTTTAAAAACATGGCACGTATACAATCAAAGCCCTTGATATAGTCTGGGTATGACCAGAAGCTAAACCTTTACCGAATAGTTTTGGTGATTTTACCCTATTTCGAGGGAGCTTAATCCAAATAATCCAAATTAAAACATCGCCATTTCGTAGGCAGTATCTTCGACACAAACATAGGGGTATAGGGACATCTACACAATATATACATTTGGTATAAATCTGATCATTCATTGCCGATTTATCTTAAGTACACAGACAGACAAACACACAGACAAACATAAGGAACAGAAAACATAACCTCCGCAGGCCATAGGTTACACCTATATACAGTCGGAGGTGAAAATATTATCATTTCCACAGCGGAGTGTTATTGTTAATTAAGTGAATCAACGTAGAAGTATACACCTCAGTATAGTTTAAGGAAAATCGGACAAACCGTTCACATGTGCCGTTTTCGATGGATAAGAAGACTACATACAACAATTAATGATGTCACATGTAGGGCAAGGATTTGACGGGGAAAAATGGGAGAATTGAAAATATGTTCATTTTTGACCATTTTTAAAGAGTGCTTGACGTACCTCTTTTAGAAGTCAGGAGGCATAACTTTTACCTGAACATTCTGTCAGTAACAAGTCGAAGGAGTATGTTTTTTAAACAAAAAATATGTATTTTGTGAAATTACTTCATTCTCTTCATATCGTGTTGTCACAAATGTACACACTAGTAGTTATGTACATGTATGATGTACTGTATGCATGGTTGTTTTAATGTGTATGTACACAGGTTGACCAGATTAATGGAGAACATTCTATGTGGTATAGATATAGTACATACAGGCTGACCAGATAAGTGGAGAATTTTCTAGGTGGTATACAATGTAGCTATACAGTACATGCATGTAGCAGGAAATACATTATAGCTCACTCAATCTAGAATGATTTCACCCATTCCAGAAAGTTCTGGGAAGTGCTAACATATTTGGCTGAGTGAGGCACTGTCCCTGTAGCCCAATGTGATTGGTAGTTATTCTTGGCAATGATGTTTTGTACATAGTTAGGCAGTGAGTCATCCAAGTTTCCTGGAACTTAGACTGGCTAGTAGGTTGGAGAGAGTTATAGAATGTGCTAGAAGGGGGTGAATGGATAGTATATAAGCCAGAGAAATTCTGCAGTAGGCAGAGTACCCAACACCTCTGCTCTGAGAGTTACGTAACTTCTGGCTCTGAAGCGACTTGTTATAGTCAGTCCTGTGTTACCTGCTGACCTGTTATGTTTGTGGAGATACTTGGCCTGGGAGACATTTTGCCTGCAGAGAATTAATGTGCCTTCATTGGACTCCATATTTTAATGTCAACGGACATTGCTATGGCAAAGCTGTGATGGGCTGGATTCTTAGCTGAACGTTATTAAGTGAATCATCATTCAACGCATCAACTGGACGTGGTCGTCACAACGTTTGGACTCTGCACGTTTCGCCGTGGACATATTTCGTGGATTTTACCCCGGATCTATACCGTGGACTATCGTAACCTGCGCCTCTGGAGTTACGTCGAAGGAATCATTCATCGGTGCATCACGGATCATTCATTTGTGCATCAAGCATCGTATTTGGACATTTCCAGGGATATTGCGTGTAATGTGTACGTAAGTGATTCCATTACTGACTTATATTTGTTTCTCGTGATCATTATTGTATTGATGTGACGCCGATTACCAGTCTGTACCCACAATATCACCGTTAATAAACCGCCTGAACATTAGTTGATTGTTTCTTTTGTGCGATCATTCTCGGAGTGATTTTGGTCGTAACAGTGTTCCACCTGTAACATTAAGAATTGTTGTAGTTTTCTTGTTTGACGCTACCGAACCTTTAAACGTTCATAACTTTTGAACGGACTGTCTGATTTTCCTCAAACCGCACAGGTGTGTACCTTGGTATACATGTACTTCCTTGTGTGTACTAACATTATTTCTGCATTTACTGGATCCATAAGGTTAAGTTCCCAGCTATATATACAGTTGACTACGGAATGATAAAAGAGGAATGAATATTGGCTGTGAACCTACGCAATACGGTCTGCCTCGATCTTGGAGCCCACGATATTGGACAGAATTTCAGCAGCCGAAGCGATCGCCTCCTCGTTCCCATCGTACACCTTGGGCAGGTCCCGGCCGACAGCCTGCTTGTACACGTTGGCGGCGGTTTCGCTGTAACAGAACGGCTCGAACCAGACTTCGAGTCCCTCAATGGCGCTGAGACATTTAGCGAGCGCCGTGGAGATCGTCCGCGGCATACACCAGACGATGAGGCGCACAGAAGCTGGGGTAGACGCCATTGTGTGGCGAGTTGGAGTTTACAGGTGTGTAGTTGCAGTGTGAACCTGATAGCATTTGGCAGCCGAGTTTTTCTTTACCCAGGAGACATTGTAGAGTGCGTGGGGTGCATGAGACCGTGTAAATACATGTATCAAACGTTGGGGTCACGCTAGGGCCTATATTTGCTCGTGTTATCATTATGCGGCTGCGACTGGAAGGTCCACCAACTATGGTGTTGAACCATGGAGTTACAACACAGCTCCATGGTTAGACCTTTAGCACGGGTTGAAGTTGTCAATGGTGTGTATTGTGTACTTTAAAGGGATGTACAGTTTCGGTTGAGATGGGGCTTAAGGTTTTTTCAACATTTTTGATGATGATTTTTTTTTGAGATGATTAGAAACCTCTTATGAAATATGAAAGAGCATATAATTTTAAGAGGAATTCAAAGTTAATTTGAAAAAAAAATTGGCTTTGAAATGGCTGAGCAATATATCCAAAACAAAGTGATCCTAATAAAAGGTGGGACCCATCTTTTATTAGGGTCTTTAGTGATTGGTATTGATGATGGTGGTAGTGGTAGCAACACCTACTCACTAATTAATTAAGGTCGAATATACACTATAGGAAATGAAGACATCGAGCACTCCGAGCGTACATTGTAGATGAGGTTTTATTGAGGCCCTGCCGAGGCGAGTTGTCTGAGCAAGTCGCTCATGATGAAATTGTAACACACTCTGCATTTTTACACAAAGAGCAGTCGGTATTTATACATGTAGAACAGCAGAGAGGTGACTCACCCCTCTGGTATCAGACAGTGAAACAAGTGGTCAGTGTTGACAAGCGGTTACCTTTGAATTGTTTTGAAGAGAACCAGCGGGGAGGATAAATGACCCACGGAGAGAGGAGGAGAGAGAGTGGGAAAGACGGAGAGGTCGAAGCGGTGAGAGAGAGATTGTGAAGGAGAGAAACTGGAGAAAAGTTGAGCTGCTACAGTAGCTCCCCCCTAGTGAGCTTCTCGAAAGGTGGAAAAGAGAGATGGGAACGATAGAAAATGTAAATGTATGCAGCGAGGCTAGAGCACACGTAGAAATTACAAAATGTACAGAATGGTTTGGAAAACGTACATGCTAACATTTGTTCAAATGTTAAATTTCGTGAACCGTTGTAAGGCATGAAACGCGCTATGTAATCGTATACATGACAATGCCAAGGTGAACATGGTTCGAGAAATGCGAACGGAACAAATGTCAATTATATTATATGCTGGACGTTTCAAAGCAATGAACTTGTCGAACTGTATGCGTTGTGTACAGTTAAAATACATGGGATTTGGTAAACGTATGAACCATTGGAATTGGCACACAATAATTCTGTCAATTTACATGTTTTCGCTTCAAGATGACGATACAAAAATAATCACTGGCAGTTTGACGCGTGTCGTTGTATAGGCAGTGTTTATAAACCGTGTTATCGCATATCGAAAGGCAACATAGAAATTTAGATCAGAGTACAATTGAAATGTGCAAGGTGATGCTTACTTGACAGACATGATAAAGTAATCACGAAACACGCAGTGAAATGAGTGTCCAACACGAATGTCCTGTGTATGACTGAGTCTTTTTATCGCTTGCGATTATAACGTGCTCGGGTAATGTCCGGCTATCGCGGTTGACGAAGACTAACTGTAGTCAGTAGGACGTATGTGGCGTGGACGAGAGTCGGGGTGAGCGGATGGTCGATGTCGATGTCAGATTGTCAGCTATCAACGGTCTCTCGACAGGACAGTGAGTCGCCTGGAGATGTCGTGTTGATACAATGTAGTTGGCAAGCGCGATATGGCCAGCGGCAGCAGCGATTCGTGCCGGTAGAAGCCGATGCGTGATGTGTTCGAGGTCGAGCCAAAATTCGGCGGAGGGCGATCGAAAGTTCGTGGCGGTCGATGAGGCAACGGTCGGCGATGTCGAGTCGTATCGTGGCGTTGCGAGAGTTGAGCGATTCGTATCGCGGTGTGTCGTGTCGTAGCGAGAGTTCGAGCGATTCATATCGCGGCGTGTCATATTGTGTCGAAGCAACAGATGTTGAGCGATTCGTATCGTATCGTATCGAAAGGTCAAGCGATTTGAATGGCGTCGTGTGGTTGAAGGCCGGTCGATGCTGGCAGGTGTCGGTGTCAGTGCGGCGATTAGGCGGTCGTGGATGTCGATCGTGCGTGCCTGCCGAAGGAACCGTCGAGGCGAGGCGTGCGGCGGGTGAAGTAGACGGCGGCCGGGCGGCATCGTGGCGGGTAAAAACATGCAGCGTGCTCGTCGCGATGGCATGTTCGAAGATGATTGCTGTTGGCGTGGCAGGCGATGTCGTCGCATCAACTGCGTTGTGACGTGCAAAAGATGAGCGTAAGTGCCGGCGTAAGTGGCGGGGTCGAAATCGTCGAATAGATGTCAGTTCGTCATGGGTGCAATGAATTTCCCCGGCAGTAAGCGTAACATGGTTTAGAGAACCAGTTGAGTCGGGGAGTCGCTCTAGGGAGTGGCCGGCCGCGGGCTGGTCGAGTGCATGTCGTGATGTGGCAGCGGGCCGGTGACGAGAAAAAGGAGCGATCCCGCTGATGCAAAGTTGAGTGGTGCATGTCGAAAAGCAGATTACAGTGATGCAGAAAATCGGCTCCGAGAAAGGGGAGATGGACTTAGGTGATGAGGAATATCCATCTCAAGGTGCAGAAAGGCAGTAGTGTTGGCAGCCATTGTTGAGGCAAGCTCGGGCGTGGTTGGAGTTGATGTCGTGTCAGTCATGATTGCTGCGTTGTTGTTCGTAATACGGGGTCACCAGTTTAGTGATTGGTATTGATGATGGTGGTAGTGGTAGCAACACCTACTCACTAATTAATTAAGGTCGAATACACTATAGGAAATGAAGACATCGAGCACTCCGAGCGTACATTGTAGATGAGGTTTTATTGAGGCCCTGCCGAGGCGAGTTGTCTGAGCAAGTCGCTCATGATGAAATTGTAACACACTCTACATTTTTACACAAAGAGCAGTCGGTATTATACATGTAGAACAGCAGAGAGGTGACTCACCCCTCTGGTATCAGACAGTGAAACAAGTGGTCAGTGTTGACAAGCGGTTACCTTTGAATTGTTTTGAAGAGAACCAGCGGGGAGGATAAATGACCCACGGAGAGAGGAGGAGAGAGAGTGGGAAAGACGGAGAGGTCGAAGCGGTGAGAGAGAGATTGTGAAGGAGAGAAACTGGAGAAAAGTTGAGCTGCTACAGTAGCTCCCCCCTAGTGAGCTTCTCGAAAGGTGGAAAAGAGAGATGGGAACGATAGAAAATGTAAATGTATGCAGCGAGGCTAGAGCACACGTAGAAATTACAAAATGTACAGAATGGTTTGGAAAACGTACATGCTAACATTTGTTCAAATGTTAAATTTCGTGAACCGTTGTAAGGCATGAAACGCGCTATGTAATCGTATACATGACAATGCCAAGGTGAACATGGTTCGAGAAATGCGAACGGAACAAATGTCAATTATATTATATGCTGGACGTTTCAAAGCAATGAACTTGTCGAACTGTATGCGTTGTGTACAGTTAAAATACATGGGATTTGGTAAACGTATGAACCATTGGAATTGGCACACAATAATTCTGTCAATTTACATGTTTTCGCTTCAAGATGACGATACAAAAATAATCACTGGCAGTTTGACGCGTGTCGTTGTATAGGCAGTGTTTATAAACCGTGTTATCGCATATCGAAAGGCAACATAGAAATTTAGATCAGAGTACAATTGAAATGTGCAAGGTGATGCTTACTTGACAGACATGATAAAGTAATCACGAAACACGCAGTGAAATGAGTGTCCAACACGAATGTCCTGTGTATGACTGAGTCTTTTTATCGCTTGCGATTATAACGTGCTCGGGTAATGTCCGGCTATCGCGGTTGACGAAGACTAACTGTAGTCAGTAGGACGTATGTGGCGTGGACGAGAGTCGGGGTGAGCGGATGGTCGATGTCGATGTCAGATTGTCAGCTATCAACGGTCTCTCGACAGGACAGTGAGTCGCCTGGAGATGTCGTGTTGATACAATGTAGTTGGCAAGCGCGATATGGCCAGCGGCAGCAGCGATTCGTGCCGGTAGAAGCCGATGCGTGATGTGTTCGAGGTCGAGCCAAAATTCGGCGGAGGGCGATCGAAAGTTCGTGGCGGTCGATGAGGCAACGGTCGGCGATGTCGAGTCGTATCGTGGCGTTGCGAGAGTTGAGCGATTCGTATCGCGGTGTGTCGTGTCGTAGCGAGAGTTCGAGCGATTCATATCGCGGCGTGTCATATTGTGTCGAAGCAACAGATGTTGAGCGATTCGTATCGTATCGTATCGAAAGGTCAAGCGATTTGAATGGCGTCGTGTGGTTGAAGGCCGGTCGATGCTGGCAGGTGTCGGTGTCAGTGCGGCGATTAGGCGGTCGTGGATGTCGATCGTGCGTGCCTGCCGAAGGAACCGTCGAGGCGAGGCGTGCGGCGGGTGAAGTAGACGGCGGCCGGGCGGCATCGTGGCGGGTAAAAACATGCAGCGTGCTCGTCGCGATGGCATGTTCGAAGATGATTGCTGTTGGCGTGGCAGGCGATGTCGTCGCATCAACTGCGTTGTGACGTGCAAAAGATGAGCGTAAGTGCCGGCGTAAGTGGCGGGGTCGAAATCGTCGAATAGATGTCAGTTCGTCATGGGTGCAATGAATTTCCCCGGCAGTAAGCGTAACATGGTTTAGAGAACCAGTTGAGTCGGGGAGTCGCTCTAGGGAGTGGCCGGCCGCGGGCTGGTCGAGTGCATGTCGTGATGTGGCAGCGGGCCGGTGACGAGAAAAAGGAGCGATCCCGCTGATGCAAAGTTGAGTGGTGCATGTCGAAAAGCAGATTACAGTGATGCAGAAAATCGGCTCCGAGAAAGGGGAGATGGACTTAGGTGATGAGGAATATCCATCTCAAGGTGCAGAAAGGCAGTAGTGTTGGCAGCCATTGTTGAGGCAAGCTCGGGCGTGGTTGGAGTTGATGTCGTGTCAGTCATGATTGCTGCGTTGTTGTTCGTAATACGGGGTCACCAGTTTAGTGATTGGTATTGATGATGGTGGTAGTGGTAGCAACACCTACTCACTAATTAATTAAGGTCGAATACACTATAGGAAATGAAGACATCGACCACTCCGAGCGTACATTGTAGATGAGGTTTTATTGAGGCCCTGCCGAGGCGAGTTGTCTGAGCAAGTCGCTCATGATGAAATTGTAACACACTCTGCATTTTTACACAAAGAGCAGTCGGTATTTATACATGTAGAACAGCAGAGAGGTGACTCACCCCTCTGGTATCAGACAGTGAAACAAGTGGTCAGTGTTGACAAGCGGTTACCTTTGAATTGTTTTGAAGAGAACCAGCGGGGAGGATAAATGACCCACGGAGAGAGGAGGAGAGAGAGTGGGAAAGACGGAGAGGTCGAAGCGGTGAGAGAGAGATTGTGAAGGAGAGAAACTGGAGAAAAGTTGAGCTGCTACAGGTCGCTTTGCTTGTCTTTGTTTCTGGATATCTCAGCCATTTCAAAACCGATTTTCATTAGATAAACTTTGAATTTCTCTTAGAATCGTATGCTCTTTAACATTTCATAAAGTGGTTTCTAAGTTTCTCGCAAGAAGTGAAAAAGCTGAATCATCACCTCAACCAAAATACCATCCCTTTAAACAGTTCGTATATCACCCCTCTCTCTCTCTCCCTCTCTCTCAGTACCCACACTCGTGTATAAACGCACTCATGTGCGTTCATATTTAGCTGTTCATGTGTGTGTAACAATTAGTAAGAGGATAAGAAATTGCTATAATGATAAACGTAAATGATCCTCCTGCATATTCATATTGACTTCATGTATATGTTCCAACAACGGCCAGTTCTAAGGCTTAACAATCCGATTACAATGTTGTATCCCAGGTCTGGTGTGATTACTAATTACGGGAATAGAAGAATAGAGTACAGAGATGCAGTTGCTTAATGGAACAATATTTAACCATTATTGACTTAGAAGGAATAAGTTCAAACTGCAGTTTTAGAACAGCTCATGTCTTACTTGAAAAGTTTTTTTTTTTGGTTAACATAATCATAAAAGCAATAACAATATGTCATTATCATTTTGTTTGTTCAGTAACATATTTTCACGGGCATGGGGGCAACTGATAGCATTATGCATGTATATATATATATATATATATATATATATATACTATATATATATATATATATATATATATATGTATATGTATATATACTATATATATAGCTATATATATGTATATATATATGTATATATATATATATATACATGTATATAAAGGGCCCTTTTTATCAAAATTGATTCACATGCTTAGGATATCATTTGCGTTCAATTCAATTCATTTATTTGTCATTCTTCTTTTTCCAACAAAACATAACACAGAATAAATCAGGAATTATATCATGAACATAATACATTCGACTTTGCAACGGATAAATGATACAGATGAAAATATGCATGCATACTGGCAAAAAAAAAAAACAAAGTTATGCTTCAGTTGAGAAAGAAAAAAAAAGAAATTGAGAGGTCCACTAAAAAGCAAGCTTGTATATTGTGAATCACTCAAAAAAAATCTGATGAAATACCTATATGCAAATACTTAGCACCGATGTAATTAAAGAAAAAACGGAACAAAACGGGAGAAACACAACAACAACATGGCACGACTTGACAGAAAAGAATGATGGAAGGAATGGAAGGAAAGAAAGAAAAAAGATAATGCCTACACGCTGAAGGAAACGGAAGAGGGAATTGAGGAGGTGCTTAATGCTATAAACACGGCCGGATTTCGTACCGGGTCCATAAGGAATTAAAACCGCATCGACCCGGTTCGAGCCGTAGAGACCCGCATTGACCCGCATCGTAACCCGTGTCAATTCCTGATCGATTCCGGGGGCTACGATACGGCGGTGAAAGATTTTTGGTCATGTTCAAAATTTCCTCACGGATTTCAATTCCGTATTGATATCCGCATTGACCCGGTTCGAACCGCATTGACTCGCATCGACCCGCTGCAACCCGCAGCGTAAAACCCGTATGGACCTTTGCCGTATACCGCATTGCCTTCCTGCAACGGATGATGACAAGGTTTATAACCGGGTCGGTACGGGTCGAAGCGGGTTGACAAGGGTCGATAGGGGTCGAAATGGATTCAGTTAAAGGCATAATCTACCATTTGCTGATGAAACAAAAACCCAGCATTAGTGCTTCAAAATAATTCTAAAATGTGAGTTAGGGATAGAAACAAACAATGTAAAAATTTGAACCAGTTTAATAGATGTTAAGTGTTGTTAAATGTACAAAGTGTGAACGAAAGTTATGATTTAAATGTTTCCAGACTAAACCGTCTACAGTTATGGTTTAATGAGAAAAATAGTGATATCTCCTTATATCTTAGGCTTTATTGCAAGTTTTGTGATACAACTGACCTACACATAGGCATAAAAAATTATATTTTGAATATTTTGTAAATTACTGCTCCCAAAGGTAAACTGCACCTTTAAGGATTTTAAAGCTGATTTTTATACGGTTCGATACGAGTCAATACGGTTTTAATTCCTCATGGACCTGGTTCGAAATCCGGCCGTGTGTGGCTGTAACACAAATTGCCCTCCATTCCGGGACGCGGGACTAATCCGGCTCATTTTCACCCGGATCAAATCCGTTCTGTGATCCGGCCGTGTGTGACTCTAGCATTAGACAGCTGGTGGCTGCACACAGCGGTGCAAGGATTATGGTGGCTATTTCATTACATAATGATGAATTCAGTGATTGATTGATTAATTAATAGATTGATGGATGATGAACCCTAAAGTTGATGAGACCTAGCTGATAAAAAAGAAGATATTAGAGAGGGTTTAACAGAAAAAAAAAAATCAGCTTGCGCTGAAAAGAATACAAAGACGTAGATTTTTTTTTTCCACAGCTTAATGAATTCCAGAATCTAGGGCCTGTGTACATAAATATATTCTGAGCCAATAAAGTTCTCAGGAGGGGTAAATGAAACTCATTAGATTGCCTAGTGGGATAATTATGAAAAAAAAAAATGGTTCCGTGGGAACATTGAATTGAAAGTACTGGGAAGTGCTTTTGCGTTGAAATTAAACATAAACTGACAAGTTAAAAAAAGAATACAAATTCTTATTTTGTAAAATCGTGGGGATATTTAGCAAATAATGGATCGGAATGTATTTGCATTTTCCATTTGAATTAAGTTGTGTTAATGCAGTAGTATCATTTGTATCATTTGTTGTTATGTGTCCTTGTTTCTGTTAAAATGATTTTCATTACATAAACAATGTTCACCCGAGTTTACATTGTTCAATAATATTAATGAAAAATCCTTCTCTGAATTTGGCATCTCTGACATACACTGTGGCACGGCCCCTCTGAAAAACAGCCTTTTACTGCAGTGTAGGCCTACTCCCGTTATACCAAACACGATTATAAAGAAATTCCGGTTACACCGAAGGAAATTTTCAGGCCACAACAATATCTACTGTATGTTTTTTTATTGTTTATTTATTCCGTTATAACAAAATTTCGATATAAGGAAAGAGAACTGCCGGTCCCAAGAACTTCGTTATAACTGGAGTCCACTGTAGAAGCTGATTGAGCTTTTATACCGTGAAAAAAAAATGTCCATAAGTGAATGGAAATGAACAAGTGACCATTTAGTATAGAATTGTATGTTCGAAACAAAGTAGATTTGCTCCTGAATGACTGAGTAGGCCTATTTGGTCTCGACCACCAGTTGGAGGGAAATTATATCACCAAAAACTAGCAGAAGGCCATATTGTGCTCTAGAAGGTTTACACTCGCTCGTTTTACAAGTGTCTTGAATGTATCTAGAAATATTAACTCTCAGATTCACAAGTAACAAGAAAATGCTCATTATGTCAAATGAAAAGCGTCCGCTATTTTCATGTCGTAAAAGGCAACAAAAAAAAATGCCATTTTACGTGATCCCGTTTTAAATATTGACATTGCCGTAAAATGCATTTTCTGGCTGTTGACGAAAAGGTCTTTTTTTCGTAGAGTATATGTTTATTAACAGCAAAAAGAGGACTTAGATCTCCCGTCACTGCCTTACCTGTATACGAGGAACTCACAATTTCTCTGGATGTAAGGCGTCATCGAAAAAAAAAAATAGGTTGAATGCACAGCAATCATAACCACTCGTTTGTTTACTTGTTCATATTCTCACGTTGTAAACGCTCTCATGACGGAGGATTTTCCCCAACCACAATTTGAATTCAATGAATGTGAAAAGATATTACATCAGAGAATATTGAGGATATGGGGAAATCAATTCAAATGTCAGGAAGTCTTCAAACGTTTTGTTTATTCACTAGCTGTCAACGCTGGATTCAATTCAATTCAATTCAATTCAATTCAATTCAATTCATTTATTCTCATTCTTCGTCTTTTCTCTTTTTCAACAAAAACATAACACAAGATAGATCAAATTTTACATCATAAACAAAGAACATTTGTCTTAATTGATAAATGGTATCAATAAACATAGGAGCGCATACTGGCAAAAAAAAAATAATACAAAGTCATGCTTCAGTTGAAAAAAAAAAGGAAGAAAGAATAGAGAGGTCCACTAAAAAGCAAAGCTTGTAGATTGTGAACCACTCATAAAACCTATGAATCACTTATTTACAAACACTTGTGACGAATATAATATACGACAGGACGGGACAAAACAGAAGAAACACAACAACATGACACAACTTGCCAGAATAGATGAAAAGTATGGAAGGATCGAAAGAAAAAAAAAGAGAGAATGAGAGAATACCTACACGCTGAACAAGGGAAATGGAACAGAGGATGGTAGAGAATGTGCTTCATAGAGTTGGTGCTGCATGCAGCTGAGCAAGGATTGTAATGGCTACTTCTTTACGTAATAATGAATTCAGTGTTTGAATGATTGGTGGGTGGATGATGAACCCTGAGGTTAACAAAAAACTATAGCTGTTTATGGAAAAAAACATATCAGGGAGGATTTAATTTAAAAAGTTTCAACTTGCGCTTAAAAGAATACAAAGATGGGGAATTTTTTATTTCACAGCTCAGTGAGTTCTGAGCCAATAAAGTTCTCAGGAGGGGTAAATGAAACTCATTAGATTGTCTAGTGGGATAATCATGAAAAGACTGGTTCCGTGGGAACATTGAATTAAAAATACTGGGAAGTGCATTTACATTGTAATTAAACATAAACTGACCAAGTTGAAAAAATGCAAATCTTTAATTTTCAAAATCTCATGTTTAATAAATAATGGCTCTGTATGGGAACGTGGCGGGACGCCACGTTCCCATATCAACGCTGGATAAGAACAATCCCATATCAACGCTGGATAAGAACGCTTCAAGAATCTTTATCAATGTGTGATATTACAATACCTACAATTGTACACAAGTACAATACTATAAGGTAAATAAAGAGATAATTCCATAACATTTCATTCTAAAATGAAGCTGTTAGTACACAATTCCTCAACTCGCTAATGACATAACGTTACAAGTAATTATTACATTCTATGTCTTTCTGAGGTAAGTCACGTCCTAACTGCATGTAAAAGATTGTAGTCCGAATACAACCTGATAAATGGAAGCGCGCAAAAGGATTTGCTGGCATACTTTCCATGGGTGAGGCAGGCCGTGAAAAAATCATTTCAAAGGGCAAGACACTACTTCTACGTGAACAATATAAAATTAAAGGAGTACCGTAATATGATTCCCCAATATACGTCAGAAACTGAACTAAAACCCTGTCATGAATTGTGTGTGTGTGGATGGGGGGCGAGTGTGTGTGTGTGTGTGTGTGTGTGTGTGTGTGTGTGTGTGTGTGCAGGGGGAGGGTTCTTGTAGAAAAGAGTTCTTTTGGAGTAGTAAAGTTACAGTTTACTCTTTAGAAGCTTTTGGTAGAATTTCATCGACGCGTCAGAAAGTCGTACCACGTCGGCGGGTAGCTGGTCACGTGGGATGAGCTTGGAAAGTGGCATGAAACAGCTACTCTTCATAGCTGTTTCGTACATGGTGACGAAATCTTTCGCCACCGCCTCTCCGGGTGCCTTCCATGAGTCGGCTACGGCTGTTGACGAATCCCACCGGAGCAAGGAGTCCGAATAGGGGAGCCCAACCAGTCGGCAAAACTTCGACAACACTTCGGTAGGTCTCGCCAGCAGATCGTCAGCGTCGAGAACAATCGGCTCCGGATCGAGGCCTGACTCGCGCACGTATTTCCACAGAGAATGCAAGTCCTCGTAAAACGTTTTCGACGGGAGGGCAATATCTTCGATCTCCACGTCGAAAGACAGATCGTCTACTTCTTCTTCAGACTTGAGACGCTTGGCCATCTTCAGACAAGCTTTACGATAAGACGAATACGCCCTCACAGGATGACGGACGAGAAACACATGCCTGAAGCCGGCTGGGATATAGGCACGAGTTGAATCATCCCGCACTGCAAACGCCATATCTTTAATCAAGACATACTTTCCACTGGCCGATTCTAATTCTTTCTTTACAGTTGCATATCTAGAGACAAGACAGAGGGCAAGAAGAAGAAAAAAATCACAGGCAGTTAGGACAGGCCTTCATTAATTCAAATGAACTTTGGAGATTCATATCGATTCCACAGTCCTTCGGGGGTACCGCTATTAAGCTCTATACGTCGGTGTCATTCATGTTCCATACAATATACTTCAGTGCATCTCTCCATATCAAAAGCGATAATCAGAATAGCATATTATCCAGAGTCGCATCAGCATGGACATTGCTTTTGTGCTGCAATTCAATTTCATTATGGCAAAGGCAGGAAGAAATTCTGAATGCTAGTACTGTTGTGAAGGGCAGTGTAGGCCCATCGCCATACGTAGTCATTGCTATATAGTGTATATTTCATTCATTTCATGTCAATGTAGTTTCATATATCTCAATGAAAAATACATCAAATGTAGCAAAATAAAAATAATATATGATATTCAGGTAGGTAGCACAATATATTGAATATTGCAAACATAGAGAACAAGGTGGTCAATCTATAGTTTGAATCTAACTATAAATGCTAAAGAATTATTCGATGGTATATTATACATACTAATTTCTACATAGTCAACAACCTTTCAGCTGTAAATTATTCAGTTGTAACTGTGGTAACTACAATATTTAAAGGGATGGCAAAGTAGGCCTATTGGTTGAGGTGAGGATTCAGCTTTTGAATTTTTCGCGAGATACTAAACCACTTTATGAAATGTTAAAGGGCATATAATTCTAAGAGGAATTCAAAGTTTACTTGATGAGATTCGCTTTTGAAATGACTGGGATATCCAAAAACAAAGTAAAACAAATCGATTCTAATAAAAGGTGGTTGTCACCTTTTTGATAGGATCGCTTTGTTTTGGATATCTTAGCCATTTCAAAGCCAATCTTCATCAAATAAACTTTAAATTCCTCTTAGAATTATATGTTTTTTCATATTCATAAGAGGTTTCTCATTATTAAAAAGAAAAAGAAATCATCAAAACGTTGGAAATCTGAAGCCACATCTGACCCGGAACATGCAGTATGGGGCCTGATTACACACTTCATTTTGAAGTTAATCCTCGAGTTATAAAAAGCCAACTTTATAAACTGATGGGCCGATCAACGCAATTACGCATTTACAAATATGTGTGTGTGTATGTGCGCGATTCAGTTTGTGAGTCATGTACGTGTGCGTGAGTGTGCGTGGATATAATTCTTTCGTTATTTGTGTCCAAATTACGCTACCATTGTCTTTGTATCTGATGAAAGTAATTGAATAAGTTCAATAAAAAGCGTGTGTGTGTGTGTGTGTGTGAAGTGTGTGCAATCATGCAAAAATACACGAAGTGTGTTGAAAGGACTGAAACACTATACTCTTTAGCAGCCCATCAAATTTTATTTCCATCAAGTCCTTATGTAACAAGATTTATTTCTACTGATTCTAAATGTTACAAGAAATATACCATTATTTTGACGCTTATGTTATCCATGGATGTATATTGTTCGGAAATGAAAATAAAAAATGAGTGAATTGAAACTTTTTCATAGTGTCCTGATAGAATTACTTCCGAGTAAATAGCTGTCTAGAGCCAAAATAGATATCTGTGTATCACATGATTTGTGTCAAGTCATGAGATTGCACAATATATGCAAAACATAATTTACAGTGCAATGAATGTATGTTGTCAGAAAAAAGCTTTCGATCAACCTACGCAATACGATCTGCCTCGACCTTTGAGCCGATGACGCTGGAGAGAATCTCCGCAGCCGAAGCGATCGCCTCCTCGTTGCCTTCGTACACCAGTGGTGCGTCCCGACCGGAGGCGATCTTATACAAGCTTGCCGCCAATGCACTGTAACAGAGTGGCTCGAACCAGACTTCGAGTCCCTCAATGGCGCTGAGACATTTGATAAGCGCCGTGGAGATCGTCCTCGGGAGGCACCAGAGGACAATGCGAACGGGAGTTGGGTCAGACGCCATCTTTACACCTTCTTCCTTCAAGAGAATAAGCTCCTGTCATGTCAGCATGCAATGAGACCTTACTGAGCAGCGCAGATCTACTAACTCAAAGTGGCAATGTCTCTCCTCTTGCCCTTATCACGAAGAAGAGGTTATCTTTGGCTCACAAAGACCTACAGTATTTAGAAGTGATAATAGGGTCGAACAAAGAGCAAATTCATAGCGCAAAGTACAAAGCGCTAAAATTTTTGACCAAACAATCTCAAACAATATGTGTACACGACTACTTATAATGAGATATGATCATATAGATATTATGTAAACATACATATTTTACAGTACATTATATATATATATATATATATATATTATATATATATATCTATATATATATATATATATATATATATATATATATATATATATGTGTGTGTGTGTGTGTGTGTGTGTGTGTGTGTGTGTGTGTGTGTGTGTGATATGCATCTGCAAATCCAGAAGTGTAACTGGGAAGGGGCATGGTTATCCTGGAGTGCGTTTGAGTGAAATCGAATGCGAGAATAAAATGCAAATCGGGCCCCTCCTATTACAATTACAATGAATCTTTAATTTCGTGATATAGTTTATTGTTATTTCCTGCATGCATGCAAGATAATGGTTAGATTATAGGCATAGATTATATAGATTATAAATTATAGGTATGATAAGGCTTGGCAAATATCTAAAATGAGTTCATTTCATGATCGGGTCTTCGTAAAAAATGAAGCTCTGGGTAAGATTTGTTTAAATGTACTCTGCACTTTAAATGTATCACACTAAACCCTAGTCTTTTGTGAGCTTGCATTAAATCAAATTTGCCAAAGAGTTTCACAGAAATGCACATTATTTTGTGCACTAGTTTGTCGGAATTAATTAAGTGATGAAATTGAATTGCTGCATCTGGGCGCCATTTCATAAAAGATGTTAGGTTTGCAACTCTTGCTGGAATGGCAACTTCCTATAGCAATAGCCAATCAGGAAGCTGGATTCTTGTCGTTACCATGACAATTGCCATTCCAGCAAGAGCTGCTATCATATCAACTTGTTATGAAATGGGGCTCTGGACTTCCGGTTTCAATTCAAAGGACGCCACCAAATCAAACGAGCTGATGAAGCATACGAGATCGGACCCCTGGGAAACCGTTCTCGGAATAAAAACAGTAAGTCCAGATACAGTGATTCTATCTTACAACTTAACCAATTCCGACAAACTTAGTCCACATGCAGTGATTTGATTTTGTTCCTTAACTGAACCTTATGTGGATGAATCAGAACTTGCATCTATTAGTTTTTTTTCGGATGTTACTGGAGATAAGTAATTTAAGTAATTCAATCCAATAATGTCGTTGACGAAAGTGGTAATAGGCATGTTGCAACTCGAAATCCGGATGTTAGATTGATCTTGCTTTTATTAGAACCTTGTGAATTACTGTAGACTTTGATAAAGAGCATAGAACTGCATATCCTCTGATGTTGGGTATCTGAGTGTATTTCCCGTTTGATTTAATTGTTTGGTTTTGTTGTTGTTGTTGTTGATGATGATGGAATTCGTGGCATGAGTGTCCTGTTCCCAGATTGGGCAGCTCAAATATTTTACAGACGGAGAATATAAAAATACACCAGGAAGTGCAGGTTTAATCACCACCGTATACTTTATTTTTACACTGTTTAACAAAAAGAAATAAAAAAATGAACGTTTCGCCTGCTTTAAGACGTCGATAAAAGCGGAAGGACTTCAGAAAAAAAACCATATGATTAAATCACATCACAAAATGTCAAATGTCTGCGAAAACAAGGAGAAACACCCACATGTTAGGAAATATAAATATACTTTATGGATACTTTCATTCGCTGAATACTTGACAATGCCTTCCGACCTTGTTGTTTCTTCTTTCTTTTGGAAAGTGCTTACGCTATAAATATTTTTCCAATGTTATATGGTGCCATGCTTTACATGAGATTATGTTAACAAATATTTGATAAATGCCACAAGACATCCTGATAATTCATGTCGTGGGACCGTCATCGGGTACTGAGGTTGCTTCTAATCATGGGATTGGGTTGAATATACAAAGGTATTAAGGATCATCACTCGGTTGGCCTCGTAGAGACAATTTATGTATGATGTCTTATGTATTCCACATGACTTATGAGGTTGATAAACAGAAAGCATTTTCTATTCTTTGTTTGTCTGTCTGTCTGTCTGTCTCTCTCTCTCTGCAATCAAGATTCGACACTAGCTCTTTTTTTTTGATGGACTTTTTAGCCTCCAAATTCATCAAAGTTCTTTATTTCTTTTTTTGTGGCCCGAAAAACAAAATCCAAAATGAAAACATTCTTATTATTATTATTATTATTCGCATTTATTATCATTATTATTATTATTGTTATCATTATTATTATCATTATTATTGTTATTATTATCATCATCATTATTATTGTTATTACTGTTACTTATTTATTTAGCATTTCACATAAAAAACAAACGGAAAATCATATTACATGACATAAAGATGTGGTGATTCTAGGTGCATTACGCTGCATTGTTGCCAGGAATGACAATTCTTGAAATAATACATTAAAATGACACAATAAGCCCGTGAGATTATGTGGAAATTGGCAGGTATGATAAAGTGCTTCCAATACCACGTATATACTGTGACTTAGAAGTAAGAGAGAAAACAATAAGGAGACGAAAAGATTCAGTAAAACATAAAAACCCAAAACCATGTTAACTATACGCGCAAATTGATAGTTTCTGTAAAGTGCTTCAATACAAGGCATATGACGAGGTTCACTAATTCTTACAGAGATACGTGGTAGCCTATACATGGTGTAATCAATATTGAATTGAAACATATACAAAATATTTTTGCGTGACACCATTATATTCATAAAAATGACTATATCAAATGTACGGATATACCTCTCTCTCTCTCTCTCTCTCTCTCTCTCTCTCTCTCTATATATATATATATATATATATATATTATATATTATATTATATTCAGATAAATAAGACCTAGCGTAGAGAAAATAGTTTGGCTGAATTCAGCGGTCTACCGACTGAGTTTTATTACCATGAAGACAAGCGGCGATCTGTCATCCCTGTTGCCGTGGCAACTAGATGAAATGCATGCAGTCATCAAGCATTGAGCTGCGTTTTATTCTCTCTTTTTTCTGGATGAGAGAAAAACAAAAAAACATGAAAACAATGAACACACTCAAAAATTGTGGGTGGTCCGATTGGACCATCAAAATGGATCATTTCTTAAATACTGATGGCCCGACGTCTATTTCTGGTGGCCCCGATCCACCGCTAATGTCAAACCTGGTTTCATAATTATGAACACGAACAGCGACTTTTCCACATCATTCTCGAAACAATTCACCAGAGTGGTTAACTAGATATGTTCGTAGCTATATGTTAATAATGACAATAGAATTATCAACATCATGGGGGGGGGGGGGGGGCGCTGTGACATAGTGGATAAGACTCCCAACTCCCGATCGGAGGACCCGAGTTCGAAACCATGCCCAGTGATTACGTCCTTGGACAAGATGTTTGACCCACCATGTCCCCCTCGACCCATGTGTGTAAATGGGCACCTGGCATCGCTAGGGTTATAATAATGGCAGGGCCCTCTGGTAGAGCGGTGGCAACACTGAAGAGGCTACCCTATTTAAATAAGACATGAATTTTATCATGATCATTATGATATTTATACGATTCAGTTATTTCACTTATTTGGACAGCAGTTTACACAGCTCAATCAAGAAAGTTCGTCACAATTCTTCTTGTTGCCCTTTCCCTCTATATTTGATTTCTAAACAGGATAAGGTGAGTGCATCTGTATTAGTCCTTGGTTGGCATTTTTGAGGGCCAAGAAGATAAGCAAAATGTCAAACTACTCTAAATATCACAGGGAGATCAGTTTGTTGCAAGATATGGACTGATTGCGCTCTGTCAATGACTTGCTGATTTGATCATTTACAGCAGCGTGTCTTGGCACTTGTTACTCAAAAGCAAAGTTGACAATAACAAAGAAATAAGGACAACGAAATAAGACTTATTAAGTTTGAACCTTCCAGCTGCCCCACTCTTCAGGCTGCTCAAGGGAAGATCGGTAACACCTTTCAGCTTTGTAACTCTACCTAGCCGCTCCGAAGCTTCGCACATTAACGACGCGTTCCGAAACTTTCGTCTTTCCACGAATTCAGATGATAATTCTACAGATAATTTGATATCCATTACGAGGGATTGGAAGATGCTCGTCACGACACATGATAAGATGAATTCTTGATTGACGAAATTATTTACATCAATTTCTACGTGACCTTTCTGACCGGGTTCACCGGGTTGAGTGAAAAGGGTATCATTAAGCAGCAGGCTGGAGGAGAACCATGTGATGTTAGGCTTTGGTTGTGATGTCACCGGACACTTAACAGACACAATTAAACTGTCATTGATATAGGCACACACCTTCGAAGCCGTAATAAGTGGCGGACAAGGGAAAGATTCTTGGATAAGACCTGTTACAAGACGCCCTTCGTTTATCTTTGGAGCTGCGCAGACGCCATTTTGAAAAGTCAAACGATCATCAAGGCCAAGAAGCCAACGTTGGTTACAATCACAGACGAGTGGGTTATCGTCTGCATTCAATGTAAGATAAAACAACGGCATATTCCCATCACTTGTTGGGACGATGTCCTGACTCAGATATCGTAGAATGTTACTTGTTAAGTCCAAATATCGAAGGCGCGAAAATATGTTGAAATATGCATCACAATGTAGGACCCCTAGTAAACCTATCTTGTTACCCTTCAGGATGAGCGTTTCAAGTGGGTGACTGTTAACTATTCTGGAACATCTGGAAATAAAAGAAATGCGATTATGGGATAAGTCAAGTTGGCGAAGCTGTCGGTAAAAATACAAGACCCGGTCGCAGTCAAAGTTCGTCAGCAAATTCCCGTTGAGGTACAGATCGAAAGCATTTGGCGCAAAGATCGGCGGAATTTTCTTAAGTCTACTCAATGAGTACTCGAAGCCTCTGAGGTTTGTTGCATGTAAAATTTTGTCCTCGTCTGGAAACGAAAAGTCTGAAGTTAATGTTATTTTTTTCAATGTGACATGTGTGACAAGTCCGCCAGCTAATATTTGTTTAAGTATGCTGTCCTCGACGATCACTTCTGTCAACGAAAGATCGAACAAGTGAGGTATCTTACAGTGAGTCTCATTGAATTCTGTGACAGACCCTCCAGTTATTCTTAGGGACGTTCTTGACGCTAAGGCAGCGAAATCACTGCAGGTAAGCTCCATAGACGGCGGCAATAAGAGATCTACGGAATCTACTCGTTTCAGAAATTGAAATTTTTTTGATGCAAGGTGCGCTGCTCGACTATCGAGGCATATTATTTTTAACGGCAGTGGTTCTAAAACGTCTAAGTCCATATCAACAACGTGGATATCGCATAGCGTGAAATCATGAAGATTTGGACATAGTTGGGAAAGATCTCGCGGGATCCCCTGCAGTTTGCTACCAGTCAGGTAAAGTGTCGTCAATAAAGGAAGTCTAAACTCAAATTCTGAAATACGGGTGTTCGCGAGGTTCAATTCAGTAACTTTTACATTAGTCAAAAAGGCTGAGGGATCGATGTAAATAAGGGGATTGTTGCTGAGATCTATCAGTCCTAGTCGAGGTGAGAAGGGGAATGCGTAAACTGCTGCAATACGGTTGTAAGCGAGAACCAATATTTCAAGGCTATACACTATACCAAAGGTGTTCCAATCAACAAATGTTAGTTTGTTCTGAATTACATACAGTCTCAGGAGGAACCGTGTATCCGTAAACGGGAACCAACGCTGTAAATTATTGTTGGAAAAATGAAGGGCCTCTACCCAAGGAGGAAAAATTATTTCTGCGTCAGAGGACGATATTCTATTTTGCTGTAAGTTAATAGTACGCAGATTCGGAGTCTGAAAGTGCCCAATTAGACATGAAATTCTATTTTCTGCTAGGTTTATGTATTCCAGTTTGGGGAGATTTTCAAACATCGAAGCATGTACTGATGTAATTTCGTTTCCTACCAAATCGATGTTCCTGAGCATTTTCAGTCCAGCGACAAGAGGAACAACGCGAAGTTTGCTGTCCGCTACCCGAAGAACTGACAATGCCGACAACTTTGTGACATGCTGGAGGCTTTCCACCTGCGATGAGGACATGAAGATTGCACTAAGAGAGGAGTGGTTGGAAAACGAAATATTTTTTTCAGCACTACCTGTAATAACAATCGCTTTAAGAGTGTCGACGTTTTCCAGAGTTGACCCAACTTTGAAATCTTCGTTTTCCCCATTAACAGAAAGATGATCAAGTTTTTCAAGGCCAGACGAGATCCAGCGAATGCATGGTAGATACAATGTTTGTAAGTTAGGAAATCCATCGGCAGAGTAGAGTTCAGTCAATCTATTTCCTATGAGAGATAAGTATGTCAAGTTGCTTGGGAAGGCATCAGAAGAAACCCAGGAGATTTGATTATCTTGTAAACGCACTATGCGCACAGACGGTAATACAAACGTTCCAGAAGCTATGCCTTTAAGTCGGTTCTCACCAAGATCGATCCTATGCAATTGAAGAAGACCACCGAAGGACGATTTGTCCAACTGTTCAATCAAATTCGCACTTAAATCGATGGAACGAAGACTAATTGGAAACTGATCTGCCGTAAAGCGCTTGATCCGGTTAAATGAAAGGACAAGTATCTCAAGTCTGGGGACATCTTGTCTTAAGTGTTGTCCAACATCCGAAATAGCGTTTCCTGACAATTCGAGGGATCTTATTGAGGTATTGTTGCTGAACAAAGGAATTGCTGTCAACAAGTTCTGGCGAAGTGATACAATATGGAGCTCTCTCATATCAATGAACATGTTTGTTGGAACATTCCTCAGATGATTTCTGTTCAGCACGAGCAACTTCGTTGTGGTGAGTCCTTCAAACAGGTCAGGAGGAAGTCTTTCCTGTATTTGATCAATATTGACAAATGTTCTTGAAGTCCTATCTTCAAGACAAGATGAACACTTCGGGACGTTGAATACACTCTCGCACGAAACACTTTGCTGAGCGGCAAAGCAAGTACATTTGTCACAGATGCTCCGCTGCGCAGTTACCAATGACATAAGACCAGATAGCACAGAGAGAGTCAGAAGAAACGTGGTAGAATACGGCCCGCGCGGCATTCTGCTCTCACAAGTTATCTGCATTTTATACCTTGAAACGAAAACAGAAATACATGAAATCTTATTAATCAGTGGAATGAAAGTGGTAGCATAATATAGATGACATATCAACAGAATTTTGAATAATCTGTATGCAGAGTTTCACGTATACCTTTGCTTGTAGTAAATTGCTAGGCTCTTATAGGATCAATGGATTCGAGGAATGGAGTCACAACTGTCTTATTTCCTTTGAACCCATCCTTGATGATGCCTATCTCAAAGAAAGATTATGTTTTCATGACGATAAGTACTTTTCGCTATTCCTACTCATAAAAGATGAACAAGGCATAATGGTAAAGACATGGGGATGCGCGAATACAAATTGCGCAAAGATTGCTTGAATAATAAAATCAAAATTACTCACTGATGTATCGATTTCTAAAGAACGGGGACTTTAGTTTCATTTGTCCGAAGTAATCGGAAAAGTGATAAAATAGGCTTCAGTTTCAAGCACTTTAACAATACACAGCTCAGATTTACATTTGTGCGCATATTTCTGGATTTGATCAATATTTGTTTTATTAAAAAAAGTATGCTTAATAATTAGATGAGACTTCATTTCATTCGATGAACGAGTTATAACTATAAAAATATATACGACATTTTGTTCGCGTAGAAGACCGAGTCTTCACATTGCTCAGAAAGATGGCAGCGCGATCCCCGATCATAAAAGGCACAATATTAATTTCGTGCCTCCATTGAATACCGACAGCTGTTTGAATAATTAGAGGATGTTGGACCTCCAGCTCAAGTCTAATGCTAGGAGGTTCAAAAAGGAGTTCTAACTGCCTGTAACTTTACACGATCGACAAATGTTTCATGTTATTATATCCTAAAGTATGATAATGCTATACTCTAGGTTTCATATTTACGTTGCACAATCCCTTCTTGACAGTCGTTAAGTAAAGAGCTCTCTTAGTCGATGTCCAACCGCAACTGAAGCAAACTACAAGAACAAGGGTCCTTTTAGAAGTTTCCGCCCACCATTACCCCCTCCCCCCCCCCCCCCCTCCACACACACACACACATGGTCGAAATTGTCCTTTGTGTGGGATCATAATGATTTGCCCAAATAAACAACTTTCGTAAAGGAGGCCTTGTCACACCTTTCCGGGCAAGCCTTGCGTGTGACTTGCGAAGAACAATTATTGCTACCCGGAAGTCCTCGCAGATGCCCACACATGGCAGTACCTTTTGTACGTATCTCGACCGTAGTCGCCCGGAGTTGCGCACGCAACTCCTATTTACCCGCAGCCAAGTTTAGGCCTTCTCACACCTTCTCACAAGCTATACGCGGGCTTGTTGCGTGTTGGGATTTTCCAGCATGCAGGACAATGATTTGGGCGAGTTTCTCATGCGTCTTACCTGCTGGACCCATGCTACTTGCGATTTACTCACGTGCGTTCCGTATGACCTACGTGTCAGGTGCATCGGGTGACGCGTGAGGGCTGACAACTCTGTGCAGGAATCCCTCTGAAGGACTTCAATAATATGGTAGAGGTGCCACATTATCTTGGCCGCAGCCGACTTTCAACTAGCAAGCAGAAAGGCAGTAACTGACCGTCAGCATGCACCCAATTTGCTCGAATACCTCGCTCCATGCCAGTAGAACTGACCAGCTACCCGGATGTTGGCAGTATCAGCACCATTCCTTGCCAGTAAAACACCCGTATTATGCTCTTCGAATGCCCGCCGATGACGCGCGTGTCCGGCGCATAGGCACAGATCCGCGGACAACCTACGTACTTCAAGCGGGTTAACTGCCTTTGACTTTCGGCAGCTAGGGGCCTCCCACTGATATTCTGCGTGGTCCTCTGCTGGTAATCCCGCGACTCACCCGGAACAAGTTTTGAGCGTGCCCAAAACTTGGCTGCGGGTAAATCGGACGTGCGTGCGCACCTAATGGCAACTACGGGCGAGAAACGTGCTAGGTGTGTTTTTTTTTTTTTTCAAGACGGTGCAATTTTTATAACACACATATTTTCTTTTATAATAATGATAATGAGTTGAATTGAGATTATTGTGTGATATTGATTGAGTTTAATACCAGTATTCAGATTATTATAGGTTTTCCCGGCCAATTTCGCACTTTTGTCAGTCCATTTGATAAAAGGTTCATTCAATTTAGCGAAAATCCTCGTCACTGCACATTCTGTCATTCAAAATTGCAAGTTGGTCGTTCAATTTAGCATTTCGATCAATGAAATTTGCACATGTGCCATTCGAATTCGTAAAACGAGAATTCAAATTGGCACGTGCTCTTCAGTCATTCAAATTCGCCAACACTGGCCGAAAGGGGTAATTCAGTCATTCAATTTCGCGTATGGGCAGTCAAATTCCTAACATGTTCATTCAAATTAACGTCATGTTATTTCTTTTTTGAAAAGGTGATAACATTAAGACTTTTTGTTTCATCCACTCACTGTTAAGCAGTAAAAGTAATTTTTACCATACATAACTCGGGTTTGTTGTTCTGTAGTGCCCCTTGCCCCTTTTCTTTCATATATGTCATTTTAGGCCTACATGTACCAATACTACAGATTAAGTTCATCTTCTTACAGTCATAACAGCACAAGTTAGATACAGACGTATTTCTCAAGAAGACAGAAAAAGAATTATAGAAACATTTGATGATCATAACCTTGACTTCCAAGAACTAGCCGACACACTCGGAATAAAGCACTCAACGGCCAGATAAGTTGTGGCCACATGATGCACTAAATCTTCAGACTGGAAGAATCACTAGGCACATTGAAGAAAAAAAAACTGTTGCCAAAATCTCTCAAATAAGTACGAAAATATGAAATGTAATGACGTTTGCAAAACAGTAACTGCGTTGACAAAAAAAAAAGAAAGAACCAAAGCATAAACATGCGTGCTAAATTGACTGCAAAAGATATTAAATTGGATGCCCAAAAATGAATTTGAATGAACGAGTGCAGCATGTCCGTGATCACGTGACTATATCATTCTAAATTGAATGAACGAATAACGAAATGGTGCTAGTTTTACGAATTTCAATTGAAAAAGTGTTAATTAGAATGACGCTAAAGGTAATTTGAATGTTCCAAAATGAATTTGAATGAAGAGATCATAAAATTGAACTACCGAACATGTCATCTACGCTAAATTTTGCTAAATTGAATGCAGCAATGAGGAATTGGACTGACAAAAGTGCGAAATTGGCCGGGAAAACCTATATTAGAAAATAATTTTAATTGTTATGAGAATAATTGAAATGTGAAATATAAATGAATGTTGTTATGTTTGTATGCTTATTGCATATGCATGGGTAGGTCCCGCCCCCCATTATGTATAAGGTATTTCGGTTTTTGTATAATGTTGACCATTAATGATATATAATATTGTTAAAAGATTATATGGATTGAAATGATGATTTTAAGAGAAATATAAGACGAAAAAAAAAGATTCATAATTTTATATCTCTTTGCACATCTCTTTCCAAGTATTCTCTTCTGTCTCTTTCTATCTCTCTTGATATCTCCTTCCTACCCCTTCTGTGTGTCTCTCTCTCCGTCTCCGTACACAGTGTTAGTGTTTAATATCTCTTATGTCATCACTGCCCGCCTTACTTTTTTTTTAGTACATGTATAAAACAAGTTTGAAAGTTGTTGGAGAAGTATAATGATTTGTGTATACTTGATATATTTTAGTCTATAAGTTTGTGTATGTATGTATATATGATGGTGACATGAGGATTATGTTAATTTTTCTCGCAGCTTTTTAGATATGTATGTACAAGTGTATTTGATAATTTTTGATATTTTGGTTATCAGGTGTCTTATATGTATATGTATATATATATATATATATATATATATATATATATATGTAACAGCTAGTAATGATCGAGGCACATCATATAACACCACATTATACATGTACACTACTGCTCTCATATGTTGTACTTCTACCATGTACTACCAGTACATGTACAGTATATATTCCCCTTTAGTGTACTGTTACTATACAGGGTCTTGTGTATACAATGTCTCACCCTTCCCTATTCACAGGGAAGGGCAGAACGTTTTATAGTTCTTTGTTAGATGTAATCCTTACCCTTCCCTATTCATTGCAAGGCAGGGCAGGTAGTTTATAGGTGCAAACTTGACCGTGAAACAAAAGGATGAGTCATGACCCAGATGGTCAGCCTTGGCTTGGACCGTGAGAAACATTCTCATTCTTAGCCTTGCTGCCATGAAGAGAGGTTGGTAGTGACAAGTGCTATCATGACCGTGTACGTCTGATTGTAATTCAACCACGTGGTTGATAGATGTTTTATTTGATATGTAATGTAAGTGTTCGATGTACAGAAGTTGATGTGATCCGACAGGCTTGTGCACTCCTTTGTTGAGGCCAGTAAAAGCCCTCATGGTCGATGTTTACATAAACTCGCCAGTTAAATGTTGAAGGTACATTGTAGTGTCGTCATGCCTGTTGCCAGAACTAAGGTAGAATAGTAAATGTATGATGTCGGTTTTGTAGTGTGTTTGCAAGGAGTACCTGGCAAAGATGTAGCTGTATGATTCTATTCTACTCTATCCAATTCTATTCTATTCTATTCTATTCTATTCTATTCTATTCTATTCTATTCTATTCTATTCTACTCTACTCTATTCTATTCTATTCTATTCTATTCTATTCTATTCTATTCTATTCTATTCTATTCTATTCTATTCTCTACTGTATTCTGAGCTAGTATGTTTCTCTTTTATGGCAAACTCTGTTGGTGTGATACATACCATGTGCTCTGTTGTTTTAAGTATAGTATGCCAATGTAAATTATAGGTACGTTCATACCAGACTAGCGTTCAGTCATTACATTGCATGAATGGTATACTTTCATAACTTGGTGTATCAAAATTGATGTACTTTGTAGCTTAAAACTAGCTTATTGAACATTGTGTTTTGTGAAGGGATTGATGGTTTACCCTTGAAGCAGATGTACAACGCACTGCTTGTCATGAGCACCATGGTTATTTATCAAGGATACAATAGGATCTATTCATTGGGCAACAGTTAGTAATGCAACAATGTAGTGACGGTATGTCTGAGCTACTTGCTCGATACTTACATTCAGTGCTGTATTGCTTGGAGGTAGACAAGTTGTACGATGATTATTGTATTTGATAATTCATGGAATGTGTGTTTTTCTGTCTGTTTGTATTTCAGGGTTTTTGGTTTTTGTGTTTTTGTTTTCGGCTTTTGTTCGAGATTTGCTCTCGCAATAAATATTTAATGCATAATAGCAATCAAAACAACTTGAGAATTTCGTGTAGTTTGTCACGTTACATATATATATATATATATATATATATATATATATATAATATATATATATATATATATATATATATATGTGTGTGTGTGTGTGTGTGTGTGTGTGTGTGTGTGTGTAGGCCTATATATACATATTATATATATAATTGTGTAGTTTTATATTTTAATCGAAAAATGGTTGTATGATTATGTATGTTATTATAAAATGAAATGATATTGTACAAAATTCTGCAATTCAGCCATCTCCATGGCTGCAAATGAATTCTTAAATAAACCATTACCATTACCATTACCATAAAGGTACTGTCGGGTGCGTGTCATCTGCGGGTACTTCCGGGTAGCAAGAATTGTCTCACGCAAATAACATGCAAGGCTTGCCCGGAAAGGTTTAAAAATGGTCAAAACCTGTTCCGGGTAAGTCGCGGAGATTGCCCGCAGAGGTCCACGCAGAACACCACTAGGGGGCTCGTAGCGGCCGCACCCAGTAGGCAATTCCCACGCAGGTAACACCCAGTTGTAACGCAGGTACCTTGCAGTGCCCGTGTCGTCAGTAACTAAAACTTAATTGTACAACGTAAGTAGCACGCGTTAAGCAGGCAAGACGCACGCGAAACTGGCCCAAGTCCTTGTCTGCCCGCAGAAAATTATCCTGCGTGCTGGGAAATTCCCACACGTAACAAGCCCGCAAGTCTTGCGCGGAAAGGTGTGACAGTGATGCCTGCCTGTATATACTGAACTGTTAGCATATCGCCTGTTGAAACTTTTCATCATAGCCGAATTAATTTCTCGACAAGATTTGAATTAAAAACAAAGATATGTAGCACATCAATTCATCAATTTGTAATTTCGAACACACACACACACACACACACACAAAGCATGAAGAAGAAAATTGCATAAATGCACATACCTTGACAGTAACGTCATGGGTTGCTTTCAAGACGGTTTTTAAAACGCTATTTCTTCAGGTTGTCTCAAAATAGAAATTAAAGGTGAGTTTGCTTTCAGCAGTTCTTCATTTGTAATAGTGCAGGACGCAGGAGAACCCACATTATTTTGATAGCAAAGAATGATACAAAATGATGCCGGATGAGAAGACAGCTTGCATTATATTCAGGTGTGACAGTATACATATTATATACATCTCACCATCAAGGATTTATATGTCGCCCAAAGAATTAACTGTTTTGCTGGTGAATGCAAATGAACCCCATCATAGTATGATTAATGGAAAGCGGATTTGACACAGGCGAAATGTCATCATAAGGAAATCCTCCTATAAATCATCATCACCGACGTATCTTGGCTTACTCGAGATCATCCACAGATCCTTGTCTTATCTAAAAAAAAAAAAAAAAAAAAAAAAACACTCCGTAAAACACTCCAGACTCTATTCCATCCCGTCTAGGATCTCTGTTCTCTTGTCGCTTAAAACAAAAACAATAACACAACACAACACACACACACACACACACACACACACACACACACACACACACACACACACACACACACACACACACACACAAATCAAACACGTTTCCTTCAGCTTAGGACTCTACCGAGAGGTATCCCTAATGTAAAACCTCACGAAAATCCCAGCTAATGTCCCGTAAAGGCAGAAACGCTAGGTCATGTGTGTCTGTTATATGATAATAAGTTTGGGATGGAGATGAGAGTCCCCTCCATTTCCAACAACTTTGATTCGGTATTTGTCATATAATTTTTAGCATTTATTGTATGTCACTTCACAGTATTTTTCTTGATTACATTACTGTATTTATTTAGTGTCATCAGGCGTATAGCAGTGTCATTGTAACGTACATATTTGTTTGAGGTCAAACGAAATCAAATGAAATGAGGAGAAGAAAAGTCTGCCAAAAAGTAAAGTTAAAGAGATTGCTGTCTAGATATGTCGGAGGGGAACAAAAGCAGAATCGGGACCATTTGCCAACTAAAACCAGGGGCAGTCGGAAAGTAAACATACAAAAAAAGGTACAATAAATTTTAAGGGTACGATTACTGACAGAAATTACATTTTGTACTCTCTAAAAAAAATCGAGTGAAAATTTTCACTCTAAAAACAGTGAATACAAAAAAGAGTGAATTTCGAGTGAAATTGGAGTGAATTTTGAGTGAAAATGCTCATTTTCACTCATTTTGGAGTGACGTCAGGGATCACTCCAAAATCTTCGAGTGATCCCTGACGTCACTCCAAAATGAGTGAAAATGAGCATTTTCACTCAAAATTCACTCCAATTTCACTCGAAATTCACTCTTTTTAGAGTGAAAATTTTCACTCGATATTTTTTAGAGAGTATAGGGCCTACACGTATATAAAAAATACAATGTCAAACATACATAAAACATGCCGTAATTTTTAATGAAAGGTTTCTTTATCAATTAAACATTAATTTAATTGTTTAATATGTACGCCATCCTACCCGGTTGGCTTTATACTCCACCCATAAGAAGACATTAAGTATCATGGAAATCCTGAGCTTACAAAAAAAAAAACCCCTACATACTTGAGTTGGCTACTTCAATTTCATTACCTCCAATGACCTCCGCCAGATGTGAAACCTATGACCAGCGCGGAGGTTATGTTTTCGGTTCCGTGTGTTTGTTTGCCTGTCTGTCTGTCTATATACAAGACTACATACTCTAAAACGAAGAACGCATTTTCACAAAATTTGCATGGTGTGCTCATAATGAGATAAGAAAGAAGAGACTAAATTTGGGGTCATGAGGTCAAGGTCTAAGGTCATATAGGGGTAAAAAAGGACATAAAATAAGCTTAAAATTCCAATTTAAACTCAACGACGAACGATCGGATTTTCACCAAACTTGGAGGGCGTGTTCATAATTAAGTAAGAAAGGATCAATACGGCGGCCTAAATTTGGGGTCATGAGGTCAAAAGGTCATAGGTGCCGTAACAGACCTAAATATAATAAGCTTACAACCTTCCCAATAAACGAACAATGGATGATTAGATTTTCACCGAATGTATTGTGTAGGTGTCCCTATACTGCACCTCTATGCTTGCGTTGAAGATACTGCCTAAGAAAGGCGATATTTTTATCACTGCTGCTTGGCGGAAGTACGCTCTCTCGGAGTGCTGCTCTATATAAGTTCTATTCATTATTTTGTTTTCATTTATAATGTCCATATCAAATGTTATCAATTACAAAAAAAAAACTAAGCCATGAAATTCTCTCATTCCCTTAATATATCCAGTATACTTGGAAATTATCAAAATGCCGAAATGCTGCTTTAGTTGTAACGTTAGTTGGGATAAAATTTGTTTCGTTTTTGTTATATTAAAATATGAGTCCTGTTATTTTGTTACAAATTTTGTATTCATGGCGAAATATGGTATGTCTTGTTCATCAGATATAAATGGGTGGTAATCATTGTTATTTAAGATTACAGTTCGGGGTATGTGCGACACAAGAAGCACATCTCAGCTTTCTGTGCACGTACAATATTCCTATTTTTATTTACACAGTGTTTTGATATCAAGCTGTTCTTTATATATACATATATGATTGTTAGATTATCTGTTTTAACCATGTTTTTTATGATCTCGCTTTGTTCCTACTGTGTTTTCACCCGAAATTCGGATGTCAGGTTGGACTTGATTCAGAACCATGTAGATTGTTGTATATTTTGATAAAGAGACATGTATACCTGCATGATACTGGAGTTCGAATTTACATCCCGTTTACATTTTTGACGTAGCTGTAAGGTGGAATTTGTGGAATGTGTCCTGATCCCCGATTTGGCAGCTCAAACACATAGAGTGAGAACATAGTATACACAGATCTGCAGATTTAGTCAACATCATCATTTTTTCTTTTTTTGTGTGTTCTGCCTCATAACAATGAAAAAAAAAAGGAAGAAAGTTTCACTCGTAAAGAGGACGATGAACCCCCCCCCCAAAAAAAAAAAAAAAAAAAAAATCATCGTCAAATGTCAAATGTCTACGAACACAAGAGATGCACATGTTTGGAAAAAAAAAAAGCATACATGTATAATTCATGCTTCTTTTATGGGAATATTATTCCACACTTTCATCGATGACAGGCGAGGTCTTCCAGCCTTGCTGTCTATTCTTTCTTTAGGTGTAGATGCTAATGATAAGCCAAGGTTTTGGAGACTTAATACGTTCATAAAGTTTCGCTCGCGGACGAAATATCTGATAATTACAACTACATCACTGTACGATAAGTGATTTCTTGTGTTTTGTTTGTCAATACTTTGTCATATTCGGCTGTGACAATGTTCATTGTAAGCAAATTTTGTATTGTAGACTTTTAGATAACAATTCTGGCATGTGAATTTTTACTTCGTGATTGCGAAATTTTCGATAACTATATTCGTTGTCAAGGACGTGCACTGTTGTTTGTATACATGCACACACACACACATTCATACATACATATACATATTAATTATATATGTATACACATGTATTATATACATTGTATATATTTATATTACAAACGTATGCATATACACGTATAATATAAACACACATATATATACATGTGTACATATATCATATATGCATATACACATATAATGTACACACACACATATATGTATATATATATACAATGTATATAATATATACACATTCACTTATTTACATATTCATGCATTCGTTCTATGTTACAAATGCACGACTGTACAGGTTAGTAATACAAGGTACACTGCAGTTAATTTCTAGGAAATCCAAGTATGTGAGCAAGAGCAGCAAATGACATACAAGATATCAGGATCTTTCATGAAGGTCACTGTTTTATTACAAAACATTTACTGTGTTCATTTCCATTTTCATTGTATGCAACTATTTCATATACAATTGCTATTGTGACATATACAAATAAAGTTATGACAACAGCTCCTACACACAAGATTGACAAAAAAAAAAAAAGTGCATTTCATGACGGAACATTAGCTGACAACACTGTTCTGTAAAACGTTGGCATACAACAAGAATGTCATCAAAAAGCACTCGGGTTTCCATAATCCCATTTTGCTGCTGAAGCATATGATGATTAAAAAAAAAGCAACAACAACCAGGACTGACACACAACTGACAGCTGGGCCCAACGGTCATTAAGGTTTTTCAAAATCATGATACTCATGTTGCTGTTAAATTGAAGAGATGAGCTGAGGTTTCCTTTAATGTGAACTTGAATCTCCAAAAATGGTAATATTCCTAATGTCTTTGACTGCATCAAGTGCGGCAAGTTAGGATACTATGTAAATCCATTGTACAAAGGAGGAGCATAACAGTAAAAAGACATGTTATGAAAGTGTATACATATGCACAGACAAAAAGTAAACAATACTTTAAAGCAATTTCCCGGAAGTAGACATGACATTTCAATAATTGCCCGACGCTAGAAATAGTGGATTGGTAAGAATCGGTACACGTACGAGGAAAATGAAAATCACTATGCAGTAACAATCCCGAACCTGCAAAAAGAGAGAACAAGTTAGTGATAAGGCCTAGTGCACAAAAATACAAGATAATATGTTGACAGCATCTGGCTCGAGGAAGAGGATTAACCTTCCGAAGGTGAGGGAGACCTCTCCTGGAAGATGATGTTTTCGGCTGGATACTGGCCTGGAGCTCAGACTGACCCTGTTTGCTTTGAGGTACTGCTCACAATGATCAAGAGACGATACAGCCACGGTAGTTCTCATTCCCCTCTGCTACCGTTAGCCTTGGGATGTTTCTGGATTGGTCCCCGATTCCAGCTCAGTGAGGAGTCTAGTACTCAGTGAGGAGTCTGCACTGCTACCTGCTTAGGGACACAAATCTCTATGTAGACTCCCCTAGAAGACACCGAGATCATTACACATCTCAAGCCCTGTTTATTGTGAATGAACAATTACTACTAACTCAGAACTACGTACAGCATGAAAAAAGTGCCTACTGATGTTACACACAATCCGTGATAATCATGGTACAATGAACAGCTGTTTATGACAGTCATAGCAGGGTGGTCCACAACTTTAAATTTTAGCATGTTGCAAGCTCAGAATCTGAAAAATATTGCAGAAATTGAATATGCACGGAGCGCACACGATGAGTACATAGTAGGCAATATTTTGCTGCTTATCTCTCTTTGTGCTGCTTACATTCAATGTTCTCTCTCATGTTTTGCACACAAATATCTAAAGTACCTGGTAGTTTGATGTTTCTTATGTTATGCACATGTTTTGTACATTTTTGAATACTTTTACTTTGAGCTTGTTGCAAATTCTTGAGGATGTTGCATAGCATGTTGCTGGCTTTTTAGGATGTTGCACAAGAATTTTAGCATGTTGCAGCGACATGCTAAAACCCCTCGTGGACCACCCTGGTCATAGGATTAACAATCTTATGGTAAAGACATAGCAAGTGTGTTAAACAACAATGCTGCAATACCAAGAGAAGAGTTGATAACATAAGACTCAATGCTTGCTATGAAAAAAAAAAAAAAAAACAACTAAAAATGTGGTCAGCCAGACAGGCGACATCACGCCACTCATTCTCTTCCAGGAAAAACTAAGATGTAGCTTGTCCCCAGTTCCCCATAATTTATGCCATTAGTCCCTTCTCAAGATCAACTTACCAAGTATTCACACACCACGATGACAGATACAACTACAGCGAAAAATTCCTTGCTAATCATATATTGCCTGAACTCTTTTCTAAGTCATGCTTCACAGAGCAGCAAAGACAAATACATCTCAAACACCTGCGAGGGATCACCCAGAGGATGGAAGCGAGCAACAAATCCAAGAAGCGGCAGTGACAGGGATTGCCACATGTGGCAGTGCATAAAGGATTTGTGTATCTGTTGCCTGCCAAAAGGGTTACAGTCAGCTGCTCAGTCTATAGCCGAAGGCGGGAGAGATGTCATAAGATGACTGGTTGCTGACACACCTTCGAGAGGTTTTGTTCAACCATTGGGTTCAGACTTATGGCTCATCTTCTTTTTCTGGATAACATGCGCGATGGTATCTTCAAAATGCACAAAGGTTGTTGCTAGTAAAGTGGCCATTCACTGCAGAGGCTGACACAGATGCCATCAACATGATGATCGGCACATCACTCATCATCAATAACAGAAGTTGAAATCTAGACTTGTACTGAGGTGCAGTAAAGCAGTATTGGCTCCTATTCTTCCTTGGACTGGATCATGGACAGCACAAGACGGAGGCATGAGTCGGCATTACTCATTCAGTACCTTGAAACATCATATAGTGTTGAAGGACACCAGGGTATCTCCAGCATCACTGAAGAGCGAGATGTAACAGGACAGATGCAGAGGGTGTTTGCTGGAACCAGAAAACATCCGATGACGTGCAAGCAACGGTGAAGGGTACTTAATCATGATGGCCCTTGCCAGAAAAGATGGGATTGACTCACAATGCTGTACAAGTCACAATCAGAAGGAGGGTGGAACTTGTTCTCATTTGATGCTTAAACCATTGTTTCTGAGACGAAGAGGAGGGCAGGCACTGGCACAGGAGGATCGTATAAACTAGTGAAGGAGGATCGTATAAACTAGTGAAGTCTGGCTGGACCAAATGGGATGACGGGGTGGATGCAGGAGTTGCTGGAATCCTGGGGCATACTACTCTGGGGAAAAGGCATGTTTGTCAAGTATCAAGCCAGATCCAAATCCACATCAGGGGTGAGACGAAGGGTGATGCTGTGAGAAGTAGGGTGGATGCAGGAGTTGCTGGAATCCTGGGCCATAATACTCTGGGGATGAAGCATGTTTGTCAGGTATCAACCCAGATCCAAATCCACATCAGGGGTGTGACGAAGGGTGACACTGCAAGAAGTGGATGTAGGTTCATCCAACCTGGGTTCTGCACAAGCGACAAAGGGCACCTAACCAGCATAAGGGTGGACAAGCAAAGGTGTGAACTCCCTCCAGAGCAGCATCAGAGGTGTGATGAAGGGTGACAGAGCAGGGTGTAGCTGAAGGCCCTTCTCTTCTGGGCACAGGCAATGAACTCCAATCTGAATGGCTTTAAAAATGCACACATCTAGACTAGCTGAATTTCAGCCCCCATCCAGAGACAAATCAAGGGTCCAAGACAGTAATCTTTACGAAACATAGCTCCAAGGTTTTCCTTGCTGAAGTACTGGCAGAAGACTATGAAGGAACTCCCTAGGACTGGCTAGACACACACAAAACACAGCTACGTGGAAGCTTGAAGATGCAATAACACAAACAACATCGGTGCAAAGCTGAGTAATATGACAGGGTACTTCTACATATTCATCACTGCCAAGGCCTGGAGGAGACCCATCTGGAATCTACATGCTGACACAGAAACAGCATTGGAAAAAGGTTACAGTAATGCTGATGCCTAAAAGTGAAGTGCTAATGAAATCATCTGGTCACAGCAGGTCACAAGAATCTCGATGAAGGGTGACAAAATTTATTCAATCTGGACCGATGATGATCTTGGGAGTGGGATGAGCCAAACTTTGTTTTGCACTCCTCTCGCCAACCTCCTGCTCTTCAGACTGTTTTACTTTGCGCCGGTTCCAGCAGTACTATCTGATGAGGGCTGCATAAAAACGAGTGTTTCCACAACGGGAGAGGGATCAAAACTTTGCACAGGATCAGAAGCCAGCACCCCACCTCTCGGACATCCACTCTGTTATCATGTGCCAGTCTTCTGTAATGCCTGGATAATCTTTGCCTGATCTGCCCAACAGTTCATACATCAGCTTCTCATCTGCAAATTTCCTTTTGAGGCTTGGCGAAAATGGAGGGAGGGAATGCTCTCCGACATTCAGAAAATTGGAAGGTTTACCGTGCCGACAAGCCAACATGCAAATTATTGAAACCAAACCATGTCCTACCATGGGCAGCGATTATCAAATCACTTCAAAAAGCTACACCAAAGTGGAAGTGCCAGGTGCACTGGCAGATTAGGGGTGTAAAACCAGGGAGAACGACAGGCTACCAGTTTATCAGGGAAAACTTTAAGAACTAGGGTGTCTATACTGGCCACATATGCACACTGTTGTCCAAAGCACTTCAATGTTTGTTTAACAAAAAAGCAAACACGTCAGTAAAGGTGCGTGGACACATATGAATTAGGTTTTGCTACATGAATACCCATAAGAAATCTTGTTCTGCAAGTTATCAACACCTAGCCTGGGCCTTTCAAGCAAGCCACATTACACTTACATTGGAAATCCATCCACACCTATGAAGTGCAAGTGCATGGACAAGAAGATGTGATTTCTGTAATTGACACTATAGCAGTGAGAACCAACAGTGTTTACCCAACCATAACATTGGAAACAAGACTGTAAGCTGTCTGGCTATGGCCTGTACTGAGGTAAATTACACAAAACTAAACATATCGGTTTTTTAATTTTTTGGGGAAATATATTCATCACTGTGTGGAATATATATATATTTTTTCCTTGACGGATTTTGCCCAAAGTCAACTCAGCATATCTTCATCAAGAAAAGTTCTTCACAAATGTTAACAAAACTATGTGGCACATGGACTGACAGACAGACATACAGATGGACTAAAGGAAAGACAGATGACCAGAAATCATAACGTCTATAGCATTCTTCTGGTAAGGAGGCATAGAAGTGTTACTTAAATATACTTAAAAGACAGTATCACCAGGCTGGTGCTCCAGACTATGCAACAGACTTGTTTCCAATGTAGAGGTTTTACATACACCATGCTAGAAAGTACACACACCTAACCACTAATATTCATTACAATTTGAATTTGGATATCATGTCCTTAAGAGGTATTCACATACTTTTGCTACCTGCTCTGCTATTTTCATGATTTGAAGAGTGATAAAACTACACCCTTTCATAATTCAAATGCTTTACTTCACTGATATAGAATACTGAATTCGGTAAAGTCATCACCATAAATATATTAATGAATGCCGATTCATATAGTTGGCAACGAATCCTAAAAATTTGAAAGGTCCTAGGAGGCAGCTTACTTAGCTCCTCTCCTGGCATGAGATCACAATCCCCAAAACTGAGAAACATTCATGCCAAGCTCTTTGTGCATTGTTTCCCTGGGAAAATACCATTTTGCATTGTTTTATTCAAATACATTTCAAAATTCAAATGATAATAGGCAATTTTCAATATGTATGAATTAACACCAGTCCTCAGGTTTCTTCTTTTATTTCACAGTTTTCAGTGGATTTTTCCCCCTTTCTCATTACTCTTCAAGACATCAAGTGTTTGAGTCCTGTTGAACAATCAACCCCTGTTTAACCCCAGTTTTGAAACGGAGTCAGAAATAATGCCAAGCAGCATCAAAGACAGGCCCAAAAACTCTATTTGCATGTTAGATGAGAGCAAGACCATTGTGCCAAAACTATTGAGTGACTCCACAAAGATTTTAGGACTCTCTTACAACTTTGGAGAAAATATAATTCAAAGCAAAATAGCACAGCAGTTAGCTGCATTTTCAGAAGTATTGGCATGGGAAACAAAAATCATAACTTCTGCTGAAAACAGCAAAGGCAGGTAACAAAAATAAATGATTACAGTTCACACATTACTACTTTCATAAAGCACCAGTGGAGCCAGACTGATAAGGGGAATGCCTTCAAAGTTTGCATTTTTTTTTTTTTTTAAATGGCAGGTTAATTCAGTGGATGGGAGTCATGTTCCTAACAACTCTTATGAAATAAATGAAATGACTTCTCGTTGTTCACTTATGCCAAAGGATTGATTTTTTTAATAAAGTTGCAAAAAACTGTGGTCTAATTCAGAAGCACATTCATACTCGTTCCTGATTGCAGGAACTGGCAAAATCAAAGGAGATCAAACAGCTTGTTATAAACACATGTGTACTGTCCAGGTACAACAGTGAATTTGGTTATGAGCTTAGTGAGATGGCTATTTGTTTAATGCCAATATCAAGTTTTGGTCTTTGAAAGTTTTTTTTTTTTTTAACTCTTTGATTGCACAAGTGATGTATAATGCCTTTTATGAATGAATGCTCAAGGAAAGCAAACTTTGTCATATTTGATTAAAACTAATTTCTCGATATAAACAAGGACATCAGAAATTGGATGCAGGCACAGCATCTGCAGCTGTGTTTGAGTCAGTAATACTTACCACTTAAAAACATTTGGAAAATTTTATCTCAATTCTTGCATAGCATTAAGATTGCATGCTTTTTCCTCAGTATTTCCGCTCTATGATTTGTGAATAGGAAACTGTGAACTGCTTCAGATTAGGAATGACAGTATGCAAAGATGTTATGCTTATAACCCGCCACAACTGTAAGAATCTAGAAAACTGGACAGATTTCCTTCCTCTTGAATTCCGGCATTCCATCCTTCACTTGAGATCTACTGATGCCTTTATGAAAGAATTTCACATGCTACGACCGGTTACAGGACTGAAAGGAAACACATGGCTTATATACGAATATCTAGTCACTGACACTTCACAGTTTACGGTAAGGTAATGGCATATCTACCCTGGATACATTTAAGCACTGTGTCCTTTCACAATGGGTAAATTGCAAGTCAAAATCTTAACTCAGAAAGTAACTTCACTTCATAGGACTATCAAGCGATTATATCAGCAACATTCTCATTTTCCATTACAGTTGTATGACAAGTGCAAGGGGGGAAAGAAGAGAAAGCAACAAGATTAGTCAATCATTTCATCAGTTGTGCATCACGAAATACAGATAACATTTTGAAGTATATCTTGGTATCAAAGGTGTAACTTCCATGAAATTTTCAATTGATTTGAAGACTTGTGACCACAAATTTCACACAGATGAGCATTTTCTTTTTTCACTGTCATCACCATCACAAAAAGGAATCCAAATCAAAGAGGTACCCCTCTAACGAAACTGACAATTTTTTGATGGTCACATAATGCTCATAAAATACATGGCTATCTGCATTTATGTCAAACTGCCGGTGGTGCTTTTCACAAACAGCTACACCCTTTCTCCTTGTCCAGAACTGTACGGTGCAAATCCATGAGATACAATATATTGTTTGGAACTGCCTTGACCCCTCTCACCAGGAAATTGCTCCCAACCAGGGCTCTTCTCCATTGTTCAATTTGATTTGGTTCCCATGGTAACACAGAATTTGTGGAGTGCTATTTTTCTCCAAGGAAAATGCCCTAACTTCCGGCAGCTGTGACAGCAGCCGCGCTTTGTTTGCAGTCCACCTTTGTTTTGTCTGTATTGAATACCACACCCATATCTGCAAGGAAAGCAACGCAGTCTTCCGTACTGTCGAACGCCAGAGTGCTCACTATGTACTCTACTGAGATGGTGGGTCGGAATCTACTCCATTTTAAGTGCGGAAAAAAAAAGCCACAAAAGCGTTCATCACGTCAAGAAGGGCCGCAGAGGTCGTTGAGAGACGGGGAATGTAATGAAAAGCAAATAAAAACATGTAAGAAAATATCAAAAAAGGGTATCGAACAGAGATCAAGATATAAAAAGTTAACTGATCAAATTCTCTACATTGTCATCTAATTCTTCTCCATAAGAAAAAAATTAAGATTACAAATAAATTTGTTTACTTACCTTGGAGGAAAACATTGCCTCAGGAGTCATTAACTACCATACAAAGTGACTAATAATTTCTCGAGGTGTTACGTGGTATAAGCATACTCTAAGGCACCCACAATACATTATAATTGTCACAATCAAACCAGAAGGTGAAATAGGGAGAGTTGCAATCTATTTCATGCAGCAATAACTGTTGTCTCGAGAGTACAAAAACAAAAACATAAATGACTAGTTGATTGGTTGTAGCCACGCTTGCAGCACTTGCGAGGCACTGAATGAAAAGGTGGCCCACGAAGCCCGACTTACATCGGTAACCTTCGTGCTACCACTTCTCGTACAAAACGTTACCCCATTGCATATGAGAACCTGGTGGCCTGCGTAATAAGTCTATGGGCATTTCAGAATTCAGTACGGAACGTGTTAAGAGAAGATGTGAAAATCTATCACTTGGCTATCATCCAACAGTATCCAACTCGACTGAATATATATTCACTTACCTTTCTTTCTGTCAAAGAATGTATAACAAAATATATGAAGAATGTTTGAATAAATCTGCAAGACAACTTTTACATAATAATTCATGCATGGACTGTTTATTGTGGTGTTAAAGTTTTATTCTAATTGCTTTGTAGTTTTGCTAATATCAAGTTATATCCTCATTCTCTCTCTGGTAAGTAAATGTAAAGAAGATTTATAGCCAAATTTTTTAATGATTGCCTTGTAGGCATCATATTTCCTCCTTGGGATCAATGACAGTCACAATATATGATATGATTCTGTATGCGTTTGTCTGGTCATCTGTCATATTTTGTGTCATCTCATTTGGCTTTTTTTCCCCCTCTCATTAACCGTGGGAAGTATCTTTAATGTAAAAACACATTGCTTTCCCTTATCTCTTGTTTATCTTTTTTTTAAACATTTTGAATGGTATTGAAATTTGTATAAGTCAACCGGTAATAACTTTTAGGTTTTCCCTGCAATTTTATAACAAAATTCCATCTGCTTTTTTCCACTATTTGAATTTATTCCCTTTCCTATCCTCCTTTTGTTTAAATGATTTACGGACTTGGTATGATAACTTATATGTATTTCCGCTTGATGTTGTGTTGATATCATATTCTTTGCTTTTAGTTCTCATGCTTTTGGGCACAGAATTATTTACTCACTTCTACATTTTTTACTTCCTTGCCCGCTCTTCTCCATCTTGACATATTCGTTCTTCTGTATTCACGTACACATCTCCTTACCTGTTGTGCAATACTCTTACCTATCCCATTTTTTGATGCTCAGGTCTGATGTGTATAATATCCTTTTTTTTTTGTCACGTATGCTTATACTATCAGTTTTATTTTAATTTCATTTTTATGAGTCTGATGTAAAGCAACCGTATCAGCCTTCGAGCTGCAGGATTGTTATTTTATATTTGCACAATAGACAATGAATTGAATTGAATCTTCCAGGGTCTCATAATGTTTAACTGATACCTAAAATTCCTATCTTCCACTGAATCTTAGGCAGGAGAAAAGTTCCTGTCCCTTTTCACAATTCTTATTTCAAATGAGTGTTTCTCGTGTTGATATCCACAGCCTAAGAACACACACACACACAAACACACACATACAAGCATCTGTCAAACAGACAAGGTAGGATGAAAGAGCAAGAGAGGTATACGTACGACTTGATGATCATCTTGACCGCCTTCTTCCGCTCACGCGCTACAAACATATCAATGACATAGGGCCCCATTCGCGGGGCAGAACGATAAAGCTTGAAAAACTTATGATAGTCGGACATGGCCCAAGCTGAGCGCAGGGCAAGGGCGTGTTTTACCAATGGGTCCTCTCGTGACTCTGCTTTCAAGTGTGCGAGGGCAGTGTTCATTTCTGGATTTCAGGGAGGTCAAGGGTTATCACTCTTGTTTATATCTTTTTCTCTCTCTCTTTAAAGAATAAGGAAAGATTACTTTGAAGGACCAATCACAACCATTCAAAGGGGCACAACAATACATCAAAACTACATAAGTTGGTTATAACAAGATCACAGGGCTGGGAATCAATGAATATTGTAGTGGAAAAAGTAGACATACTCAGAATGATGTAAGCAAAATACAAAGAACTTATCATTCTATTCTTTACTACCAATGTCTTCCCTGGGAAGTAAAGCGCATCATTATCATGTAACAGTAATGAATACAAGGCTCAATGTTCCAACCATTTGATCTATAAAATTCTGATAGTAGGTGGTCACTTTTTTTTTTCAGGATGTTCTCAAGTACATGCTAGTAAATGATGCAGTACATTCTGCAGGTGCTCAAAAAGTTACGAGTTCATGATAAAGAATGCTTAGAGATTACTCTCAAGGGCATGTCACCCACCAATCCACTAACCATAAAGCTGAAAGGGTTCATAATGATTCAATACAAGGCACACCAGGGATAACATTGACCTACTCATTTTCACATTAAAGATTATAAGTTTGGTGGAATATATCATGCATGATAAAATAATGCATGCATTTCCTGGGTAGACAGCTCCCTCTAGTGGTAGATAAAAGGATACCCATGGTGTTCTCCATGAAGATCTGGTAGAGAATGCTGTATGCCTGGAACTCGTGCACATTGCCTGGGATGTTGTCGTTGTTGTAGAGTGCTTTCAGCTGCGTCTGGCACTGGTTGAATTCCGGGACATCTCCCTGAAAGGTGAAATATTACATTCATTCCTCCAGTTATGTTTGTTTGTTTTAATTTTTTTAACTGAAATTGGTGTTAAACTTTTGATCTCAATACAAAATATTGACCTCCAAATTTTTCAGCTGTCAACACTATTGCCTTCATCAGTGGAATGACCGGTCTTATTTTGCAATGAGATCAAAAGTTCAACACCAATTTCAGTTGAATTTCCAATACAGATGAGCTTCTACTCTAATAGTTTTTTGTTTGCTTTGAGACAGAAAAAAAAAGGGTCCCAAACACTGTTGTACACACTACTTTTACAAAATTATATGCTGCAGAACGTAAATCTTGGATTAAAACAGCACAGCTCTGTAAGAAAACACAGAAAACCACAACCAGTCAAATTTACCCAATATGCATAGGTATATTTCCTGGCCCACAGGAAGATCGATCTACATAACTTTTTGTGGGTTTTATGCTGTAGGGTAACATTTTAGTTTAACACTGGTTCATTCATCATAATAGCTGATCATCTGACAGCAGTGACAGATTACTGCACACATGGCCTTCTTTGCGTATTTCCCCAGCATAAAACTTTTGAGATGGGGAGAGGTACGGTGTATGTTCACGGCTTACCTTCTCCAAGGCTATTCTACCGTGGGTCTCGTACACCTCCACGGAAAATTCATTCCTGATGCACTGGATCTGGAATGAAAAATAGACAAACACACAATGAAGCAAAATATGAGAACGATGATATCATACTTACTGCTCCTCGAGCATTCTAACATCATAGACAGGTTATCAAAACAATATGAAGACAAAATGTTCATCAAAGAACAGATGTATCTAAAACTATAAAAAAAAACCCAACAAATGGAACTGGTGCAACAAAACAACTTTGTGAAAGGTTTAATGCAAGTAAGATTTTGCACTTCCAGATTCAATTGTTTCATAGATGTGGGGTCCAGTTTACAGAGATAGTATAGTATTGGTTGAGGTGAGGATTCGAGGATTGTGAGATACTTCTAAATTACTTCATGAAATTGTAAAGAGCATAAATTTGTTATAAAATAGCTGAGACATCCAAAAACAAGGTAAAACAAAGTGATCCTAATTAAGGGTGGGTCCAACCTTTTCTTAGAATCACTTTGTTTTGGATGTCTTAGCCATTTCAAAACCAATTTTCATCAAGTAAACTTTGAATTCCTCTTAGAGTTATATGCTCTTTCATATTTCATACAAGGTTTCTCGTTATTTCAAAAATCATCATTAAAAAAAGTTGGAAACCTGGAGCCCCATCTCAACCAAAACTGTACTATCCCTTTAAGATTCATACTTCAGTTGAGGAAGTGGTTGGATGAAAACAAACAAAGATACAACAACAGCAACAACTGACAAACTCCCCAAAAATATTCCAACCCCTAAATCTAATAGCCCCCTTGTTCACACTGTGTCCCTTCTGTGTGTGTGTGTGTGTGTGTGGGGGGGGGGGGGTGGGGACTCACTGTGAGATCCTGTCGGATGGATTTGAGCTGCTCGCAGACAAATCTGTAGTCCCCTTTCTCCTTCCAGCGTTCCTTGACCTTGGTCAAGGCCTTGCGAAGGACGGACAGGGGGCGCACCTGGGACGGATCTGGGGCCTGGCGGGTCAGAGATCAAAGGTCATATGGTGACAGGTTAGGATCATGGTGAAAAGTACATTCAAAACAGGACAGTTATAACGATTAATTTTAATACAAAATTCATGCATTCTTTTTTCTTTATGAAGACATTGTATGGAGCCATTCTGCGGTTCCAGCTTCATGCACTTCAAAAAGTGGAGCCGATTGTGCATGCACTATTCAATTCAATGCACCATATATATTTTGCGACTCTAATTTTTTTGTGAATCGGGACTTCTCGACAATTTCATGAGTGGTTGAATTCATGATCATGGAGTAACGTACTGAATAGAGAAATGTATGCATGCACATCCAATTTGTGTCAAGATCAGAATTAATAATTTCGAACTGATATATTCACGACTAGCACCCAACTCACGAAATTCACAAAAATAAAACCCCCACAAAATTTATGATGTAAACAGTATTTGCTTCGATGGATGTATTTAAGTAAGCATGTTTGGGTGCATGTATGAATGTATGCATCCATTTACCCATCTACTGATCTGATGTATCTTTCCATCATTCTATCTAACCATCCATCCATCTATTTGTATCTTCATATCTATACATCTAAATGAACTGAAACAGAAAACTCTTGTTGGCAACACATGGACAAGGAGTGTGCATGTGAGGTGGGTGCCATCAAGTGTGGCCAGCCTTACTGAGGTGAGCCTGAGGTATTGCTTCCAAAGCTCCTGACTGGTACCAACGATGGGCTCCATGGACCACTCTGTGTCATCTCCATCTCCAGTCTGAAATAATAATCAAGGCAAGAACACTCCGTTACTACTATAGACCGATTCGGGTTCGTTGAGGGCAGCAGACATTTCATGGCACTGGGCGCAGCCATAGTGGGTGTCTCAGCTGACCCCTCCTGCTCTCCCCAACCCCGGGCAACATGTTTATCACGCACTTGTAACAAACGTTCGCACACTCAGCAAGCGTTCGCGCACTCAGTACGAGATGCCTATTGGCTAAAACGACCATGCATCAGTTTTTCATTCCGCGCATGGAAGGGGGTGGGGAAGAGGAGAGGGGGGGTCGGCTGAGACACCTCGTTAATGGCGCTGCCCATGCCAAAAGTACACATAGCGCGTCACAGAATCGGTCTATATGGATACATGACTTCATCCAATATTTGAATGATGCACAAAACAGACTGGATCGGTGAGAATTGGATGCACAAGTTTAACTTTGGAACTGTTTAAACCCACGAGCGCAGCGAGTGGGTTTTGGACAGTTTCCGAAGTTAAATGAGAGTGCATCCAATTCTCACTGATCCACGAAACAGGCCTGTGCATTATTTGTTTTATAAAATGGGCCCCAAAATGCATGAAATTCAACCTTTTTCCCCATCATGCGTCCGGTACACCAACAACACTGTACAAAGCTTGAGCCATGCGTTTGGATTTCATGGATTTTACTGGACGCATGGCTCAGTATGGATCAGTTAAAATCAATGCATGATGATTGACAAATCAGATTACAGACATTCTAAAGCCCATTTTATAAACATACATGACTGCATTAAGAATAACATTCATAAACAGATGTTTTCATTTGCAATTGAAATTACGGGTTTGGACGTAAATTGGTAGCACTTTGATTGCGGAATACATCTGTCAAGTGAGGTAGGTACTTACCGTCAGTAGTGTAAATTGGGATTTTGTTTTCCTTCTCTCTCTTTAGCTCTGAGATAGGATCGATTATTTCTTTTTTACCATTATATAAGACATTAAAAATAAAGAATTGGCAGTCAAATTACCTATGTTACTGTGGCACACAAAAGGATCTATTCATAAGCTTAAGTCACTGTCAATTGCAAGATTCTGACACAGGCTTCATAAACACATATTTCTGCTGCAATAAGACATTCGCCAAACAGTTCTTGCATGTACAGACAAACGGAGGGTGAACCAAGGAAAGAGAATGGGTTTCTCACCAGGACGTCGTTGATCTGAAGGCTGAGTTTCTGGGTGCGCTGCTTCTTGGTGCCCAGCTTGGGCCCCTCCTCCTCACCCAGCATGTCCTGGAAGCGGGCCGCCCTCTTCTGCATGCGCATGGTACGCTCCCTCTCATCCACGTAGTCTATGTTCCCCACATTGCTACAGTGCAGACCATCAAGTTCAGAGAAGGGACGTTAACATTTTCAAGGCACAAAAAATGCGGGTCTCAATCCCGATTTGCCTTTTACATATTCAATACAAAAGGCGACATCCTGTCTCTACATTCCACATCTCTAAACTCCATCATATCCAATATTTTCAGTTTTCTCTTGTTTTCTCACTTTGCCTACAATTTATATGCACTGTAAAATCACTTCGTAAAAAGCATACAACACTTGGTACCACACTTTCCTTTACTTGTCCCCGAGGTACTTATATTATGACAAAACATACATGCAGCTTACATATAACTCCAACAATACCCCCCCCCCAAAAAAAAAAATCAAGCAAAATAATGGAAGAATAATGATGCAGCACATGACATTTACGAAACTTCCATTTGTTATCAATAATGCCATCCAAGCCCCTCCCCCTCTAGCCCACCATGTACATGCAGAATTATTTCAATGAAAGAATAGGGTTTTGTGTTTGCATCAAAGAAATATTGACTATGAAAGAACTTGACCTCTTTCAAAATATGGTCCTTCACTCAAAAGCAAATAGGAGAGACTGTAGCACTTTCATGTAGCGAGATCAAGAGGAAGTTCTTAAGATTGGAAACTATAATCCCAAGCCTTTTCCTGTACTGGCAGAAATCACTGTCATCTACATGTAATTGCTATCTAATTCTAGAAGTCAATGGATGTCCCTTTCTCCAACTCACCGATTCTTCCCCTTCTGTCCTTTCTTCCCTGGATTCCGCTCAGTCCTCTTGGGCATCTTGTCCTCCTCGGCCTCGGGGCTCCGGCCCCTGCCCCTCCCGCGACCTCTGCCACGACCTTTGCCCTTGCCCTTCTTCTCGCTGCCGAATGGAATGTAGTCCCGGGATTCCCTCGGATCGGGACTTCTGGGACTTCTCTCACTGAAAGATGAGGTGAGGGATGATGGGAGTGTGAGTGGAATAAATTATACATGAAAACAACTTCATTGAACAGTCAAAATATTGTGCAGGGGATTGGGTTGGCATGTGATAGTTGATTACTACTAAATTTGACCTCATACAATCATCTAAATTCTATAACATGAATACATCCCTGCGACCCCACCCATCCTACAATGTTGTACTTTAAGTCCTTTTGTACTTAGCATGTTCTCCTTAAGAACACATACAATTTCAACCTAAAATTGACTGTATACCAAGTGAAGTAACAGAATAGAGCAATTCATTTTTTTCTTCTCTCTCTGTTATGATGAATCAATCCATCAAGCATTTATGGCACAATGTTTTCTGCCAACTTTTCCTGATTTTGTCCACTTGCACATGATACTTTATGTTCTCATGAGGGGCTTCTAAATGCACCAAGAACATCAATCATTTGGATATCTCGGAGAGCTTCTCTCATGATATACGATGCTTCGTTACCATAAATATTCTCAATGGTTGTGATGGGGAGCAGGTGCAACAACTCACCCTCTTCTTCTGCCTCTCCTTCTGCGTCCTTTCAATGAAGGCGACCAACTCCTACTCCTGGATCTGGACCTAGATCTTGACCTAGACCTGGACCTAGACCTAGAACTTCCGCTGTCATCACTGTACAAGCTTTCCCTGGAGAAGCCATAGATTTTGCGTCCATGGCGGCCCTTGGCTGGCTCGGCAGGCTTGGCCTCGTAGCCGCGGTTATGCTGGTTATCGGCTGCCCCAGCTTGCGCCCTCTCTTGACTCTTGGCCCACTGGCCACGCCCCCTGCCCCGCCCACGGCCAAGTCCTGGCATGCGCCCCACCGTCGGCTCCATGTAGGCCTGGCCCTGACTGTAGTACTGGGACTGGGACTTCTGCTGGCCCCTGCCGGCGCTCCAGGGAGCCTCCTGCTGGTGCAGAGGGGGCTGGGGGCCGGGGTCACTGCCATGGGTGATGGGGAGTGGCTCCTGGCTCCAGTCCTTGGTCATGACGGTGCCCTGGTTGTGAGCCTCTGTGAGGATCTTCTTCAGGTGTGTCTCCACCTTATCCTTCTCACTCTCATTTTGGCAAGAGTTGAACGCCCTTGAAACATAGTCCCTGCAGACATACATGAAGTATAACATATCACATTGTAGTGTATGATAAACAATGTATATCTAAAAAAAAAAGAGTAAACTCTGCACCTATTTAGGTCAATCCAGGGAAGTTGAATCCTGCCTCCCTGATCAATTATTGTTGGAGTGTTAAAAGCATAGAATGGTCACATGACCTGAGTGGCTGTATATAGCTCTTCCAACCTCTCTGGTTGATACTATGTCAAAGAAATGGAATATCGACTTGACAGATCACTTTAAGCATAGACAATGTGCTATTTAATAATCAGTGGAACTTTCACTTAGTTTTCACAGCACTTTCATGCAAGATTACTTTCTCTTTAGTAAAGTAATCTGAACCAATGAATAAACTTTTACTGAAGGAAAGGGGAAGACTTACTTCAAGGTTGGTGGCCAGTCCGAAGGACTTACACTGTAAATGCAAAAGAAACAAGAGTAGAAGAAAACACATTAAATTTCATGTTGCTGAAAATATGATTGCACACTCACAAAGTGTGTTGAAAAACTACACAACAACATTTTTGAGCCATATACTGTTGTTGTCAACCAAGCACAATGCAAGTCATTTGGCAGTGCCAAGTAATCTGTACAACCAGGAATAAATAAAAAGTCTTTCTACCTGAGTGATTAACAGCAGTTTTAAAGAACTTTAAGAGAAAAAAAAATACTGGTAAACATACATTACCTTCACATTTTGTTGACCTGTGTATACCCAGGATGTAATAATGTTGAGCATGTGTTCAAGGAAATGTTGAAGTGTATATATTAACATTACATATCTTACTCAGAAGTTTGTAAATGTATAATGTGCGGAGCTCACATCATGAGTGAGTAGGGCACAATATTCCTGACTCAATTTTCATTGTACTGCTTACATTCTGTGTTCAGTCTCATGTTTTGTGCACAAATTTTTAAAGTACTTTAACATTTCTCAAGTTCTGCACATTTCTCATGTGTTTCATTACATTTTATTTTGAGCATGTTGCCAATTCTTGAAGTTATTGCATAACATGCTGCTGGCTTTTGAGGATGTTGCGCAAGAATGTGAGCATATTGCAGCAACATTCATGTTTGCTTTTAGGAAGCCACATGCACATTCAAGGAGACTTGGTTTCTTTGTACAATGTAGTTCATGTTGTTGTCCTACAATAGGCATGTGGATAAGTAAGTTTGCATAACCCTGTCTACTCTAGCTGAAGATAAAACACTCACCAAGACATCCACTAAACTTTGCTATGCACTCACACAAGACATGGACTGGGCATGTCTGCTGAGTGGTCCCACAGTACTAAAAAATGACATGAGCAGCTACAACTCAATTTGTCCCAGCAGTCTAATGGCTATGCTCAAACAGGGGAAATTGGCCATACTGCATGCTCGTGACCGATCACACATCAACATCAGGAGAAGAGAGAGAGTTTTATCCCTCCATCCCTTTGTGTGTGTTTGGGTTTTTTAAATTGATTATTGAATAAATCTAGATTTTCAATACTGAACTTCCAATGTGGTCAACCTCAACCAAATAATGTCACTACTGCAGATTGACAGAAACCTTCAAGTTCAACTTATTTACATGACCTACAATGTAATTGCTAGCCTTACTTACTTTGATCTATCGACAATTATGTCAGAATTGTCCAATAAAGGGGAGCCAATATTCATTTGGTTCCTGTTTAAGTCATATTTTTCTCTATTGACAGATGTCAAAGAGTGATGCATACTCTGCTGACTAAAATGAGAGTACAGTTCAAAGCACTCTTCTCCACTGTCAGTTGCTGTTGATGGGTCAATATCCTCATCATACATCCACTCTGCATTGTACCCATCGTTAGGGCTTTCGGGACTAGTGCTATCACGGTTGTGGTCTGATGTTCCTCCTTGATTGAGGTGCCCATCTTTGGGAGAACACGCATAAGTAGTGCGGAAACATTGGTCTCTTCCGTGTGCTGCTTTGTCATAGACGTCTCTTCCATTGTGAGGTGATGCACAGCTACCAGCATGCCATGCTGATCCAACTGGATGAGAATGTGGATCAATATTTTGCTGTGGCCACTCCTGCAATTCTTCATCTCTGGTCAACTGCCTGCAGTCCATCTCCATTCTCAAAGGACTAGAATGCCGACTGACTTTACTCCGACTCGGATCATCCCATTTTGGGGGAGATCCGACTGGGTGCAGATTGGGATCCATCTGCTGCTGTGGCCACTCCTGCAATTCTTCATCTCTGGTCAACTGTCTGCAGTCCATCTCCATTCTCACATGACTAGAATGCCAACTGACATCACTCGGACTCGGATCATCCCATTTTGGGAGAGCTCCAACTGGATGCGAATGTTGATCAATATTTTGCTGTGGCCACTCCTGTGATTCTTCATCTCTGGTCAATGGCCTGCAGTCCATCTCCATTCTCATGGGTCTAGAATGCTGATTGCAATCACTTGGACTCAGATCTTCCCATCTTGGAGAGAGATGGCATTCAGCTGAACTCTGTGAGGTGTCAGATTCAAAATCATTGTCTCTTGTTTCTCTGCAACTCATGTGGCAATTGACTTGAGGCATTTGGTCATCATGATCTCCTTCTTCTGCACTAAAATGTCTTCCTCCTGAGGACTGCACAGCCTGTTCTCTTGTTTCTTCAGCAAAATGTGGCAGTGGAGAGTCACTGTGGAGAGTTGGTTCCTCTTCACCCCTGTTCCAATGCATCAGTGGGTAGCCACTGGCCTGAATGTCTGGTCTACCATGGTACGCACAGTATATCGCCACCAAGGCCACGGCTTCGCAGACATCTGAGACGCTACTGTTGAGCCACTCCTGGAAATTTCCTTCACAGTTGCTCCTGGCATTGCCCATCTTGGAGGCCTCAAAGGCTTGAGCTATCCACCCACCATGGATGTATGCACACCGCATGATGTGATTGTTCACTGCAGAAAATATAAGTTCGCAGTGCCGTATCCCCTCAGCGCAATCTTTCAGGGACACTTCCTGGTCATTTCGGAAAAAGAGCACATCCACTTTCATGTTGAGTTGGTAGGCATTGTCCAGAGGGTCATCCACTGATGAGGCAATGCTAGACCGATTCTGCTCCACTGTGCTCAAGCCAAGCACATCATCCAGGCTGAGTGTTTGGTAACACTGCCGGTAGAAGGCCAGATGCTCCATGGCCTGTGAGAACTCCAAAGTGCAGTTTTCACTGATCCAAGACTCCAGCTGGTCCAGTGCTCTGGATGGAGCCTCGCAAGCAATGAGCATCTGCGCAATATTGAGCCATCCACCATAGAAAAATGAGTTGCAGAGCAACTGTTGCTGTAGAGTCAGTTGAATGTTTCTGCATTCTTTCCACTTTCCTTGACATTCAGACTGAGAGAGAGGGCGAGATGGGGAAGGAAAATCAAGCTCACTTTCGGATGAAGAATCACGCTCTCTTTTCGGAGGAGAATCAGGTTCACTGTAATATTCCATTACTGGGAAAATGTTGCGGTGAAAAGCTGTCGGCATTCGCAGTTGAAGCATGAAATTATAGACCCATGACTCCCATGTCGGAACGAGTCCTCACATTTTGTTTGGTCAAGAAATGCTCATAAATCCGTAACCACATCATATGAACATTTCATGGCATGTCTCACAGTTTACAAACGCACACACGAGAGTCATAAGTTATGCAGAGGTGCGTTACTTCATTGCACTGTTTTGTGTGACGATGCCTCACGTCCTATTCCTCACGAATAGGTCAGATCAAATCATCTGCCAAGCAGTGAGTGGGAATTTCCAATTTCCTGTAAGTTGGTATGACATTCACTTCCTGGGTCAAAGACTTCTTGGGCGCACAGCATCATGTCTGTGGTGAGACCAACTCTGCATTGCTTTCCTCTTTCCCTACTGCTTCCAATGACAACTGCCTTGAACTGGTGCTTAAATTGCATCCTCCCCTATCCAGCAATGCTCTCCCTGTATTACCAAAATTTCATCCTCATCCAATTTTTTTCCCCACATTGATCTCACACATCCAATGGCATTTTGCAGCCTCACTGCAATATTGTCAAAGCAACATATTGCTCAACTGGTTATGTCCACATCTGTCCCACTGAAGGACAAAGAAATTCCAATGAAAAGGAGGTGTTCTACACCAATACTGCACACAATGCATTTGGCATATTCTTTGGTTTTCTATTGTTTCCTCCATTTATGGCAACCAATCATTCACTGGCACTATGTCAGAGGAAGGTCTATTTTTAAATGTGGGGAATCCCAAGTACCTTCCCGTAATACATACAGCACTACATTGTACAATTTATCATATGAGTACAATAAACACATTACCCAACATGTACCAACATGTCATTCTCAACAGTGTACAAGGGTGAATCAGACAAGACTCTATTACCTATGTTTCATGTCAACTACACATGTTTAACATTAACTGTCTTTGAACCCATGATACAAATGTGGTGTAAAAGTCTGTCCTGCAACATTCCACTCACCAATAAGCCAGTTCTGAGTTAGCTCATGGGCACATTGGTACAAATGACCTTTTTTTTTTCTCAGTCGGTTAGGCTGCGTTCACATAGAAGTATTCGGTATTCGGTATTCGGTGTTCGGTATTCGCTATTCGAGCACCGAATACACCATCACCCGCACCGTCAACTCACCATCCCATGCAGTGCGGATTTCTTCCTCCTACATCCCAGCAAATCTTATTAACAATTTCTAAACTGCATCAGAATGTCAGTCTACATGCTTATTTTTGCTAAAGGGCAAATCCAGACCAAAAGTGTCATTATTTCATAAACGAGAGATGGTATACGCTGCAAGAAAATCGAACAAGTTCGATTCCCACTTTGCTATACTTTTCGCAGCTATTCGGTACTTTCGAACAGTGCCCTCCTATGTGAACCGGTGTGAGGAAATCCTATCGTTCGATTCAAGCTATTCGCGTGCCCTCGAAAAACGAGCCCGAATACCCGAATAGTATACTTCTATGTGAACGCAGCCTAAGGGGCACTTCCCTCGTTTTCAGAGCAACATCTGTAGTGCATAAGCTTTACGTTACAACTTACACTGTATGGGATTCATCAATCCTGTCCAAACAAAGAATGAACTTGCGTAGACAAGATGACCAGAATGATCCATCGATAACACTTGGGAAAGCATCCATTTCATTATTTTGCATTGAAAGTATTAACAATCTCTTTCTACTGTTATTGCCAAATAACACTTTTGCTGTCAGGTGGATATGCTGGCAAGCAGCATTTATAAGGATTGCATGAATAGTTATTACATCATTAACAATCTCTTTCTATTGTTATTGCCAAATACCACTGTTTTGCTGTCAGGTGAATATGCTGGCAAGCAGCATTTATCAGGATTACATGAATAATCATTATATCACAGATGCTTATCCCAGTGATTTAAAAAACCAACATGCCTGTTGGTACGAACAAAGAGGTTCTAGAGCTGGAGTTCCAACTGGCCATAATTATTCAAACAGTTGTCAGATTTCTAATGGATGCACAAAAGAATTCCACAGGTGCATGTGTACCTTTGACGTTCAATGTTTGAAGCCGCCATCATTCTAGGCAATCAGAAGAAGGATTTTGAACTCTATCGGGTATATTTTGCTTGTTTATTCATTAAATGACATGAAATTTCTCCTTATGATAAAACATCTAAAACAAAGGTCAAACTCGTCCAGAAATACCTGCAAAAGTGTAAATCGGAGCTGTATGTTGTGAAAGTATTTGAAAGTATACCCTCTTTGAATGCCGATTTTAACACTTTTCCGCTAAATTCCGACAAATAATACTATATGGAATAATCTTCAAGAATGGTTCTTTATAAATCAATATGTCAGATTTGTGCCCGGACATGCCCATGTCCAGTAAACTTGATTTTCATTTCATTGATTTCTATGTGATTTAATCCGCGCATCCCCTGCCTATACCTTTTTGTATTGCTCATATTCCATAAGTAGGGATGGCGAAAAGTTATTACCATCATCAGACATCTTTCCTAGAGGGTAGCTGGTCGTTACGCAATGACACATGAATCAATTGTCTTCCTATCTGTGGGGCAGCTCCAGTTTGGTACATACTTCAAATATTTTTGAGTGGCGGCTTCGAACATGGTTTCAAAGGGAAAAAGAGTTGTGACTCCATTCTCTTGAACCTCCTTGGTACGAATGACCTTTTTCTGCTCATGCGCAAAGTGGAACTGCGAACTGGCTTATTGTCACACAGTGCATCAATAGTGTGTGAGTGTGTGTAACTGTGCCATATGTACTTATAGTGTACATCATGTCGACACTCTAACTTGCTATGAATATGAAAATACAGATTGTATGGTGAAAAACACAAGACATACAATATCACAGAGGTGGTTAACACCTGCTGATTACCTTTAAGATACCACTCCTGAGCAAGTGAATTGCACAACAACAAAAATTTGTACTGACTGCTAATCCCTCCTGAACTTCATACGATGCCAATGTCTCTCCATCACCAATCCACAATATGCAGTCTCTAAATCTGATTTCAGTGTACACCCTCCTGCATGCAGTACAAGTTCATGGTGTTTTCAGACACTTCAGATGCTTACATCAAGGGGGATTCCTGTGTCAATCAGGGAGCTTGCACGAAGTTTCATGGGATTATTGCATGTCACAAATACTGGTGACAGAGGCACTTGGTATACACAGAATCTGGATTTTTCTGATTAGCAGTACCTAACAGCAACTAACAGCAGGTTCATCGAATCACTCTTTCCAACATGAAGAGAAGAGGGGCCTTTGGTTCCGATTTGAGCACTATCCTTTTGATATCTAAATGCTAAATGGCTCTTTATCATCACACCATTTTGCCTGTATATCATGTAAACCTCACTGGATGCTTCACTCTGGAGTAGTATTCATGACGCACATATAATGTCACTATATACTGACCCATCCATGTTATCTTCTCATTTTCTCACCTAAATGTACAGTTGTACTCAATGGCCCTGCCATTGTTCTCTGGTGTACAACAATCATGAATATGGTTCTCATAGTATACTACAATTTTTGTTGTACAATCTATACTGTACATGTAATGTTTTACATTTTGCAGGATTTTTATTTTCAATTTCATGAATTTTGTGGGTCAGGTGTTACTTGGGAGTTTACTAACACACGAAAAAAAAAAATCAACTCTGATCCCAACACGAATGCTTTACTTTTAAAAGGGCATTGTACCGGTTTTTTATTTTTTTATATGTTGTTCTTTTAATTCTAAAAGACCCAGCGGTGCAAACAGAATCAAAATTTCATAACGATTGTAGTCCGTAATTTCATGTGAAAATGGAAATATTTGGGCGAGAATTATGCTAATAAGCTGACGAGCCCGGATGTCGTGATGTCACAGGTGCCAAATGTTTCACTGATTGCGTTAAATCGTGCCGAGTAGCAGACGACGCTTAGGCCCAATGTAGCTAGCAGGCGGCACTTGTGTACTGTCCTATCCATGCAGCTGTCTCAAATTTCGAATGAACCAAAATCGCACCAAAATTACAGGATATACTTCTAAACATATTTCAAATACCGTATTATATTTGAACAAAATCGGGTAATCGAGAAGTATCAATATTGACGCCGAATTTCAAGTTGTCACTAAAAAAAACCTCACTCTTCGCGAGAGATCTTGGCAAACGCGATATGCACAATCTAGAACTGAAGTTAGGCGACTAGTGCTGTGCGAACGGGGAATTTACACAGGAAACTAAATTTAAAAATGTCATGATTTTAGCGATTTGTGTGATTTACGAACTTTATTTTTTCATTCAACTTAGCTCAAATAATTTATAATATTGATTTCTTGCTCCCGATTACTTGAAAGATTTGTCTCATGATATTAGATGGCTAACTTCAGTCTGTGCGTGTGCAGGCAAGTAGGGCTACTACGCCACGATCACTCTTGTTTAGTCCTACAGAGCAGATTGTTTTTAGCGACGACAAGAAAGTTGACAACTTCACTTACGCTTTCTCAACTTGCGATTTGGTTCCAATTAGCATGAGCAAGTGGACATGAGTCATAAAATACTTCTTGTGATTTTGGTGCCATTTGGTTGGGGTGAATTTTGAGATATCTACATGGATACGGAAGTACTCTAGCACTATGCCTACACCAGCGCTTGGATCGCGAAGCGGTGGCACTGTTTGTATCTACGTGGTCGGGCCACTCTTCCGAGGTATGGGTCCTACTAAAACTAGATCTAAGTTAGTCCTTGGTGTTAATACGACCAACATGAGATTTATCTCGACCACAAAAACATTGAAAATCCATAAAGCAGATACCTTACCTGCAAATTCAGCACAGAAACAACAGGGCCTGCAGCACAAGGGGGCCTCTAGCGGCAACGCTAGACCTTGGAGTCTGGACTTTCGTCTGACTTTCTTCAAGTTCTGGCAGCAGGGCCATTCGGGGTATGTATTGCATACTAAACGTTTACGCTGTGCCTATTATTAGCGCTGTGCACGTACAGCTGTCGACGGAGCGGCGAGTAGAATCTTCTCGGTCCTTGACTGCTCACTAGTCCTAGTCCTAGTTCTAGTCTAGATCCCTAGAGTCTATATGTATTGAGTGCCGTTTTCTTCTAACTAGGCTTAAACCGTGATTGCCGTTGACTATTTTTTGGATTTAGATTTTAAGAATCACTCAGTCCTCATCTTCGTTAGATAGTTTGAAGCTGTGATGTCGAACCATTATCGCTCATCATCAATGCATAGTTAGTGCAGTGCAACGTTATTAGTACTTACACACAGTTTTCTATGGGCAGCACGTTCGGGCAATGATGCCAATTTCATTTTGCATATCTGGAATATACCCCTCAAATTTGATCTTAATAAAAAGCTTTTGAAGAGATTCCTTTTTGAAAATTAATAATATTGTTTAACATGTTTATTTCAGCTCCATATTGCAATTTTACTAAATAACAGTTTTTGCAGTACTTCATGTGAGATTTCATCAGTAAATTGACATGTGTAGAACCTTTCTAGTTCGTTTTGCTAAAGTCGGAGGTTGGCACCTGTGACGTATGCCAAATTGTGTGGATCGTTCCTTGGCTTGCTCGTTTTCATTTTTTTCAAAAAATCATTACAGGCTTATCCTGGTTTTTAGAATCCTCTCTTTCCAGTTGTAGGCATCAAAAAATGTAGATTAGAATTATCAGACAAGTAGAAAATGTCAGTACAGGTTTCTTTTAAATTGCGAATACCGCCTGCTGAAATACAGTGTACATGTAATTTTACATCTTAAGTATTTTCCAACACTGATTTCTTTAGTACTAGGTTAGCCGTCATGGACCCACTGTGTGCTGGTCATCTGCATTTTGTCACGTTAATGGCACTGGTAAGGGCCATTGGGCTTAATACATGTTACTGTTGAAAGGGCTGTTATCTTTTTTTTTTTTTTTTACTTCCTTTAAAAAAATCTTAAGGCTCAAAAGCCAGCAACATATTCTGCGACATGCTTGAGAATTGGTAACATGCTCAAAATAGAATGAATTCAAACACATGGAAAACATTTGGAAAACTTTAGAAACATCATACTTGTGAGAAAATTTGAATGCAAAACATGTGAATGAACATCGGGCATAAGCAGCACAATGAAAAACATGTGAAATATCGCTTTCCTGTCCCCAAATGTTTATTGTACTAACACATGCAGCGCAGTAACAATGATTTGTTTCAAATTTCAAAACAAATAACCTGCCTTCAATATCCTCTCTTGGTTCTCACGCTGCCTGTCCTTGATTACCAAGGTCACACAAATGAACATTGTCCATACCCTGTTGGACTTGTTTCTTCCCTTGCCTTAGGGGGGAATTTCTTTCATCCTCTATAAAAGGGCTTTTATGTACAGGAATGCTGATCTTTATGAGGAAAACAGCTGTGCGAGAGATAAAGGTCAGTCTCCCACCACAATTTTGTTGCAGGACTCGACAAGCTTGCCAGGGGAGCTGGGAATGTCCAACCGAGCGTTCACACAATGGGATTGCTGGGGAAACTCCTGGCAAACGGGACATTCCCCGCGAAGGAATCGTCTGAATGCAGTGCTAGTCTGGCATTCTACATCTGGCACACTGTTTTTCATGGATTTTTTTTTTCTGTCAAGTTAGTGTTCATTTGGTAGTGTTGTTGATTTTTTTTTCTAATTTTGTCATCATGAACATTTTGCTTGATGAGACTCAAATTGGTTGTTGGCAGGCAATCCTTGTTCGAGGGGTCTTTTTTTTCATCATTCATGGGAAGGGGAAAACGAGTGACAGGTGAGAAGGGAACTCCAAAGAAGGCACGTCTGCTCAGCAAGCTGTCCTTTACACCAGCATCAGTAATTATCATCACCATCCCTCATCAAATCATTATGGTCCTCTGTCGAACACTCATATGATGCACTATAATCATCATCATTCAAGATAGACACCTCAGCAAACAAATCACCAAGTGCAGGTACCAACACTCCAGTGGCTGCGAGACAAACATGTTTCTACAAATATCGCTCAGAGCGAAGATCAAACCTTCCTTCAAAAGACTCAGCAAAACTGATGAATTACCAATACAAAAACAAAGAACACACTTCAGTATCACTGTCAATGTCATTATACAAATGATGTACAGGAGGGAATGGATCGGTGAGAATTAGATGCGCGAGTTTAACTTTGGAACTGTTCAAACCCATGAGCACAGCGAGTGGGTTTTACATTGTTTCAAAGTTAAACGAGAGTGTCCAATTCTCACTGATCCATGAAATAGGCCTGTGCATCATATATGTGTTATAAAATGGGCCTTTAAATTCTGGAAATAAAACCATTTTCCCCATCATGGGTCTGGTACACCAATTACACTATACAAGACTATACAAGACTTGAGCCACTAGGCGTTCAGATTTTACTGGTTGCATGGCTCAGAATGGATCAGTAAATATCAATGCGTGACAATTGACCAATCAGTTTGCAGAGATTCAAAGCCCATATTTATAATATTAAATAATATCACTGTTATTGTTATCATAATGTCACTACCACAACTACATGATATTACCAGCATCATTCTTCTTTAATAACACATAATAAGGAAGGTAAAGTGTTAATTACAGCAGGATGCAATACTACACTTATTTTCAAAACAATGATTGCCGGTAATTGATATGTATTGGTTATCGATGACTACATGATTTATTATGTACAGAATTGGCTAAGAATGCAAGCTCATTCACAGTATTGGAGCATGCACTCAACAATGTGAATGCATGCATATGAGCATTCTGATGTCAAGCATCTTTATTCTTTCACATCCAGGACGGCAGTTCATGATAATCCATGGAGATTACAATGTACAGACCTCATAGGGAGACAAAAAGAAAGTATGTCTGCAATTGTGGACAAACTTTCTGGATCATCAAATATTTGTTGTTGTTGTTGTTGTTGTTGTTGTTGTTGTTGTTGTTGTTGTTGTTGTTATTGTTGTTGTTGTTGTTTGGACAATTTTCAAAGTGAATGCACTAATGAACTTGCTGGAAAACATCTGGGGACATCCATCAAAAAATAGCACTCATTGTCTTCTTTTGAAGCAGGATGGTTTGGTCCCTTTTCATTCCCTCCTTGAGATGGCGTTTCGCTTGTTTTCCAATGTTCTGCGCTGTGGTCTATCACTTCATCAGGCTACTTGCTGGCAGAGACAGCTGAAACGTTCTTGGATTCCAACCATCACACAAACTCTCAAGCTGCTCTTGGATCTGCTCTAACATATCGGCTTTCAAGCAGATACCGCTTGGCCAGAGGTGTGCTGCGGAGGTGTGACTCTCTGGGTGACTTCCTGCATCTCCTATGTAAGTCCAGCCATGGAATGCCAGTGTCCACACTCAAACGAGAGTACATGCTCATCCATACTCAAATGTACTCAGGTTTACTGGTCTCTAACGTACCTGTCTCCTCACACTCATTTTAAAATGACCTCACAATGACTTACATGGTAATGTGAGGCTTGGAGTACGAGTACACAGCAAAAAAACTGTAACTAGTTCTGGAGAAACACAAGGGCCAGTGCGAGAAACTGCAAAAATACAGCAAATACGAGATTTTGATTGCTCTTGGGAAGTTTTCTGTACCTAAAATGCGAACAGCACTGATAATGGTACTGTATAAAATTATACTATGCACCTACAGTACAGTACTCTACGAGTACAGTGCAATCACTCAGCTGCAAATATTTTTTTGTTCTCTTTATGAGAACAAAAAGGTCTATGCATGTAATCATTGATGCACATTCATGTACACATTGCTGAGTACATGAGTGGATATAGGTTTATACTGCGTGGATATCACTCCAACTTTCACTGGTCTGTAGCTTATTTTATGGCAAAACAATTTGTAGTTGAGGCTATTAAAGCTCTCTTCGATTAACAGTGCTTGGTCCTAACGCTTGACAATTGTTTAAAAGGACAATGCCAAAATCCACTTGAGACTGATGATCATTGTAGCATTTATATCTCTTCCTCTTGGAGCATGTTGGCAAAACACACACATGGATATAACTATGCATACATGGGACCACACACAAACTTACGCTTTGCAGTTATTTTGATGGGGCCATTGCAGAAATCTCTCTCTCTCTCTCACATACACACACACACACACACACACACACACACACACACACACAATGAATGGCACTCTAAGGGGACCAAACATCATGACTACACACAAACCTCCACATTCTCTGGAACATAATGGCAATAGATCACTTTGTGAATCCATCCAATTTCAGAGAAAGTGTAACTCAGACATGCATTTAAAGTGATCAAGGTGTGACGATGTCATGTAAAGAAATGACTATACAGAGTGACAGTAACACTACCTTGCTGAAGACTGCTTCTTTTCTTGTGGATGATCCTGCTTCTCTCCAGCAAGTTTGTTCCTGCCAAACTGCTGTTGTTGCTGCTGCTGTTGCTGCTCGTGCTGGCTGTGGTGATGTGGGCCCTGCCTGCTGCCGGGGGAGAGGTCACTCATCGGGGTCTGGTGCATCCCCGGCCGCTTGCTTGGGAGGCTGAACCGAATTCCTTGCACATCGGTAGGTTCTACAAAGAAAGTTATGAAATTTGCATGTTTTAAACTCCTCCAATCACTCAAACTTTCCTCATCCCTACAAGAAAGGCTGCAAAAAAAAAATGTCACATGTGGCGAAATATACTGTATGCCGTGTCACATATTTCACAGACTGTGCTACACTGCATAAAGTAATGCACATATTTTGTGTGTACGCATCTCATCCATACAAGGTAAAGAAGAGTAAGAATCACGACTAAAAGAATTTGATTACCATGAAAAGCATGTAGAAGTTCTAGCAGCTTGTAAAATATGAATTCATATATTTTTTTTTTAATCAGTTACATGCCAACCTAAAATATTTCAAAATACTCCTTATAATATATGTGACCCTGCACCTCAAAACAAACAAAAAGTCGCCAGACATGAATTTTTAGTTAAGACCATATTCTGAAAGAGCAGACTTTAAGCTTTAAAATGATGTACAACTCAAATCAAATGGACTCTCCTAACCTATCTAAATATTGGAAAGAAAGCACAAACTCAGGAAAAGTGTGAACTGAGAGAAGAGGCTCTGAAGTACAGTGTCTATTCAAGCGCTTAAGCTTTACCAAACCGTGCTGGCTGTGCGATGAATGAGACAAAAAAAAAAAACAGGAAGTAAACCACCAGAGTAACAACAATGAAGGAATTATCAGATTAGACTGAAATTGAGCATGCCTCATTAACACATTCTGTCCATAATTGACGCCAACTTTCAAAGTAGTAGCACTATCCTTTCAAAAGTTATTAGAGTTGAAAGTGAAGAGTGTGGACAAGGTTTTTCAGAAATGAAAAATGGATTCTAAAGACACACCTAATCACACTATTCTACCAAAAATGTTCGAGATAAACTGCTAAAAAAACACACTTTCCTGCCCGTTTTATGATACCAAATATAAGCATAATGTAAAAGAACACCCGCTCTTTCAGAAAATATGAAAAAGTCAAGTTCGGCTAGGTTGACCCATTTCACTTATTTTCAGTCCTCACGCAAAATCAGTGTGTGCGACTTTATGTTCGTTTTGAGGTGCACGGTCACATATTGAAGATTCTGGCTTGTTGAGCTTTTCTACAGACCTTACTTCCGAGTACCCAGCAATCTTTACCTGCAATACAGATACTGCGTATCTCTATTGCAAGGCATTTTTTGCTTTATACTTGAAATAATGTATTTCCACATTAGTCACCAGTGAGGATAACATATCAACACAGCTCAGTCATGTAAAATTGAAAAAATTGACTACATCACAGGAATGGGAATTAACACCACATAAAATAACATGTTGGTTCTTTGTGTTCATTCAAGAAGAGAAATGTGTCTCTATGAATCTAATCATAAGAAGAGATCTGTATATCCACACAAAGTTCCAGGATGCTCACGTTTATTGAAGCCCTTGTTCCACCGGCCTCCTGTCTGCAACTGCTGGTGACTTGGCCGGAACTTTACCGCCTCTGAGTAGCTGTGCGGCTGGGGGGGTCCTCCCCCGCCCCCTCGTCCACTTCCTCCCCGGATACCACCACTGTCTCCACTTACCTGCGCCTGAGACTGGGATGGTGGATTGGAGGAGGATGTGGACGAGGACGGGGGCAGAGGGGGTTGCGTAGAAGGGGGATTCTTGTTATTGTTAAGCATCTGGTATGGTGTGGGTGGTGGCGGTGGAGGGGGGCCAGGGGGGCCGTGGGGTCCTGATGGACCATTGAAGCTAGGTCTTCCACCCTCACCATACGTTGGAGGTCGGTAGCCTGGATACATACCCTGGGAAGACAATCAATGATACCATAGCAGAAATTTAAAGTCTTGACTGCCAACAATTCTGATCTGTCAATTTATAAAGCAAACTATATTGATGTATTGTACTTCGATGGGAAATTGACAGCAATATCTATCACACTACCGAACATTAAACTGCTGATGTGTGTTGTATTTGGCTCTTTTAAGATTGGGTAAAGTGACTTCATGCTGGAATATCTGACTACTCTTGAAGACAATGCTGCAGCAACCCAGCAATCTCTTTGATAGCATACAGAAAATAAACAAGCAAAAAGCCGGATGTGTAATTTACTCAGGGCACAAGATGTTCCCAGAAAGCAATCATCATCACTACCCAACAACAGAGAAAAGAGACTGTTCCTCTTTGGTTTCATTACTGATTAAACACAGACCCATGCGATTGGTGAAATGAAAAACTGTTTTATGTTGGGATAATACTAGATTGCTGTGAAAAATGTTGATTTAAAGTAACCACAGAAGATATCACAAATAAAACAGATGTTCTCCAATTAATGACTCTTTCAACACTGACATCCAAAGCCCTGACACTCACTGCTAGCATCAAACATACCCCTTGATGATGTGGGTAGCCATGCATGCCTGCATAGGGGCCACCCATGGGACCTGCCATCATGCTGTAGTTGGGCCCATAGCCAGGGTACTGGCCCTGGTACATGCCACCATATGGCGGGTAGTAGTTACCTGTAGCAAAGAACAGACAAAACATAACATGGTCAGTACTGCAGATCTGCATCAAGACGACAGTATTCACATTCAAAGCAAAAGTCTCATCCAATAGCTCACCAATGCAGGCATTCAAACATGCAGGAAGTATGTTACGAAATTGATTAATATTTCAAAAAGACCTGACCTTGACATAAATATCTAAGATGGCAGCATAACAGGATGATCAGGTCTGATACATCAGCTGGGTGACACAAGATAAGTTTAGCCAGCAGAGATCTGGGCAATTCAGCCATTTGACCAAGGGCCATCCGCAGTCACATCACTCACAAAAGCATGTCATATCAGCAAAGTGCAACAAGAAGGTAACCTGTACAATTTACATACAGTAGTTGCCTAGCTTAGGTACTGGTTTGTTACACAGGTAGCGACCGTCATCCTGTAGCTCATCGTTCAGTGACACAAATATTTCAAAAATAGCCTCATATAACCTGAGACCCTGAGTAAAGGTGACTACTGAATTTGTTGAATGATATACACTGTTCATCATACAAAGATGTGACTGGCTTACACAATATTGGAGTGGACTTGACATTATATCACTTAAAAAAATAAAAAATAAAAAATGAGACAGTACACAAGAGTGGCAAGCCATTGATAATTGTTTTTAACAATTTCCTGCATGATTTAACTCAGCATAATCAGATCCAGATCAGTTGGACAAAATGCTATTGAGAATCGGTGCTGGGCCCCGTTGCTAGAAACTTTGCGTTTAAACGCAACTTGCAACTGATTGTCACTGGCCAATCAAAATCATTCTTGCATGCATGTCTTAATAGGGCAGACCCTGAGCCAATCAGAATGGTTGTTTCAAAATTAGCAATTATTTGCAATTGATTGCAACTTTCTTGCAACGGGGCCCTGGCATGCCCAATATGATTTATTCACCTACACTGTACATTCCTAGCAAAATTCATCTGTGTTTATATACCTCATAAGTGAGATTCTTATCACTGATTGGTCAAAAGTATATCACGTGACAAGGTGTAGTCCCGTCTATCTTGCCTTAGGGTTTTCAGGTAAGTGCTAGAAAGGCAAAACCCTCGTGATAGAAAGGCAAAACCCTCGTGATAGTAAGTCAAAACCCTCGTGATAGAATTTGTAAACTCTCTGCGACTTTTGCACACATAACAAGTACACATAGACTTCGCGCGCGGTGTCTGAAACCCCTCCAGACGTTCACTGCAATACGCGCATCGTATACAACACATGCACAATATCATCACACTATAGCTAGTTTAGCGCACAGCGCAGCAGGCATGTTTCAACATGGCATGGTGATCGAGTGCTCTTCTGGATTTGAAGTGAGTTGAATCAAAGATTGTACACTTTGTCTTTAGGATTTCTTGGGATCCCAAAGCAGAGACAAATTTCAACATGTTGGAAACATCGAATTAAAACACGAGCGACGGGAACGTGGACAATAACATACTGTAATCTTCTGGCAAGATTGTATGCAGGAGCTCGCAGAAGGCCACGTGAGTACTACTGGGTAGTCCACAAAATGTACGAAAACCATGCAAGCGAGCGCTGTTGCCTGTTTTAATGCGACGTTCAGGCTAGGCCTAGAATCTACTTCGTATTTGACTAGCCCTAACGTTAGATCTTGACATTGCTAGTTACTAGTTAGACCTAGTCTCAAACGATGAGGTACCGGTATATAAAACAAATATCAACTGCTCTGTATTCTGATGGTGGTGGAAATTATCACTCCCTTGTGCTTTTCATACCGACCCTTCTATCACCCCTCGGTTAACGCCTCCGGGTGATAGAAGGGTCGGTATGAAAAGCACCTTGGGAAAGATAATTTCCACGATCATCCTCATGAGCAGTCAATATTTGTATAATACACAAACACACACACACAACAAAGAAGAAGAAAATTATGCAAGAACATGTGAAGCAATCTGAGAGATATGGCTTGTGCCTGGATCACAGCAATCTGGCACACCAAGCTGGTTCAGGAGTATTTGGCTCTGTAATATGTGGACGTACCATACATGTTCACTGGAGGTGTATTCATGTAGTTTGTGGACGGCTGGTCGCTCTGCTGCTTGCCCATCTTGCCTCCAGCCCCTCCTCCTCCTTCCTCCCCACTACCACCACTACCACCACCTGACTTCTCCTTCTTGGTGGCGCTGTCTGTAGATGCACTGCTGTCCTCGCCTGTCCCCTCACCGCTGTCTCCGAGTTTCTCCAGGGCCTTCCGGGCAATCTCCCAGCTGGGATTCCCCGAGGTACCTGCTGATGGCATGCCACCAAACTGCTGCGACCTGTGCCGTGCGTATAAACACATACACATATGAGTAAAATTGCATGTATAGCTAACAGAACAGATGGTGCATGTAACATGCCTGGTGAGAATGAAGAACAAACCACATTACTGCGACATGTTATGTTGCCCCATGCAGATGAGCACACAAAGATCATACTAAACATATATTCAAACTACCTCAGTACGCACAAACCGCATGAACACTTTTCATATAACAATGAATGTCTGGACATTTTACATGAGTGATTTGAAATAAGCTGTCATTTTGGTGCAGTATGGTTATGTGACAGCACCACCAAGAGGCAAGGCCACCTCAATTCAACTAAGCGGTCTAATATGCCTTCAATGTGGTACAAGCTGTACATACCAAAATTTGACCGCCCATGCCCAAACTTTACTGCATGCAAAAAGGAGTATTCAAATGTTGGCAGTCGAAGTTTGGAAAGCTTACTGTAGTCTTAGAGTATGCAGATACTAAGTACATGTACCCAATGTCTACACTGTGCATGTAAGTGAGTTACACACACAGCGATGGCATGCCAGCATGTACCCTGTAAGAGTGGATATCATTGAGCATCAGTCAATAGTAAAACTGACGACACTCAATGAGTGAGGTGATGAATGGGAAAGAGTCATCGTGGGCAAGAGTCACGAGTGGAATCCCGCAAGGAAGTTTATTAGGACAGTGTCTGTTTGTGATGTACATAAATGACCTTCCTAACAATCTGAGGGGTCATGCAGAGATGTTTGCGGACGACACTAAAATATTTGCCCACATCAACGACATGCAGGGTACCGCAAGATGACTTGAACAGCTTGAGTGACTGGACAGAGAAATGGCAGTTGAAGTTTAATGTTGGGAAATATGGTATCATGCACTATGGGAAACAGCACTCCTCTAACACATACGACATGAGAGATGGAGCAAAACAAACTAAAATCGAGACAAGACAAGAAGAGAAGGATCTGGGAGTAAATGACCCCTCACTAAAGTTCAGCAGACATGTAGGAAGAGTGGCAAACAAAGCTAATAGGATTGCGGGCCTTATCAGAAGGACTTTTGACAACACTGATGAAGATATGTTCTCCCTCCTCTTCAAAGCATGCTATTAGGTGAGACCACACCTTGAATATAGCAACTGTGTCTGGAGTCCACAACTCAAGCGTGATATACAATGTAAGCACCATAAAAAAGGTCCAAAGAAGAGCAACAAAAATAGTACCTCATCTACTAATCTGCCATATGCTGAAAGGCAAGACTAACGTTAGAGAAATTGAATCTGCCTACTCTTGCCTACAGGAGACTCGGAGGTGACATGATCCAAGCCTTCAAAATCATGAATGGCTTCACTGACACTGACTCTTTCCAAGCTTTTCAAAACAAAAGATGAGAAAATTTATCTTCGTGGCCATAACAAGTTCAAGATCCAGAAACAACACGTATGTACGATCACGACTGACCATAAGGAAAAATAACTTCACTCACAGGGTAGTATCTAACCGGAATATGCTACCAAGCAAAGTCAGCTGTGGAAGCAACTAATAACATGTAACATACATGTAATACATGTACGTTTTTTACAGTTAACAGATTCTAGTCAGAAGTCCATGCATTCCTGTCAAAGAAGTATGGTTGGACCTACTACTCATCGATCGCCTAATGTTTATTTGCTTGATAAGAATATTTAACACTGAAATTCATGTGAAAACTTGACCTACGTGATTGAGAAAATCCAGCACTATCAAATGCCATTGTTCCCTTTTCAATTCAAAGTTTCAGTGCAAAAATATCGCTGTCGAACTTGCATGGCCTCGTTTCAGCTCCCCGCGGTGCCGCTTCTTATGAAGATCGACCGCTGTTTTTGCCTTGACAATGTACACAAACCGAGTTGTATTGAACACCGTGTTGTACGAAGCTTTTTAGAAACTTCCATAGACATTACATTACAATTCGGTTAAAATATTCATTCGAAATTTTGTCCTTGATTTAAACCATTAATGAACTGTGAATTTTCGCGTTTTCCCACACATCCTCATCAACACTAACAGTCAAAGCCAATCCATTTTTATGTGCTCTGTGCGAAGTGAAGTGCGTACTAAGCGTTCTTTGTGCCAATACACGGTCGGTTTCAATAAGAAGGGCGGTCGATATGTAGGGTAAGGGCACCAGTATTCGGTCAGCCACCAGTATTCGGTCACTTATCCCTAGTCACCAGCCAGTAAGTTCAACTGTAACAACACACGCAAATCACATTAATTCACATACTTGCACACTCATTCACAACAGGAAACTCCCTTAGCCCCCTCCAAAAATCCATCCAAAATCCCAAATTTTACCGTCAAAAGTGCAGAATCGGCGCTACTTTTCAAAAGCGCGCACGGATAAGGCCCAGTTTTAAGAGTACGGGTTGCCGAAAAAGCACTAAAAATCTAGAAATACGCCGTTCTCTCGCGGGATTTTTCGCTTATCGCAAAAGAAAAACAAAATTTCCGTACGTGCTGATATAGTGTCCCAATGTACATGTACAAGGGTTGAATGCAAGTGCCGAGGCCCCAGTATTCGGTCACCAACGGTCACCGCAACGTCCCCGATGCAATTTTGCACCAACAAGGTAGCGCACGCGCGCATTTTTCAGCTGCCTTGAACACGCATTGACTTTGAACGCGCACATCCAGAGCTACCAAGTCTCACGCATTCTGCGTGAGACTCAAGCATTTAGGGTCTGTCTCACGATCTCACGCATGGCACCCATTTGTCTCACGCATTTGGCAAAGTCTGCAACTTGAGCCTATAATATGGAGCATAGCTCAAAAGATTAAAGTGATAGTTGCAATTGAAGGTATATTTCCCTTACGTCTTTCAAAATAAGTAAAAATTGATCACTTTAATTGAAAAAGCTCCCTACCGTGGGAGGCCACAGGGGGAAAAACCCCTCCTACACCCTCGCTTGCGCTCACATTCGCGCGCCGAGATGCCGAGCGATGCAGAGTCATGAAAATCTCACTCATAACATTTTTTTGAACTTGGCATCCCTGCACATCGTGTGACCGAATACTGGTGTGGTGCCAGTGACTGTATACTGGGGAATTTTCAAAGTGAAATATTTCGGGATTTTGTGCAATTCTGTGAGATAGTTAACAAAATGAAAGTTGAGATTAAAGATATTTGATATATTTCACATACATTGCTGTAACGTTAGATATGATGTATGTTTACTATGTACCGGTAGGCCCCCCCCTATGTATTATTTTAGTTTGAAAAATATTGCAAAAAAGTGACCGAATACTGGGGATGTTACCCTACAACGTTAGTTGAGGTGAATAATGCATGCTGGCGCAGCATACCGATTACCGTGTAATTACAACATGCAACAGGGGTACGCAACAACTACTGTACTACTACTAGTACATAGAATTCTACATACACTTCACACTTGTAAGTTCATGAGTTGTTAAACGTAAGAATCTAACACTGCACCCCGTACGCGTACAACAACGCCTCGCCTCGCCTCGCAGCTAGCCGATGGACCGTAGCGTCTAACCATTGCAACGTCGTCCCTTGATGTCCCTTTCTACTTTCGCCAAACTTGCTACAAGACAATTGCCCTGATTCTGAATTTTTCTTACCATTGTGCAGCCTGAGCTGCAGGTGATACACCCCAAGGATTGGTCGTCATCTACTGATAGAACTAACGTTACTCTGATCAGAATAATATCAATGATTCACTGAAGCCGAAGATTCGTTCTGCTGTCATTAAATCTTCTTGAACTCTGAAATTCGTCGATGACTCGTTTCTCTTCGTTCCCGAATTTACACTACACTTGCGGTGCTAGTGCTTGCTTTTCAGTACATGGCACGTCCAAACGTCCACACACGCACTTTGTACTCACGCACACGGGGTCGGTAGTGGTCGGTACACACTACACAACACTGCACAACCCTACATTGCACCGCGCCCTCACCAAGCGCCGTAGCAATCACTGAACCACTGAACTCTACTCGGTGCGTTGCCTACTAGAAGCAGCTGCTAAGCACGAAGCACTCAGCACGCACTGCAATGCACCCAGAGCTCTGGTGTAGCCACATGTACCACTACCACCAATGCAATGACAATGACAATGACACCGAAGTACGGTATTGGTAGCGTAAGGACATACACGCGCGTATACACCCACCCTACACCAAAGGGAAGTGGGTTACAGTGTACTAGTACACGGTATTTACAGTATGTATTCGCTCATTTGGTTTTTCTTTATCCGCATTCGATTTATTTTTAGGGACATTCAAATTAGCGATCGGTCTTGCGAATTCGTTTCTAAAGTAAGATCAAGAATTCGTTTCTAAAGTAAGATCAAGAATGTTTCTATCATACCATTTCAAATTTCGTGCATTGTATTTCAACGTATGTGCACCCAGAATAACAAAGTATACTACAGTACTCCAGAGGAGCCTGTTTGAGCATTTATTTTCCAGCATTTCCGTAGGCCTATCCGTACTGTAATCAAAATATTCTGTAAACTATATGTATTGTGATGTACTTTCTCTAAAATTTCTGTAAGATTATGTATTACATTTCTGTAAAACTATGTTTTCGATTTCTGTAATTTATGTATTCGATTTCTGTGATTCATTTGTTCCTTTTTAAATTTCCAACAGAAACATGTGATCTGTTTCGATTGGAAATGGAAATAAATAAATGAATGGATGAAAATAAAATGAATGAATAAATTATAATCTTATAGGGAATAATATCATATAACCGCTGATTCCGTGGTTAATATGCAGGTGTGTTTGTGTGTCTTTCTTTGTCTCTGTATATGCCGTTTTGCCCTTATTTATGATATATACTTATTATATGTATAGGCCTATATCAAACACGTCACACTTTGATGACAGAATCATTATTGATTTCTATGCTTTCTTCAGTGTTCATTTTTAATCTTGTGATGGAGTGTCTTTCCTTTCACAGAAATTATATTGCATGACATAACGATAGGTCTACATAAAACTTTAAACACAATTTGCGATGTGCTGTTTTATTGGATAGTACACAATGTGTTTTCGTTTCAATCTTTCATCCGTCATTTATTTTTCATATACGGAACGAAGTCCGAACAAAGTCTATAGGGTGTATACAAAATCATTATACATTCGAATGCAGGGCTTATTTATTTGAAACATACTTGCCCTTTCATGAATTTGAATGACGGAACAAAGAGACTCCAACCCTAAGCACCTTCTGATCTGGAGATTCTCCCGCCTGAAACCCCTAGCAAACGGGAGACTCCAACTTGATGTGCGCGAAGCGCATATCACGAGCGCAAAGTTCCTAGCGCCGGCCGGCGGGGTCCAGGGCCCGCTTGGCCGCCCTGGAAGCTCTAACGATTAGGGTTCTTGATGCTCTCTCGTGCTATCTAAGGCTTATTTTTCAACATACAAAGACAAAAAGTAAGAAATCATTTCAAACGGGAGACACAGAGCCAGGGCGGGAGAAATTAAATCTCAAGCGGGAGAACGGAAGATTTTGCAAAAGTGGGCTTTCGGCGGGAGATCTCCCGTCGAAAGCGGGAGAGTTGGAGTCTCTGGAGAGTCCACTGATAGTGGGCATCTAAAATTTTATTTGAATGACTATGTGCTGAACATGTATACGCTTCTGATTTGAATTTGAATTATGTTCGCATATTCTTTTCCACGGATGATAAATTCGAACGAGGGAATTTCGTTTGCACATGCCTCAAATCGTTTCCGTTTCGTCGAACTTTGGATGACTCACTTGATTTTTTTTTTCACGACAACATGATGCAAGAACATGAATTTGAAAGCTCATTCCTGAAAATGCACGTTTTTATTCTAACTTCGGATGAGTCATGCATCTTTTGCAAGGATAAGAAATTTGCATACGAGACAGAATGAATTTGAGCGCTCCATCCTTAGAAATCGTAAGCTCTTTTTTTGACACCTTTGAAATGCTTATTGAACAAAATAACGAATAAAAAAAATCATTTGAATGAGCGATTAAGAAGGTAATTCTCACTGAGCAGGGAATGTTTGCGAGTGTAGCGAATTCTAGGGAATTTCAGGGTACGTTAACAGTTGCAATCAAATTCTTAAACAATAATATTGCAATCAAATTTGCAAACAGTTTTCATTGTCGTGAACAGTTTTTCTTGTCGCAAAGAAATTTTGAACATCCACGATCAATTTTTTATTTTCTTATTTTTTTGTTGCGAAAAACTGTTTACGACAATGAAAACTGTTTGCGAAATTGATTGCAATAATTTGATTGCAACTTTACTGTTAATGAACCCTGACGAAACCTAAAATTCCCTAGAATTTGCTAGCTGGCAAACATTCGCCCCTCAGTGAGATACCGCCATAACGAATTCAAATGACGACTAAGGAGGTATCTCACTGAGGGGCGAATGCTTACGAAGTTTGCGAATTTTGGATTCGCCAACTCACTTTCTGACGAATGTTGGTGAAAATCAGGGTTCGCCTCTGTCATTTTAGCGACATTCAGCAATTTTTAGCGATGTTTAGCAACCAAAAATTATTGCAACATTTGAGTGAATGTTTGCGAAAGTGTTTGCGAAAGGCAGTTGACGACTATTAGCAACCGTCAGCAAAATGTTAGCGACAGTTTTTGCGAAGATTAACTACTATTTGCCAATCCTTTATACAATTGTACTGCTATTTGTGACTGTTTGGGAACTTTTGCTAACTCCTGGAAAAATACCAGGCGAATTTATGGACCAAACCCTATATAAAAACGGTGAGCAAACCTTCACCATGCAGCATTCCGATTTCCTCTGACCGCGGAATATTTTCGAGATTTAGAATGATGTCCAGAATTCCTGTATGGAATACAGATTTCCTGTATGGAAAAGAATTTCTGCCAGGAAGAGGCCCCATCATCAAGAGGTTCAGCAGCAGGGGGTTTATAGCAACCTCCTGCTACTGAAGGGAGAGTTCTTCCTCGGCCGGGGCCTGGCATGGACATCCACCCGATCCCAGATTGGTTTTCGCTCTCCATGTACATTGTTTCTTTGACATGGCGACTTACGTGGCAAATTTCTCCCAATGGGTCAATAACATACAGTAACCATCATAATGATCACGTGTCGGTATATAATGGCATTTTGGCGATATACAGTAGTAGAAAGAACTTCAGCGACACTGTCATACAACCGTTTGCAAAGACTTACGACTGTTTTACAAACGCTTGCAACTGTTTGCGGAATAATTCTTCGCAAAGAAATTTTGAACATGTTCACAATTTATTTGCGACGAGAAGAATTGTTTGCGACAAGGAAAACTTTTTTGAAAAAATATATAGCTGCTTCTGCCCACGCGCCCCAGTTCGATTCCCGGGCCCCACTGAGCAATGTTGTGTTTAATCATACCGTCCCCTCTTATTAATAGTATAAGAGGCAAAACACTCTGTCCAACGGATAGGACAATGGAGGTCCCCACATGTGTGAGGGAGTCACAACTCATGCACGTAAAAATCCTATATAAGAGCAGGGTGTTCAACCCGCTGAAGTGGTCCCGCCTTACATCCAACTGAACCAAGAAGACCAGCTATACTGCAGCTGAATAACAGGATGAGCTATCCAGCCATCTTCTCAGATGGAAATGAAACAAACGCACTCATGTTTGTGTTCATTAGCATGGGACATCAATCGAGCTTTTCTGACAGGTATTATACTAGTACACCACGCGGTACCCCGGGATACTGTACCGCGGGGTACCTCCTTGAATGGCGCCATCTCGTGTTTGGAAGATGTACCCAGTATATTAATTATTGCGTTCATGTTTGCCTGGGGTCATCCCACGAGACCGACATCCACGAATCATACGGCCCACGAGTTCGACATTGAAGATAGGTCCATGAGTCATACAACCCATGAGTTCGACACAAGGCAATCAAAGCCCACGAGTTCGACACTATACGCAAAAGCTATATAGAGGCTCACGAGACTGAAAGGAGGCCCACGAATTCGACAAGATGAACAGCGCCATCTATTTGCCTACATGATCATACAATGTCATCTGTACAAAAAGGCATAATTTACAATTTGCAGATGAAACAAAATCCCAGCATTGGTGCTTTAAAATAGTTCTGAAATGTGAGGTGGGGACAGAAACAACCATTGTAAAAATTTGAATCCATAATTGATGTAAAGTATTGTGAAATACACACAATGTGAACAATAGTTATAATAAGAATGCTTCTAGACTAAACCGTCTACAGTTATGGTTTATTGAGAAAATACTGATATTTATTATCTCCTTATATTTCAAGCTTTATTGCAAAAAATTTATATGGTAGGATGCTTTGTGATACAACAGACCTATACATAGCATCAAATGTGATATCTTGAACATTTTTAAAATCACTGCTCCAAAAGGTAAACTGGACTTTTTATGATAGAAGTGGAAAACTGACATAAACGGCGGTGCATGCACTTTCGTCACGCTATCAATTTTTCATTGTTTGATTGTTTGTTTGATAGATACTTTATTTTCAGCAAATCAATATACATAAGTTACATAATCATGAAAATGCAGGAAATATACAAAGTAAATTAAACGCAAAGTCGTTTGACTTGCATAAACCAAGATACATACTAAGTACATAATCATGAACACGTAGGACATATGTAAAGTAAATTTAACACAGTCTTTTGACTTGCATAAACAACGATATGAAAGAAATTTAATATACAGTATGCATGTCTATGCAGCAGTGATAAGAATAACATTTATAGTTAAGAAACGATTATGCAGAGGGCCGCCATTATAAGCATTGCTTGAAAAGATGGCCGGCCCGAGGAAAAGATAAGGACGTACTAAATTCGTAACAATATAAATTCTGCTGCGAAGGTAGCAGGGGAAAATAAACTCTGGTGTGCGATGGTGGTGGTGGTGAATGTGTGTGCAGGTGCTTGAGGGTGCACAATAGCAGATATGCTGGAATTTAGAATAGTGAAATTGGTTTACTGAAAGAGGGGACGATATGCGCTGTTGCTATCAGGAGACCAACATTAGTTACAGGTTTATATAATTTATTTGTTTTTAGTTCATATTTGAAATATACTGTAATAAAATGTACTTCTTTAAGTTTGCTTTAAATGAAAACAAGGAGGCACACTGTTTCAACTCCTCAGGAAGAGTGTTCCATGTATCCGGACCTTGATGTCTAATCGACTTTTGAGCAAGTAAAAGCTTCGGATTACTTAAGTGAAAATCATGGGAACGACGGGTAGGGTATGAGTGAATATGGTCATTGGTTACTAGGGTATTATGAAAAAATGGTAATGCATTTCGAGTGTGTTTATACATAAATATGGCAGTTAGGTATAAATGTATATCATGGGCCTTCAAAGTTTTTAGGCGATAGAATATGGGGTCAGTGTGAGCCAAAAAATGTGAATGTGTGCATATACGAAGAGCCTTTTTCTGGAGAAGAAAAATTGTGTTCAATTTTGTTTTGCTACTGTTGCCCCATACAATATTACAGTACATTACATATGGTAAAAATAAAGTGTTGTATAACATAATTAAAGTTTGATCATTAATTAAATATTTTGTTCTTCTTAAAACACCAGTTACTTTAGATATTGCTGTTGTAATATTCTGAACATGAGTATTCCAAGTTAGATTGCTATCTAGGGTTACTCCTAGGAACTTGGTTGAATGTTTCTCAGCAATGTTTATATCATCAATAAAAATACTTTGAGGAAGGGTGGGTTGGGATTGCAACGTATGAAAGTGTATAAAACATGTCTTATCAATATTCAATGAAAGCTTATTACTTCTAAACCACTTCGAGATGTTGCTTAATTCCGTATTTAATGTGTCAACCAGTGTTACAATGTCCTTGTGGGAATAAAAAACATTGGTGTCGTCTGCAAATAAGATGAAATTTAAACGAGGAGAGGAGTTGATAATATCATTGATATAAATCAAAAAGAGTAGGGGCCCAAGGATAGATCCCTGAGGGACACCGCATGACACGTTTGAATATGTTGAGTGAGTGAATTTAAATACAACATATTGTTTTCGATGACTTAGATAACTTCTGAACCACGACAGAGTAATCCCTCTCACACCATAGTTATATAATTTTTCAAGTAAAATATCATGATCAATAGTGTCAAACGCTTTACTAAGGTCCATAAAAACTCCAATTATGTGCTCCTTTTTAGAAAGCGCATCAATAATACTATCAACAGATTTAATTATAGCATAATCGGTAGAAAATCCTTTCCAAAAACCAAACTGATTCGCATTTAATATTTCATTTTCAATCATGAATGAGTGGAGACGCTTGTAAACTACTTTTTCTAAAATTTTCGATATTGCAGGTAACAATGAAATGGGTCTATAATTTTTCACCATTAAGGGATCTTCTCTTTTATGAATGGGGATAACTTTGGCCGTTTTGAAGGAGTCTGGATAATTTCCGTTGAGTAGGGATAGATTGAATATATGGGTTAGAGGGGCTGCTAGGGGGTAAATTATTTTTTTCAACAAATTCACACTTAAATTATCAGACCCACAGGATTTACTACATTTCAAAAATCGAACAGTATCAATAATTTCCGATTCATTAATTGGAGTAAAAAACAAAGAATTTTGATTACTTTCAAATAAATAATCTTTATAATTCTTTGCATCATTTGCAGGAATAGATGCTGCTAAAGAAGGACCAACATTAACAAAAAAATTGTTAAAAATATTTGCAATTTGGTCAGGATTGGTAATAACATTATCGTTATGAGTAATGCTGTCAGGACATTCCGTAGGTTTCTTTTTGAGTATTTCATTAACAGTCCGCCAAAGAGCACTTTTATCATCCTTATTAGATTCGAGTTTATTTGAAATATATGATTTACGTGAGACTCGAATCAAGGTAGTTAATTTATTTCTATATGTTTTATACCTTTTCACATTTTCAGGAGTAGGTTTTCTCAAAGATATTTTATAAAGACGGTTTCGAGTGAGAATGGAACGTATAAGGCCTTGAGTAATCCAGGGTTGCCGAGCTTTTTTCCTTCCTTTTCTTTTGGGAGTTAAAGGAATGTGCTTATCACAATAATCTAATAATTTTTGTAAGAAAATTTCATAAGAAGAATTAACATCTTGGAGTTCAAAGACGTCATTCCATTGTTCTTCAAATAAATCTTGATTCAATGAATCAATATTATGTGGCGTTACATTTCTATGCATTTTCAAATATTGTTTGGGTTGGTGACGTATTGGGGTTGTTACAGATTTATCATTTATCATAAAAATTGGTAGGTGATCGGATATATCTGAGTAAATAATGCCGTTCGTACAGGTTTCCGTTATTACGTTAGACATTATGTTATCTATTAATGTTTTGCTATGTGTGGTGTTATTTATTCTGGTAGGTTTATTGATGTGGGGATGCATTGAATTGGAAAATAATATGTCGTGGAAATGGGTAGGTTCCAATAAATCTATATTGTAATCTCCCATCAAGAAAATGGATTTTCTCTCTCCAAAGATTTCATTAACACAATGGTCGAAGTTATCAAAAAAAGATTGAATGTCATTTTGTGGAGGACGGTAAATAGTACCAACTATAATATTTTTTTCATTTTCATTTAGGATTTCAATAAATAAACTTTCTGCTTCCTGAATACACAAATCAGTTCGAATTTTAAATTCAATTTGATTATTGACGTACATGGCAACCCCACCTCCTTTGCCATACTTTCTATCATTACGAATAAAATTGTAATTTTCAATGCCAAATAGGTCCGGGGAATTGGTGTGCAACCATGTCTCGGTAACTCCTATGACGGAAAATGGGAAATCATTGAGGGAACTTAAAAATAATTCAAATATTTCAAAATTTTTATTTAAACTTCTTATATTAAAATGAATTAAACTGAAATTAGCACAAATCTGATTTGCGGTATTGAAAGGAAATTGACTGTTAAATTCGTTGATAGTGAAGTATTGGCTTGTGTGGTTCACTAGCTGTTGGTCATCTATTCCAAAATCAAAATTCATTTACAATGAGTGACATTATGTGATAACTGCATATCGTGGTGCAACGTGGAGTGCAGTGCATATCGTATGCACGGGGTGTATACGATGAGGTGCATCGGTGCGTGGTGTGCTGTAACAAACTATAAAGGAGTAATTGAAACGAAATACTTAGAGCCAGAGTCAACATAATTACGTTACTACTAGTAGTCATAAAAAACAACAACAAACAAACAGGGGAACTTAGCTATAAATCTGCGTATAAATGCACATTTAACTATTATTCACCTCATTGAGTCCTCAATGCAAACTCTACCAAAACTCCTGCACTGGATTTACTATCATAAGAATAGAACATAACATCTGGTTCACCTGTAACACACAAATGGAGCTCTTTGATAAGGGGTGTGAAACGTTGAAATGCGGTTATTTCAGATCATCCTGTGTAATAATTGCTTTCGCAATTACACCGCATGCATACCAACCATTGACATTTTCTAAAGTTTCCGTTTTCGATGTAGTGCAGGTGTCTAGTCCAACATACAAAGCGTCACTTGTAGTAGTTTGTAAAATGAATCACCGGTTGTCTGTTGACCTGTGAAGAGGCCTACACTTAACATATTAAGGGTTAGTGACACTCCGGAGCACACCGCAGGGCCAACACGGTCAACCACCGGACCCCCCCCCCCCCCCCCCCCTCCACATGGTTTTATACCATATGAAGGGAGTGGAAGGGGGCCCGGCAGCCAACCACGCCGACCCCACAATGCACCCCAATGTGCACCATACCTTGACAATATATTACATCAGTAGAGGAAAAAGAAAAAAAAAATATTTGGTTGCAATGCGCTGAATAAACTGAAGCACCATCACTTCGGCAGTTGACAGGAGAAATGCGGACATGCGTTAAACAGTACATAAAGGATGGGCCTCCGCATTGCTAACGACTGTAACAGTATGTACGGATTGAAATTGGGGTCGGATAAAAGACCGATTTGATTCTGCAATACACCCTACGACTATCAAACTTTGCCTCGTAAAACAAGAGAAAGAAAAAAGAATACAGACTTTACCATCTACTACGCAAACAGTTCGGAGATATTCAACATAGAAACTGTTCGCAAACAGTTTGGAGATATTCAACATAGAAACTGTAGTTCATAAATACACCCGATTGTATGATGTAGTAATCAATAATGTGAATGGATACAATAGCGAGAAATTATAAAAAAACGCCGAACTGTGCCGTTGTTTAATTTTGTTTTGTTTTCAGTCTTGTCTTTGGGGCGACAGTAGTATCAACACATATGCTAGGTTAAGCTCACTAAACCGAGCGTCATACTAAAATTATCTATTTAAAACCTAATCACTGAATAAAATGTGATACCAATCGACCGGGGCTCAAGCTCTATTGCGGATATAGATAACCTGTCGACCAGTGTTTACTAAATACCTTAAAGAGGCAAAAATGTGTCCGATACCTGCCCGTACTGACTCAATACTACGTATACCAAATTTTTCATACTGAATTGACTGCTTAGCAACAACAAAGATAATGGCAGTCGGAGTTTTTCTTATACGTATTCAGATCGAGGTGTTAATCGTGCAACATCTGGTAGACAGAAATTACCTCTTGGTATTATTTTGTGCAAAAAGTTAGAATGAGCGCATTGACCGCAGTGACTCAGTACTGTGTATGCTACATCTATGATACTCAAAGGACTGCCTATATAATCACAAGAATAATAATGACAGCTGAAGCTTCTTTTACACATATTTGGAGGCGTTAATCATGTATCAACTGGTGGGCAGGATTTTGTCCCTTGGTATGTGTACCAATAGTGAGAATGAGGGTATTGACCGTATTGGCTCACTACTATGTATGTCAGCTTTTTCGTACTCAAGGATTGCCTAGCAACAAGAAACATAGAGTCAATCAGATCTTTTTAAACACACAGGGGTGCTAATCATACAACATCTGGTGCACATTAACTTAACCATTGGTATTTGTACCAGGAGTGAGAATGGGTATACAACGCTATGTAGCAACGTAATGGCAATTCAGAACAGGTTATTCTGACTACATAGCTTTTCGGGTGGTTGGTTTGAGGGCGCTATGTACTGTGAATAATAATTAAGGCGCCATTTCTTAAGTAATCTATATAACCATTTTCAATTTCTTACGTAATAATCCGTGTTTATCAATACAAAGTTAATGACAATTAAATGTACACTTGATTACCTCCTATCAATCCAACACATTTATGATTTACAGGTGTCCAACATAAAACTTCGGGGTCTAGAAATGACCCTTCTCCACAGAACTCTACATGCATCGCAGACAGAAGGCCTATGTACGCCGTAGCACAACAATACCACGGATCGCTGAGAAAAGAACTTGATTCAAATACAACATTATTCTAATCATCTATTATGGGGTGTATGTATATATTAAAAACGGTTGATAACAAATACACAGTTAAACCTGGTTCATAAATAATGCAAAAACATAATACCAAAATTATTAGTTTGCTTGAAGCATAAAGGGATGACACTGTTCTCTTCATGGACCCCCCCCCCCAAAAAAAAAGAGACAAGAACAACACATGGCTTCAAGTTTAGGTCTGTGATAATGACATCATGCTAATTTCAAGATAGGCTTGCCCCAATTCTAGCTATATGGGCAGGGCATCAGATTTTCCCCTTTTCTCTATTGCTTCGGTAGTTAGGTATTAGATTTTAACCTATCATACCCGACTTTTAAGAAGTAATGCAAAACCAATTTGGAATTTGTATATTATAAGCATTTCTGTTGCTATAACTCTCTCAAAAAAAAATCGAGTGAAAATATTTACTCTTGAAGGAGTGAATACAAAAAAGAGTGAATTTAGAGTGAAATTGGAGTGAATTTTGAGTGAAAATGTTCATTTTCATTCATTTTGGAGTGACCTCAGGGATCACTCGAAGATTTTGGAGTGATCCCTGAGGTCACTCAAAAATGAGTGAAAGCGATGAACATTTTCACTCCAAATTCACTCCAATTGCACTCTAAATTCACTCTTTTTTGTATTCACTCCTTCAAGAGTGAATATTTTTACTCGATTTTTTATAGAGAGTATGTGTGAAACGAGGGTGCTTTTAAATTTTCGATATAGAAGTGGAAAGCCAGTTGATCTGGTGCACACTTTTAGTTAATGTTGTTAATTTCTGCGCGCGCGCACACACACACACACACACACACACACACACACACACACACACAATAAATGTCTTAAAGGGTGTGTACATTGCAGTTCTGGTCGGGGTGAGGATTTAGCTTTTAACGTTTTGCAAGATATTCAGAAACCACTCTATGAGATGTCAAAGAGCATGCAATTCTAAGGGGTATCAAAAGTTTATTTGATGAAAATCGTTTTTGAAATGTCTGAGATATCCAAAAACAAAGTGAAACAAAGAGATCCTAATAAAGGTGGGGCATGTCGCCTTTTATTATTATCACTTTTGGGGATATCTCAGCCATTTGAAAACCAATTTTCATCAAATAAACGTTGAATCCTTCTTAAAATCACATGCTCTTTCATATTTCATAAGAGGTTTCTCATTATCTCACTTAGGAATGTTCAAAACATGAATCCCCACCTCAACCACTACTGTACAGTCCCTTTAAGGGAAGGCAACCGACGAGATAAGCTGCGCCCGTTACAGTATTAAGCAACTCCCCTTTCTCGCCACTAATCATTTCTTCTTTATATTATGCCATAATAATAAGGACACCCTGTACAATTATGCACTCTTACTGTCTTACTTGATTTAATGGCACTCACTCATCCTGTCGAACCCGTGAGCCTTCTTTTGCTATATAGCGTCGCTCTCGTGAAGTGTCGAACTCGTTTGTTTGCCTTATGCCGCATGTCGAACTCATGGGTTGTAGTAAGACTCATGGGCCTATTTTACTTGATGTCGAACTTGTGAGCCTTGTTCTCTTTTTAGTGTCTCCAGGGAGGTAGGGTGGGCTGTATAACTAGCGGGCTGTATGCCTCAAAACTTATGGGCTGTATGACTCGTGGGATGTGATAACTCGTGCGTATAGGCTATGACTTGTTTAGGTGTTGGTTTTAATTGTGACGTGCATGTATAGGGGCTCGCCCAACGGGACTCTTAAAACTCTTGGACTGATGCATTACTACCCTACTACGTCACCTTTAATTTCTATATATTATGATATATATATATATATATATATATGTGTGTGTATATACTTTTTTGAAATGAAATAAGTTGAGCAAAATAGTTTATACAAACATGTACGTATACACTGCTGAAAATAGCTGGCCTATAACAATGAGGAAACTAACAAAGTACAACTGCTTATTTCATATCAAAGACAGTACATTTTAAAACACTGTTTGTAATAAAAAACACACACCCAAACTGATTCACTCATTAACAGATTCACATCACACACACGCAAACACACACGTAAACAAAGATTAATCACGTGAGGTAATAGTCTAAAGGTGCATGTATGGACCGTCAGTGTTATAGCTCCACTCTACAGCGAGGGAAACTAGGAAGAGGGAGAGAGAGAGACACTCTTCTTATGAACGCATATTGGAATACAATGATAAAGTCGATCTACTATAGTAATAATTGATCAATTTTTTCAATGTTAATGATAAGCTAAAGAAACTGATGATATAGGGATGATTTACGATTAATCCATGCTTCTTGCACACCGTTTCACTACTATACAAGTTTATACATTGCCCCTCTGGAACATCTCTCTAGATCAATATAGGAGCTAGTATCAAGCGATCAGTCAAATTTATGTGTTGGTTTTTTTTGTTGTTGTTGTTGTGGTTTTTTTTTAATGCTACCGGGAAAGCTAAATTGCAACTTAGAAGAATATACTTATGATAACGCATTTTTGACCATGTATATAGTATATGTTTTGTAAGCCTACAAAACATAATTGTGTTTCGGGGGAACTGCATGCATGGTCCGCTCTTTCGACACAAAAACATTATATTTAGCACGATTAATATCAGGAAATAGCGATTCCATCAGAATGACATAACCTTACGCACATTACGGTCTTGCAAGTTTACAATCTATCAAAAAGTCTTCAGAAGTTTGAGAATCGTCTCATTGGATTTGTATGGCGGAAGAATGGCATACTCTAGTATCATCCATTTACAGGAGATGGGTGTAAACGGATGATAGCGACTTCTCGAGCCAAAGTATCCGCTCCAAAAACTGGTATCCGACGTCACGGCAGTAACTAAAATCATCGGCTATCGGTATTAGTTTCGCGTTTTCTGTCATACAGCGTCGACAGCACAGTTACCCAACTAGCTGATTTTATCGTCTATATTCAGTTTCTCGGTGTTCACTATCCCACGGTACGCACGATCAAACAGCACTCGGTGCATTCCCCCAGTCGCTTTGCATGTACACGCAGCATAGCATGCACGTACTACGCAAGTCGCGTACACTAATCTCACGTTGAATAGTGTGTTGTCGCCAGCAAGAATTGTGAAGATCTTTTGCATAGCCTACTTCTTTGCTGTGTGTTTTCCAGTTTTGGCATCGTAACTTGATATATTGAGCTGCAATATCACCAATGGCGTCCAACATGGAAGACGAGCAAAGTCTGAAGGAATGCGAAGCCTACGTTCAGAAGCATAATATCCAGCAATTGCTGAAAGATTCTATCGTACAACTGTGCATTCATCGGCCTGAAGATCCAGTAAACTTTCTATGGGAGCACTTCGGAAGAATGGCAACGGTAATAAATACTTGAGTTCTAGCTCGTCCACCTTGAAGTTAAAATATACGGTTATATTTGAGCTTATATGTAAATAAGGTATATGGGAGGATTAAAATATTAGTTTTGATAAACAGGGAACCTTGAGTACCCTGTGTATGTCCGGTATTTTTGCGCTTGTTGTGGTAGGTTTACCCGCTAGGCGCTGTACGTTTGTCTTTTAATACATACCACTTGCATACGGTGACCGAACTGGAGTTTTGCCTAAAGATTGACAACACACACAGCACAGTGCAGCATTGCAATGTGATGATCATGATCATGGCTCTTTAATACTCGGAACCATTCGCCGGTGCTGTGCAACGCCATGGTGTTTACTATCATATATCAGGCACCTTATGGGTCCCAACAATGAAGCCTGTCATTGAACGCATATACATGATGTTGGCTAAAACCAGATATTAAACAGCAATCCAGGGGTAATCGGGATCCGTCCACTGCACGCACAGTTTAACGTTACTAGACCTCAACAGTGTCAGAAAAAAAAAAATGACTAACACTTAACAGTGTAATAGAATCTAGGTCTAGGCTTAATTAATTCATGGTAATCAATATTTTGAGCTACTTAGTACAGGCACAGCAAATTATACTCTCATAAACTGAAGTATGTGAGAGTGTAACCCCGGGACGCTCCGTATACAGTTACACACTGTGGGAGCGTCCTGAGTCAATAGAGTGCTATATCGGTAAGCTTGAAAAACATACACAGTCTGTCACAGATTTTCGCACCTCCGTAAGTTTCGAATATCACGAGGAAAAAACGTACTTTTATAGTATACATAAGATTCTTATCTAATTAATACCCTTCGTTCACCTTGTTCTTGTTCACACTGGTCCAATGATCTTGAAAAAACGTTTTTTTCACGGCCATATACGGGTCCGTAGTCCTAGCTCCCCATCCCATTCACCATTTTCGAAATCAGTATGCAGTACACTGCGCACGTAAATATTCATGTGCTGGCGGAGTCGCAGTGCGTTTAGCCTTTTGACAAGGCCTGCGCGCGCGCACCCACCCAGAAAGCAACGCAATATACAGCGAGAGGGTTTGCCAACAGTATGATAAGGCCTTGCCACAAAGCTACACGACTTGACGGCCAGCGCACGCGCACAAATCTCAAATCCATTGACTGTATAAGATGTAGTTCTCCCGAGTTCCTCTCGACCGAGTCGCATTTAACTCATCAAACCGAGCAGAAAGGGACTATTGCCAGAACCAAAAGTTGAACGCAGTCAGTCTTCAACATTACATCTTCACCTGTAAGTCTTCATATTGCAGAATTTTTGCGATTTCATATTGATTTTTAGGCGCTATACTTCGCCTGTCATGATCATGTCTGCTACAATGCGCAGCCCCAACACTGCGTGTTGGGGCTGGTCGCAGTTAGTGAGAGTGTAATTTGCTGTAGCCCAAAATGTACTGTATTTACAATTTAGATTTTAATACAGCTTTTCTAATTCTTCGATGTTGTTATGATGTTACTGTTCTAACACAGTTAGCGTTTATCGTATGAAAATCAGATATACACCAAGCCATGAAATGAGATCAATTACAAAGTATACCATGTGACTCTGCACCTCAAAACAAACAAAAAGTCGCCAGACATGAATTTTTAGTTAAGACCATATTCTCAAAGAGCAGACTTTAAGCTTTAAAATGATGTATAACTCAAATCAAATGGACTCTCCTAACCTATCTAAATATTGGAAAGAATGCACAAACTCAGGAAAAGTGTGAACTGAGAAAAGAGGCTCTGAAGAACAGTGTCTATTCAAGCGCTTAATCTTTACCAAACCGTGCTGGCTGTGCGATGAATGGGACAAAAAACAGGAAGTAAACCACCAGGGTAACAACAATGAAGGGATTATTAGATTAAAGTGAAATTAAGCATGCCTCATTAACACATTCTGTCTGTAATCAATGCCAACTTTCAAAGCAGTGGCAATATTCTTTCAAAAGTTATTAGAGTTGAAAGTGAAGAGTGAGGACAAGGTTTTCCAGAAATGAAAAAGGGATTCTAAAGACACACATAATCACACTATTCTACAAAAATTTTTCGAGATAAGCTGCTAAAAAAAACACTTTCCTGCCCGTTTTACGATACCAAATTTTAGCATAATGTAAAAGAAGACCCGCTCTTTCAGAAAATATGAAAAAGTCAAGTTCGGCTAGGTTGACTCATTTCACTTATTTTCAGTCCTCACGCAATATCAGTGTGTGCGACTTTATGTTCGTTTTGAGGTGCACGGTCACATATGTAGATTGATACGTAATATAGATATAAAAAGTGTTTAAATCAGCGAAATTTTTTGTTTTCTTGAAAAAATCCCGCACTTTAATAACTTTTCGTGTTCACGATTGTCCAATTGTACTTTGTAGTGGCGGCTTCGATTCGCCCATCGTTGTAAGTAGAGAGCTCGCTAGCGCTGAGCCAGTGCGCGGCGTCCGCATACGCGGAATGGCAGTCGTAAAACACACGACATCCATAGCGACTCCCGCGGCAGCAACCGCAAAGCTCTTCGCGGGCTCCGATCGGGTATCCAATTTCACTAAAACCAGGCATTGCAAGGTCCATTTCGTGTACTGTTGTTACCACATATGCGTGTATGTGAGGCTGATAAATCTTTCTTTCAAAAATTCAGAAAACATTTCAATTTTGAAAAAAGTGAAGTTCGATACTGCCATATTTTGCGCAATGTGGATTAAGTACAAAATACACCAAAGGTCATGACAAATGCAGTAAGTGTGAAATTTCGACTTAGCGTGCTAAACAGATCATCGATCTTCCTCGGGCTACTAGCGGTAGGTAGCAGACGCAAACCCGCGTACAGGAAGGCAAAAGTAGCTCAGGTTTGTGATTCGAACACGTTATTTGCCATACGGCTGTATTACTTTTGAAAAGAATGATATCAATCTGTGTCCCCCCCACTAGTTTGCCCAAAATGGATAGATTGCTATCTTTTTTTTTACTAATGACTAAATAAAGGTTATGCCATTTATGGGAAGACTTCCCATAACCTGTATTTAGTTTATTATTAGTAAGGGGGAATGGTGGTTTGTTTATTTTGTGCAAGTTGGTGGGGGGGGGGGACATAAGGAACTCTTTCCCAATCTGTGGCCGTATGTAGATCATGAAATTATTGCAATAAATATTGCCAATTGCATGCAGAATTAATCAACACCGACCAGTGCAAAATTTTCTTGCTACTCATTGTATTTACCAATTATCTCAGTTTGCAGCAGGGTGCCTATGGGCAAGTCCAAGATAACGCGCACGTTACGTATGGGACATTCAGAGACTTTTATGACCTGAAAAATAGTGTTAATGGCCTTTCATCATATTGAACTTCATCATGGTGATTGATATCTAGGAGAAGTATAATCATGTAAAAAATTGAGAAAAATGACCTTGACAATTATATTCTAGAAGAGAAAATATGTGCCGTTACGTATGGGACCAGAAAAATTTTGTTTTTTTGAACATTTTTTTCAACCTCAAAACTCTCTGAAAGTATATCATTCTACAACTTGTAACTCACTGTGATGAAAGTCACAACACTCAAGATTATCACAGGTAAGTTTCATGTCATTAGGCAAAAAGCTCTAATTACAGGTTCTAATTAAAGACAGACATGACGCGTTACGTATGGGACAGTTACGTATGGGACGGTTTGTCCCCCATTCATTTAGTGTGTGAAGAACTATGTTTATGGGTATTTTGCATAATTATTGAAGTAAAATCAGTTGAAACTACTCAAATACTGATCCAGATTGTCAAGGAAACAATATTCCCCAAATATTCACCATTATAATCATATTCAATCATATTTTTATATATTTATGACCAACCTGGGTATGCATGCCCTTTGTCCCCCATTCGTTTAGTGTGTGGAGAACCATGTTTATGGGTATTTTGCAAAATAATTTTGCAAAATACCCATAAACAAATTTTTGCATAATCATTGAAGTGGAATCAGTTGAAATTACTCAAATACTGATCCAGATTGACAAGGGAACAATATTCCCCAGATATTTACCATCATAATCACATTTAATCATATTCTATATTTTTATGACCAACCTTAGTATGTATGCCCTATTTTTATCAGGATAGTTACTACTGAAAAATTGAATAGTTTAAAGTGTTTACTTCCTATGATGAAGGGCAGTTTGCCATTCAGTTTCAATAAAATTCAGCTTGATACAAGAAATATCAAGTTTAATAAATAAGCAATACCTGCTGCATGGAACCCCAGTGATCGAGTAGATATATGATGTCTGTCTAGCAGTCAGGTCATTGATTCGAGTCACACTTCAGTATGTATACCCATGAATTTTGTTGTGGCTACTATTGAAAACTGAATAAGGACAATTTGTGTATCACTTGCAATAAATAAAAAAATAATTTTACTTTATTTTTTTTTTATATATATCACAACCATTTCAAATTGGAACTCCATACATAAACTTTGAATTCCTCTAGTCTTAAGATTGTATGCTCTTAAGTAATTCATGTAATTGGTTTCCAATCATCTCATTAAATGTTGAAAACGGAATCCTCATTTCTACAAAAAACTATACCATCCCTTTAATGCTGATTTTTCATTGTGTATTTTGCCATTTTCCCCTCCCCCTTTCAGAAAATTGTTCAGTCAAGTTCATGTATTGTTTCAAGTGTCTATAACTCAAAAAGTAGCTACAATGTTGAGATGCTTTCTTAAGGATGATTGACCATTTGTGTACTGAGAGACCTTCCCAGCTAGCTACATGCATTCACATGCAATATGTATGAGGATGTCCCATACGTAACGCATTTGTCCCATACGTAACATTATTTCAATGCCTAATAAAAAATGTTTCTTTTACTTTTTTTTCTTTTTTCTCTGGTATTTAATTTCTCTAAACAATAAATTAGAACTTTCCAAAAGGGCATTAAAATAACCTTAGCAATTTCAGAAAAAACCTAAAAAAATGACCTCATTTTGTTACGTATGGGACATCTCATGATAGGACACGAGCTAATTTGCATAATCATTTGCATAATCCCTAAATTTTCATACCAAGTTAAACTATGTGATGAACTTCTTATGTCCACATATAAATCAAATATCATTTGCTTTCCTTTGAATTAATATGAATTTTTATAAATGTCCCATACGTAACGCTGTGTTTCACATTTATGCAAATGAAGCCCTTGAAATTTGCATAGATTTACATAATATCATTTTTTCCTCCATGGAAATCAAAACTTCAACTCATAAGCTTCAAAATGATACCAAACATGTCAATATTGAGCGAAGATGAAATTTTGCCTTCTGAGGGGACCTTATCTTGGACTTGCCCCTATTACTAGTGGCAGGTGCAGTTTCCTTCACCACTAAAACTACAACTGCCCATTCAGGTGAAAGAGCGAAAGTAGTCTACTCACACTTCCCATTACTTGTTTGAGTAAAGGACGGCTTCTCGTCTAGGTGAATTACAGCTGTATGTGGGACTAAGCACATTCAACACTCTTTAGGTGAAAAACAACTGGAAATTCCAAAGAAAGCCTCTCAAGCTGGTTAATTCGCAAGAATACCATAAAGTTCCGTGTATAAGACGCACTATTTTTTCGTCGGAAAACATTGAAAATCGGGGGTGCGTCGTATACACGGGTACAGTCGAATCACGGAAAAAAATCCGTCATGTACACCCAATTTTATAAGGCCAACTTGGGGCCATGTATGCCCATCGACGTGTGGAAGGTAAGCAATCACTAAAACTTACGGATAAAAGAGCGATCTTTCAATCTGGACACACACAAAAGCTGCAAATACGAGATAAACTTACGATTGACCTTGTGCAGTAACGATGTATCAATCTGGCCATAGACAACAGCTGTAACAGCACTGCTGTATACATGCTGCCAATGTCAGTCTACCAAGCTACCAACAGCCAACCTATGTAGTAGCTGGAATTCGCGATGTACAGGTATCATTACTAAATTACCGATACCGTAAAACTTATCAATGTACTAGTATCAATATGGCCATAGACAAAAGCTGTAAAATACGGAGTAGGATCGACACTACATTGTATGTCACCGTAAATATGAACGATGTGTGAAGCATGCATGCATATCCATGTCGTTCGTTTGCTCTTCATTTCACCGAGGCCAGCTAGGATAGCATAGCTACACTGTAGCTAGCTAGCTAGCTAGCAAGCCTTTGGCAAGCAGCAGCTGCTGAGAGGCTTTTGCAATGGACTCGCGTGCACACAGCAATCGGATCGTAGCGCGCTTGCCCGTTGCACGCTGTGTGCGCAAGTCCATTGCTCTCTGTGTGCGTGTGCTGAAATTATAGCGAGCTGCCTTTTGCAAAAGGCTAGCACTGTGCATACAAGCATGGTACAAGAGACACACATGTTACTGGTAATCCCTCTGGGCGAAACAACAGTGAGTGTAATTACCGTACGCACCGTACGTCTCGCCGTATGATCCCTCTGCTACACTTGTTGATGTTTTTCTTATTTTCGTAATGAACCTTCCAGTCTGACATGCGTCAATATATGCGAGACACCCTCTGCTATGTATGACAGCAAAGATCGTACTGTACACTCATGAGTACGATATGCATGACACATGTACCACGATTGAAAGGCGAAACAATAGCAAGTGAGTACCGAGACAAGTCTCGCATTTTGCGTCTTCCATATTTTGCCGTTGTCCGATGAATACCGTTAAAAGAAAGTATAAAAGGAAACGAAAAATAGAGCAAATACATGCTGCATTCTAGGGAAATTTTGAGCTGAAATAATATGTACGACACACGCAATATTTGCGTGGAAATTTTCGTTTTTTTTTTTTTTTTAATTTTAGGTCCAAAAGTAAGGGTGCGTCTTATACACGGGTGCGTCTTATACACGGAACTTTACGGTACTAGAATCGAATCGGTAAATTTAAGGCTTTATAGACATACTACTACTATTACTACCTAGATCTGTTTAAAACGAGTAAAGTATATATTGTACTAGAGGTCAACTTGAGTTGATGTGAGAGAGTAAATACCCTGTTTACACTAGGCTGAAAAGGGGATTCTGAAGCCTCCTATCGCAGCCCTGAGCAGACTTTCAGCTCAGTATAAACAGACAGAATGCAGAAAAAGAGATCTGGTTAGGTCAGGTTCTGAAACCCTCTTTTTTGCCCTTTTTTGCTGACCCAGAAGTTATTACTGAAAGTCATGGCCAGCTTAATATGTAAACAAACCAGCTGTCGTGACCAATTGCTCGTGATAAAACACCTCACAACTTGCACACTTTTGCGCTTAATCACAATTCTGGTTAAATGTGAGAAATTCAAAAGCCCGTGCCCTGTATCAAAGGGGAACTTGGTTACCATGGGATTGGAGCCGGTCTGACCTGCTCTGGCAAAACTGGCCCAGGCAGTATAAACAGACAAGAGTCCGCTTTTTCAAGTTGGACTTCCGCCGAACAGCCAGTGCTGGTTCTAAGTTTTCAGCAGGTACTGCATACCGGTAATTATTCAAACTCATGAAATTCTTCTGTCAAGTTGTTTTTATTGCAACTGGTTAACAAATTGCCCTTTCGTATGCATTTTAATTTTGTGAATCTTTGCTCTTGTGAAATTAAAATGCACGCAAACAGTTTTGGCTGTACAGTAGTAACCACTGTGGTGGGATCTTGAGCTACAAGTGCATTGTACATATCATACAAAACATGCCGGGTTATCGTCGGTCCTCATGGATGTACACTATGTATTAAAGGCATAATTTACCATTTGCAGATGAAACAAAAACCCAGCATTAGTGCTTCAAAATAGTTCTAAAATGTGAGTTCGGGATAGAATCAACCAGTGCAAAAATTTGAACGAGTATAATCGATGTTAAGTATTTACATTGTATACACAAAATGTGAACAAGAGTTAATAAAAATGTTTCAAGACTAAACCGTGTACAGTTATGGTTTAATGAGAAAAACAGTGATATCTCTTTATATTTTAGGCTTTATTGCAAAAAATTTATATGGTAGGATGTTTTGTGATACAACTGACCTACACAAAGTGATATCTTGAACATTTTTAAAATCGCTGCTCCCGAAGGTAAACAGGACCTTTAAAGGTTGAAGGGTTAGGTACCTAGTCCTCCTTGTTTATGGCTACAAATAATAGTTTACAGTCCTAGATCAGCAAATTTTAACTTACATAGAGGATTATTGACTTTATATTTTTAAGTATAAAGGTATAAACTCATCACCTTATTGAAATATCCAAGATTTGGGTGAGATTTTCATGAAAAAGATACCGCTCAGCTGCCAGCTTGTCAACATGCTAATTAGTGATCATCGGCAAATGAATATGATAGCCAGTCACTGTAGTTTCTGAGGGCAGAGCACTCCTATGTTATTGGATTGGGTAGTACTATAGGAGAGGGGATTCTGTGAAGTGAGACGTGGTCTCTATGGAACATACTTGTTTTATCCCTGGTGATACAGACTGATCTTTCAGTCAAAGGCAGTGTATACAGCCACATTATGTTCTCTTTTTCCTGTTTCGTGTTTCTTTTATTGGCCCTAATGGGTAATGCTGAAGCCATGAGCTTTGAGCATCATTTTGCTTTTCAGTAACCCTCCCTTCCCCACAAAAAAGAAAAAAAAGAAAAGAAAAAAAGTATTGGATGCGTGGCAACTTTTATACAACATGCTTGCATGTTTCGAAGAGTAAGATCCTCTGCAAGCAAAGGCTTATGCTGTGAAAATGGATACACTGCTGATTGGATGATTCATTGTCTGCTGTATCACTGTAGTCTTGCACAGTGAGTGTGGCAAGGGTATGAAAAGTTACAGGTGCAATATGAATGATATTTAAGAAATTACAAATGCCAATTCTCAAGAAGAATGACATACAATGTACACATCAATTTATCAAATATTCTACTGGCATCAAATGTAACAACATACAGTAGAGAACAGTAGCAGACTTGATGTACCGTACCAGTACCAATACACACTGAGAAACAAAATATAGCATTAACCCACGTTAAGAAATATGAGCAATTATTGTCTCTGCTTTAGCCCTTTCCCAAAATAATGATTGTAATTTAACAAGATGTTGCCTCATTTTTTCCCTTTGTTTTTTGGTAGGCTCATGTAATGTGCAGAAAAAACCCTTTTACAGCTGATTTAAAAGCCGTTCTTGAAGTTTTGGATAAATTGAGAACATGTACACATACGATATACACTTGCCCTACAACTGTACCTTGTAAAATGTGGAATGAAAAAATAATGTGTGTACATGTATGCTTTTCTCTGAGGATAATGATTACGGATATCTCGTATTTCACATCATGAGAAAATGAGTCATATACAGTACATGTACAGTTGTACATTGTACATCACTTTATTCAGTATAGTGGCAACCCAGAGGTACAGCTGTACAGAGTGTACACATATTAGAAAACCATTTGAAAGCTAAAATGGACTATTAAAGTTATATTATGCCTATGGACTCTTCAATAACTCAGCATGCACATCCAAACTGTATTTATTCCTGTCAGATTTTCTGTACAGTGTATGTGGCCCCATATGATACGTGTAATCAGGTTTTAAGATGTGAATACATCATGAGAAAAGGCTTTTGTGCCAATTAAAATGACATACTGGATTAAAAGCAGTTACAATATTTTTGTGAGGTTATCGCAAATCACTGTTGGATGCTTGGACCAGTGCTTGCGATACCCTCCATTTCAAATCGCGAAAACAACTTGTGAAAATGTTTGTGAGCTCCTCATTCGCGAACAATATCTTTGCATGAAAATAACAGCTTTGACAGTGAGATGAACTGCATTTTACAGTCTAACATGTTTCATGAAATCATACTGCTAAACCTCTCTGTTTCTGCTTCAATACAACCTATAATACTGCACCAAATTCAGTACCGTAGTCTCTGTTTCTTTATGGCTCAATATCTTGTAATTCAATGCATTTCATTTCATTTCATTTTATTTTATTTTTCCACAGAACATTATATAGCATACATTGTGTCTTTGCAATACACAAAAATAACAAATAATAGATGGCTTTGTCAGCAAAATCATGTAGATATACATTGTAGGACTCCATGTACCTGATATGTGCTTCAATGTATTACTGTACATTGTATAAGGAACCAAACTTGAAGCTGTTTGTGGCATATTGTATGCAATATGTCTGGTAATGATTTTTTACCTTTGCCATGGCACAGCTGGGCAACCAAATACTATAAGCAGTGCATTTTACTTGGACAGAAATGAACTAGATAATACCATGTAAACACACACACAACATTCCTTATGGCAGAATGATTTGATTGTGATTTCTGACTGTAAACTACTGAAAAGTTTAGGTTCATGTTGTAGGATCTGTGGAGAGCAGCTGGAGCGTGGTGCCTCAACTCGTGGGAAAATGGAGTGAATGTACCTTAGATTTATATGTGTAGTGGTGTGAATCTACCAGTTCAATACAGGTGTAATGACAGTGACAGTGTGTGCTATATAAATGGTTGCAGGGCATCTACATGTATATCGTGTATACGGCTGTGTAATGTTTTTTTTTTTTTTTAATATCTTGCCATGCTCGGCTGTGCAGTGTAGCAGATGACATCATGCAATACATAGTTTGGCCACCTACACTTCAGAAATGTCAATGTCAAATTCTTAAAATTTAATTTTTTTTCTCTTTATACACTGTAAGTCTGTATTTGGATAATACATGACATATATCTAAGTCTGTTTTGTGAAAGGACAGTGTACAGTAGAAATGCCCCTTTTTGTACAGTCAATAAAGCTGCACCAATGAAATCATTTCAATATTTTTTTTTTCTCAACACATGTGACCACAGTATCTTCCCTGCTATAAAACATTGTTGGGGATTCATGTAGAACTCTCGAAAAGCTTGTAATGCAAAACACTGGATCAGGTAGGATTGTTGTGTGCAATTTAGTGGGATCAGGGAGGGTGTGATGATGAAACCTCATGTATTAAATGCACAAGGTATGACTTTCATGATCTTGGAACCTTGTACAGTAGTTGTACATTTGTATTATTTTTTTAATAGTTAGTGATTCTGCGTAAAGTTACAGTATGTTGCAGACCAGCAAAATTGTATAAAAAAAGCTGTCCATTAGCGAGCATTACATCTTTCATTGTAGGTATTGCAGTGTGAAAAATGTGATATTTTTAGGTACAGTTCAAGTACTTTGTATGAGGTGCTGTGGCAGAAGCCTTGATAATGTTGTCCCTCATGTTTGTTATGCCTCCGCCACGAAGTGTCGCCGGAGGCATTGTGTTTTTGGGTTGTCCGTCTGTCCATCAGTCTGTCCGTCCGTCCGTCATCCCATCCTTCTGTCGTAGCGTCCGTCCGTCCTTCCATCCGTAATCAATTTTGTGGACAGCGTATCTAAAAAACTGTTAGAGGTATCCTAATGAAACTTGGCATGTATATGTATGAGTGGGCGAAGTTGTGCCTAGTATCAACTCTTGGGTGCACATGCTCAAGGTCAAAGGTCAAGGTCAAATGCTCACAATTTCACTATTTCCCCTGTACATACTATACAATGCCTAGAGATGTTTTCTTGAAACTTGGTGTATACAATTATACATGAAGTACCAAATAAAGATTCCCCAGGGAGAGCTTTGGGTCATGGGGTCAAAGGTCAAAGGTCAACGGTCAAGTGAAAATGTTACAATTTTACTTTTTTTTCCATATATATCTCAAATATTTCAAGGTACATGTATCTTCATGGAACTTAGTTATGCATGTACTGACTGGCAGTGATCATGTCGGGGATTTAGGGGTCATGGGTCAACAGTCAGGGGTCAAAGGTCAAGGTCAACTCATCAAAATGTCATTTCTCTCTTATCTATATATATGCAATGTCTGCAGGATTTTTTTTCTTGAAACTTAGTATATACATGTATGCATGTACTACCCAATACAGATTCTCTTGGAAGGTTCTTGCCAAAAGGTCAAAGGTCAAGTGAAATTGCTAAATTTCACTTCTTCTTTAAACTTACCGGGGTATAAAAAGGTCAAAAGTTGGGTACAAATCCTCAAATCCCCAAATACCTGCACTCTTAGACAGTATAGCCATTCATCCATTATAAACCTAGTTCAAGGAAAGTGAACACTCAATGCATTTGTGACAAACCTGTCATTTTAATACATTGTATTTTGACAGTTATGTGAAACTGTCATCACACATTGTCAAGACATTGTGCTATAGACCTATTCAGAGAACCATGAATTATGGCGGAGGCATACCAGTTGCCATAGCGACATTTCTAATTTAAAATGTTTCATTTCGAACAAGTAGTGATGCTTATAATGCAAAACAGTAAATATAGCTCCTCCTGAAATGGAAGGAAGTAGTGATAGTCTTTTCACCTGAAAATGCAAACTGTGTCAAGTCTAGCATTGCAGTGGCTTTCACACTGTCTACTATTGAGACGATGTCTCTGTAGGCAGCAAATGTGTAGGACAATTTTATGTGTGCAGATAATGTTACTGCATTTCAAATGCACTACAGTGTCATACTCTGCTGAGATTTTGCAAAACATTCATTGTATTATTTGTGTACAGCTGTAGGTAGTGAGTTGTTACAGACTCCATATAATGCACAAGCATGGAAGAATTATGTTACAGTGTTAGAGTAGATGGGCATGCATTTCTTGCAGTGACAACAGCTTGTGCGTGTACATGCAGGTAGTTTCAAACGTGATGGCACACGTGATGAAAGCACTCTTGATGAATACACGCATTATGCATGGAATCACCACAGCCGTGAGGTGTGCATGGCAACCAATACCACCCTTTGTACGTGCACATACAATGAGTAGAGCTCGTGCACGTTTTGGATGCCCTTTAAAACGAATTCCAGCAGAGAAACTACTAAAATAGAAACCAAAATATCAGCAACCTCTACATGTAGGAGATGTCTACATTGTATGCAAACCATAGTTGAGTAATGCATAATCAAAGAATCATAAATTTTGCAAAAGCAAGATAATCACAATGTTCACCTCCACATTGCATTTAAAATCCTGTACTGCAGTATCACCTACAGTTTTTGACATACAGGCCTGTACTTCGTTGCTGATGCATATTTGCGTCAAGGCATTACTCCTTGATTGCATGTTGCATTAAGCAGCGTATTGCACAGACAAGTGATTGCTGAGACAGCCCACAAAATCCTCTGTTTTTTCTACATTGTAGTAGTTTTGAAAACATAGAATTTTGATTTGACACACTTGAGGATTCCTGTAGAAAAAATAATCTATAGCCTTTTTAAAAGTTAAATCTGGCAAGCCATGAAGTACTTGTATTGACAGCACATAAGTTTGATATTTTTCCACACGTACTGCTAGTTATTAAATATAAATGTAGGAGTCCGATTTTTAGCGGAAAATTATGAAGACCATTGTTATGTAATTCTCAAATAAGATTTGGCTTTGAGGAAATCTCCAAAGTATACAATTTACCAGAATTTGTAATGCATCTTTGTATCATGTGTAGATATATTTGAAGTTTTGAGATTATAGTATACCATTACATTGAAATGTACACGTGTACAGATCAAGTCATAAAGTAGGGCCTACAATGTACATAATATGCATATGTACAACAGTGTATTCAAAGCAACTCGCCTCCACAATGAAGAAAAACAAAGGATAAGTGTACGCATACATCGTATGTAGAGACCAATGTTGAGAAGAATCTACTGTAGTATGTACCCTGGTTCTAAAGGTATTTTGTGTTGTCATGTGGTGACATTTTGTTGATTGTAATTTGCAATCATGTCACAATGTTCATCAGGGAGGGAGAAACTGGAGAGAGGAAAAAAAAAAGCGTATTTGCAGCTTACGCTGTACTGTGTATGAGGCACACACAATCATGATTGCCCATGGTTCATGATAGCAATCACATATAATGAACTTTTGACATGCCTGGATCCATCGTTGCCAAGCGGAAATACAAAATGCGAAGACAAGTCGTAAAGTTCAGAATAAAAAACAGTTACTGTTTAGTGTAACTATATATATACAATGTACACGTACATGCTTCATTTTGTGGTGGTTTTAAATGGGGAATACACAGTGAGTTGACCAATATTGCCTCCAGTAACACTTTATATGTATTGTTTTATTTGAAGTGGGAATTCAGCAACTTCTTTCCCCCCTCGTATCTCCTTCCTTCCTTGATCATGAATCAGCCACTGTGGAAATTGTCTTACAAAATGTGCCGGTTTGCAAAATGTATGACTGTTTTTTCCACTTTCATTGAATCAAATTTGGTCATCTGGATGTGTAATACAAAAATGTTGAATGTGATTTTGACAGGGTGTGATATCATTTCTAGGTTAGAAGGAGTGCATTCATGTATACTTCAAAGAAGTAAGCCTACAGTAGGTCAAGCTCTTTGTTATGTCATCATAGCCCTTTACAATGCCCTCTTAATTTTAGCTCATCATGCTAATTGGATGTATCACTAAATTATAAAATGCTTTCAGTGTAGCACAGTTTTACACTGCAGATTGATAAAATCGCGGACAAGCATACCACTTACACTGTAGACCATTTTTCGTAAAAACAAAACAGAAATAAGAATAAACAGACATGATTGATTTATCGTGAAGTACCCGGTAATATTAATGTTTAATGTTAGTCACATTACTGGTGTGTTATATTCTATAAATGTAAATCTGTAACATTAAAAAGCAATGTTACATATGTACATGTACACAGTGTACAATGTACAATGTAGACTTGCGCTGTGGAGACGCACAGTCAAAGAGCTGCAGCTACAAGTGTACATGTACAGCTTGTGTACAACACTATCCAGCTGAAAACATAATGTCATGGCTCCACTTTTGAGGAAATAGTTGATTATTGCTAGTTATTCTTAAATACACCTTTGAGTGCAGTGATACAGTGTACATGCTGGTACAAAAGTGTAAAGTAAAAAGCATACAGAATACACAAAGGGTTGCAGAAAAGAAATGTAGGAAAGATATAGAGTAGAAAAGTAATGTTGATCTTTTCTGTTCATGGATTGTGGCCTTCTTTCAAGCTTGCATGGGATAGCTATCTCCGTACATTTACAAAATGCCTGAGGGATACAGTCCTCTAGCCTAGATTGTGTGTACAAGCAAACAGCATGCCGGTACACGTGAAATTGGTTTGCGGTGCTAGCGAGCATGTCCCAATGGCAATGGATATCATCATGCTGCCAGGGCCTCAGCATGCCACAGACATGCCATCAGATGCATTGCACTGACACCACTGAATGCTTTAACAATTTTGTTTTTTTTTTTTGCTGTGATTTAAATTGAATTACATTCATGTGTGTGTATGAGTGTGTGTGTGTGTGTGTGTGTGTGTGTGTGTGTGTAAAATGCATGAGGAGGCATAGTTGTACATGTATTTCATATGAAGAGCCACCATGGCTGACTGCTGCAGGTATTTTTGTATAGCTGTCTCGCCAGGAAATTGGAGGGTGTAACTGGATATTGTTATTCCTGAATGGATGTAGGAAAATTCATGTTCATCCATCGAGTGAGAGGCATTAGCTCTGTTTTTTTTTTTTTTTAAATTTGTGTGTGAGTGTGGGGGGGGGGGTGGGCAGCTTATATTATACTCTTTCATACAATGTATAAGTACATTGTACAATGTACAGTATGTACAATGTATATAGGAGATAAAAAGTCAGCAGATGATGCAGTCTGTGATGTGCAATATTTTAAAGTCCTGTGAGACACTGAGCTTTTGTACATCACAAATATACAGCAATGGGCGTGCGCCCCCTTTTATTGTTTGTTAAACAAAAGAAATTAAAAAAAGGGGGAGCAGGGGTGCGCCCCCCTTTAATTTTGTAAAGGTGCCTCCCCTTTACGGAATTCCTGGATCCGCCCCTGAATATATGCGCTAGACTTCTGCAAAATCAGTACATGTATACATGTAGAAGAAAACACTCCAAAGACATCACACATGCATTTGCTGGACATGTCAAAAAATACACAAATACTCAGTATAGTAATTGATTACTGTACATCACTCTGGTTCTTCATTGTTAATTTTATATGAGCTGCACAGTTGTCTTGCAAGTTTTAGTTTGCGAAAATATTTTAAAATTCTTGCAAAATGAAAGGTGTACATGTACAAAATGTATGCCTATAATATAGCTGTATAAAGTTCAGCCAAGGAGTTATCAGACACGTGTCTGATAACTCCTTGGTTCAGCTATGATTTATTTTTGCGTTAGGAAAAGAACATTATTTCCTGTCGTCCTGATTCTTTATTGTTCTACGAGTATTTGAAAATTTAGTGACAGAATTTAGTCATAATATATACTGGTGTCATTGCTGCTGTGTATTGAGGCTTTAAGTTATAATGAATTTGGGGTACTATCACCAATATGCAATGTAATGCTTCCCGGCCAGCCCTGTTTCAGATGCATTGTGCAGAGACTCCAACCCCAAGCACCTTCTGATCTGGAGATTCTCCCGCCCGAAACCCCTAGCAAACGGGAGACTCCAAGTTGATGTGTGCGAAGCGCGAAGTTCCTGGGGTTCTAGATGTTCTCTGGTGCTATCTAAGGCTTATTTTGTCAACATACGATAGCAATAAGTAAGAAATCCTTTCCACCGGGAGACACAGAGCCAGGGCGGGAGAAATCAAACCTCCAGCGGGAGAACGGGAGATTTTGCAAAAATGGGTTTTCGGCGGGAGATCTCCCGTCGAAAACGGGAGAGTTGGAGTCTCTGATTGTGGGATGGCTCTCAATAGCAAAGTTGGATTGGGTCTGGGCTGCATCTCAGCAGACCAGCGCACGAACAATGTTCTTACATATTTTTCTGGGATGAGTTGGGGAAGCAACTCCTCATGTGTTAGAGTTTGTGAACCAACAAACTGGTCATGTCTTTCATCGAGGGGTACGTTTTTTTTTGAAGATTTCTTTCCGTATCATTGTGTGATCAGCACATACACGTAATTGTAGCATTTCAGTGATGGTCCATGACTTTAAAAGCTGCAAATAAGTCAAATTGAAAACCTGTACACTCTATTTACATGTACACCAAATTCAAATGGAGGAAAAGAATAGTAATAGAAAAACAAAATCCAGGCACTGATTGCATTGCATCATACTGTATGTACATGTACGTGGACGTACATATTGTGTACAATGTAGATAGGTATGCGCTTTAATAGACAACTGGAAGTGACCATGCTACTGAGCTATCCAACAGTGCATAGACGCTGTGACAGGGCTCTACAAAGGTGTTTGGCATATTGGTAGTGCCTCAAATTGAATATGGGCATACACTGTATAGGGTTTCAGTAAATAGTAACAGATTGCATATTTATATCATAATATCCACATACTGTATGCATATTTTGTCATGTACTTTTATAGATGCATAAAGACACTTAAATTCTGTATGTTGTGTGAGCACTGACCAGTGAGCAGTAATTTGTACCCTAGCACAAACATTTGCCTCACTTGTAATTCAATACAAGAATTCGTACTAAGTATTTCAAAATAAGAAAAGAAATGTATAGAAACACACACACACAAAAATGTAAGAGTAGCTCTGGATTTATCAAATTTATAATCTGCAGTATAAGCTGACATTACAGCTTGATTTTGCTCAGCACATCCCTTCACTGCCATTCCAGATATGCAATACCATTAGAAGAATTCATCAGTCCATGACTGCACTACAACGTATCAATGACTACGCACTTATTCATACTGCGTCAAAAGCCCTGCATGTGGCATGCAGGGCATGCCGTGCTCAATGTGCCATGTTGCAGGGATGCTGATTTCAGGCAACAGCGCCCACTGGTGTTGGATCATGGACAGGCTCTTTCAGCAGGGGTGTAGCCACCTCCATGAAAGGGACTATCTGTTCATGCCACACGTCAGTTTCCCCTCTGTACAATCATTGAGGAGCAAGTGGATTGTGAACTGACAGGTGTGTGGCAATTAACAAATGTACACAATTGTTGTTTCCTTCTTTTTTTCACTAAAAGAATAGGAGTCCTGCAAATGGTACCAATTTCTAAACTTGATGTGTGTGTGCCAACACAAAATCTACAAAATTCTGTCATGATAATGATGCTTCCAATTGCCAGGTATACATTAGTGAATTTAGTGAATTTTATTGACTCTTTCGACCCCCTCTCGGGGTATGAGAGTACAAACAAAGAATATAAATAACAATATGACAAACCAGTGAATACAATACTTGTAGATTACACATAACAACACAGAAGATATACAAGATAATATAGTGTATATATGAAAATACAAACATGAGTAAGATAAGATACACTACACAGACAATCTACATGTAAATAGCAGAATATTCCAAATTTAAGAAAGAAGTTTGCTTCACTTATCTACCGCTACATGTCTGTGTAGGACCAACTCTTTTTGTACTATCTATGGTGCTTGTGCGATTATCGTTTTTTTAGAGTTTTTAGAAAATTGGGACATGATAAGATGAGTAAATCTTGCTATAAAGTTTTTCAACTGAGAGGTACCGGTACTTTTGGTATCAAAAAGCTCTGTCATGTGCAAATCACTTGGAAACCTAATTTTGGTTAACTTTTGGGGCAGATACAAATGTCTCTCCCTTTGGAAATAAGGGCAAACAAAAATATAATGAAACTCATCTCCTATGTGAGACGACAAGCAGAGTGTGCATTGCATATCACAATGTGATGTGTTCGCATTAAATCGACCATTGTTTACAGGTAATAAATTTATGCGATCTACACCGAAACAATGTAATTTGCTCTCCAAATGAATGCAAATTTTACATGGCCAGAAATTGTCAGCTGTTGCAGAAAATATCCAAAAAGATATTAGTTTGTCCTGAGATTCTTCACAGCTTTCCAAGCTTTCTAAGTTTGACATAATGTACAGTTCAGGGGTTAGATAATTTCTGCCATCTAATCAGTAAATTATACACACAAAAGACTTGTGCACTAGTATGATATTAATCCAGCGTACATTATACACTGTATTTTACAAGCATTATTTCCACTTACAGTGCATGGCACATTGCAGATTAAACATATTTTATGCATTTCATTCCTACACATCCCCTATTACAGTCTTCAGTATGTTTGTTACACTTTTGTTTTTACTAAAATGGGAAAAAATATGTTGTCTTGAATTCAATTTCAATGACTTTGTTTCATTTATTTAGCGGTCTACTGATATGATGATATAAGATGCAAAAAAGGAGAGGAAAAAAAAAACATAGACAAAGGACTGCCCGAACAACACAAGTGGGTCATTAATAAAAAACAACAAGTTAATTTGTATGAATCTACTCGTACATAGTTTATAAGCCATGTTTTTGTGGTTGATTAAAGAGTGCTTTATGATACTTTGCGAGTTTTTTGGTCAAAGTGCATACATTTCACTTACTGTAAAACTTGATATATTCGTGGCATGAAATTTTCACGAATTGCCACTGGCATTCGATGCGTATAGTGTAAACAAGAAATTCCGCATGCATTTTAATTTTGCAAATCTTGGGGCTCGCGAAATTCGCGAAATTAAAATGCATGCAAACATTCCTCGTTTTACAGTATGTGGTTTATATTAAAGCACTATCCTGTAGATTTCTTAAAAATCACCAGTTTTTACCTGTTGTGAATTTGTAGGGTACCAATGTTATCACGTCTCATCCAGCAACAGTTGCAAGCACCATATTGAATGGACGATTCCGAAAATGCTGTGGTGCATTTTAAAAAAAAATGCTAATGTGCAGTATGAATGCAGTGGTGACCAAAAACAAAAAGATAATCTGATGTGGACGTAATGCTTAAAATCAATGATTAGCAATTACTAGTATGCTGTTGAGTAGATGCTACTAAAAAGGACATTGACTTTTACCACATATTAGTCTGAGTGCATATTCAGACCTAGGCTGCTATTGAATTAAGATTTTAATCACCATGGCATTAAAGGCATAATTTACCATTTGCAGATGAAACAAAAACCAAGCTTTAGTGCTTCAAAATGGTTTTAAAGTGTGAGTTAGGGATAGAAACAACCAGTGTAAAAAAGTTAATCTGTAAAACCAATATTAAATATTGTTAAATATACAAAATGTGAACAATAGTTACAATAAAATTGTTTCTATCTACCGTCTACAGTTATGGTTTAGTGAGAAAAATAATGATATCTCCTTATAATATTTTAGGCTTTATTGCAAAATTTGTATATGGTAGGATGATTTGTGATACAACTGACCTACAAGTATACATTAGCATCAAATGTGATATCTCGAGCATTTTTCAAATCACTGCTCCCAGTGGTAAACTGTGCCTTTAAATGTCTGGGATTGGAAAATTCTAGGACTGGGATTTTTTGCTGTGCACATCAACCCAGAAAAAACCCATTTACTGGTCTCTTGCCAAGAATGTGCATTCATATTGTTTCTGAGCATGCTGAGTACTGGCCTGTTTTGTTATAGTGTGTGTATACAGTGTACAATTGTATGTATGTGGCATGTTTGTGTCACTGGATGTAGTATTGGTACTCCACATTTGCATTAAATTTTGTCAAGTCTGGTATCAGCAACTTGCCCCTTGTGATTTTACATCGCGTATATCCCATGGGGTAGCCATGTAATATGTACAGTAGGCCTAGCATTCATACAATATGGCCATCCAATACAAATGTAATTGTACCCTTTGGCCAAGGTTCTGTAATCTTAGAATGCAGAAAAGCCTTTGAAATTATGTATCAGTCACAAAACAGGCTAAAGGGAATCAAGTTGCACATTCACCAGCTACATGTACTTGTATGTGCCTAACTGTACATAGACTGAATGTAAATGTGACATAATTACTGTACACGCCAAATATTTCGCGAGGTTTTTATTTTCGAGAATTTCGCGAGTCAGGTGCTATTCACAAAATTAAAGACACGCAAAAATAATGTCTCTGATCCCGATATGAATGTTACGCTCACATATGCATTTCTGTGTTCAGGACAATACTCCACGATCCCGAATTTAACCAGTCGCGAAATTCTTGGGAAGTCCTGATTTGCAAAAATTTAGACTCGCTAAATATACATGTATGGCGTAATTTAATACGCAGTGTCATCTGCAGAATATTCCTTCATATACACAGATTTTTATACCCCCGCCAAATGAAGTTTGAAGGGGGTATATAGGAATCAGCGGACGGTCGGTCGGGCGGTCGGTCGGTCGGGCGGTCGGTCGGGCGGTCGGTCGGGCGGTCGGTCGGGCGGTCGGTCCGTTGCAAATCTTGCGTCGCGAACTACTTCCTCAGTTTTCAACCGATTCCCATAAAACTTGGCACAGATGTGTGCCTTGGGTTGTAGATGTGCAAGACGTATTTTTTGACAGTACCCAAAAGTACGTTGCCATGGTAACGGCATATTATGGGCAAAAATGGGTACAAATCTTGCGTCGCGAACTCCTCCCACAGTTTTTGATCAATTTTTATGAAATTAGGTACAGATGTTCATCTGAATATGTTAATGTGCAAGACACATATTTCCGCAGTGGCAAAAAGTGCGTTGCCATGGTAACGGCATGTTATTGGTAAAATATAGGGCAAAATGCTTCATGGCAAAACTGCTTCATCAGTGTTCTTCCAATTCTCATGGAATTCATATTGAATGTTTGTCTTAGGATATAGGTCAGCATGACACATTTCTTGACAGTGACAAAAAGTATGTTGCCATGGTAACAGCTCACATATTATGAGCCAAAATGATGGAAAATTTTGTGTTGCAAACTACTTCCTCAGTTTTTGCCCAATTTCCATGAAACTTGGTACAGATGTGTGCCTTTGGTTGTAGATGTGCAAGACACATTTTTTGACGGTACCCGAAAGTACGTTGCCATGGTAACGGCATATTAATGGCAGAAGATCAAGGAAAGATCTTGCGGATTTAACTACTTCCTCAGTTTTTTGACCAAAGCTTATGAAATGTAGCACACACCTTGATCTTGGTGGGAAGATGTGGAAGACATATTTTTCGGATGTGTCGGAAGCTGCGTTGCCATGGTAATGGCATATAAATGGCAGAAGATCAAGGAAAGATCTTGCGGATTGAACTACTTCCTCTGTATTCGACTGAAGCTCATGAAATGTGGCACACACATTGGTCTTGGTGGGAAGATGTGCAAGACATATTTTTTGGACGTGTCGGAAGCTGCGTTGCCATGGTAACGGCATATTAATGGCGGAAGATCAAGGAAAGATCTTGTGGATTGAACTACTTCCTCAGTTTTTGACAAAAGCTTATGAAATGTGGCACACACAATAGTCTTGGTGGGAAGATGTGCAAGACATATTTTTCGGACGTGTCGGAAGCTGCGTTGCCATGGTAACGGCATTTAAATGGCAGAAGATCAAGGAAAGATCATTCCTTGGGTAAGACTGCCGTCACGGGGCGGGGGTATTAATCACCTTAAGTGATATTTCTAGTTTGTAATGTGTTTATTATAGCTAATTTTGCAAGTTGACTGATTCTGTGTATATTCACAAGGGAACAGGAAGGGAAAATATTGCCTCCTATATTAAACACAAATGCACTGGACATTGCCCTCCAAGTTGGAAAATTACTACACAATTCAGGGTGGTCCACAACTTGAAATTTGAGCGTGTTGCAAGCTCAGAATCTGAGAATATTGCAGAAATTGAATATGCGCGGAGCGCACACAATGAGTACAATGTACGTAGTATGCAATAATTTGCTGCTTATCTCTCTTTGTGCTGCTTACATTCAATGTTCTCTCTCATATTTTGCACCAGGTAGTTTGATGTTTCTTATGTTATGCACATGTTTTGCACATTTTTGAATACTTTTACTTTGAGCTTGTTGCAAATTCTTGAGGATGTTGCATAGCATGTTGCTGGCTTTTGAGGATGTTGCACAAGAATTTTAGCATGTTGCAGCAACATGCTAAAACCCCTGGTGGACCACCCTGCAATTGTAGCTTGTCTTGTAATAGAGGATAACATTTACTACTCATTTATTCATACTGTGGTTCATGACCTCAATTCAACCACAAGATGAATTGTCTTGAATACAAGTCCCAATTTGCCAACTACATATTATTGTACATGCAAACTTATTGCACTTACATAGTGTGTTAAATAAAGCAGAGAATTTTGTACATGTCTTGCACAAGAGGAAGGCACTTCACTTTTAAACTTGCCAAGCATTTTTATCAGCATCCATTATTATAGCCAAACCTGACCTAGTAGTAAGTTAGAAATTCTCAAGCCCACTCTTAGTCATGTACCTCAGTCCAACAGAAAGGCCGTGGTGACACAATCTGTAGGGATTACAATTTCTGTGGGAAGATTAGGTAATCTGTATTAATTGGCAATTACTTTCTCGGATTCTGTGCTACTCAGCGTAGAAAGCCCTCCAGCATGTATGTCAATTTGCGTACATAGCACAGTAAGGATTTAATGGTATAATTTCCCAGAATCGTATTCTAATGATACCGCAACCCGCTGTTCAGACACGATGTTAATACGTAAACTTGATAAAGAAACATCATTTTCATCATATAGCCTATGGACTGTTCAGACACCAATCTCGGCCAATCTAAAAAATAAATTAACAAACAAACAAACAATCAAACATTGATAGATGCTCGGTTTTCTTACTACGCATATTTTTATGGGTGGCGCTATTCCCTGCCTGGCCCTTATCCATGTAGTGTAACAATTTGACTTTCGTGAGCAAGTCAAGTGAGACGTAAGGTCACCTTTAATATGAATGTGCTCATGTTAAGCCTCACCCACCTACTGTAAAACATGATATATTCGCGACACGAAATTTTCGCGAATTGGAGCTGACGGCCTTTTTCGTGGCAAGAAATTTTCGCGAATTGCCTCTTGCGTTCAATGCATATAGTGTGGATAAGAAATTTCGCGTGCATTCTAATTTCGCGAATCTTGGCGCTCGTGAAATTCGCGAAATTAAAATGCACGCGAACATTTCTCGTTTTACAGTATATTGTTCTTTGGTTGCCCTATGTTCAAACACACACAGAAAGGGGATTCGTTATTGAGGTTCTAGTTGCAAAACAATGCTCTAACCCTTGTTCCGTTGTACAATGTTTCGTCAGTCAGCATTCAGACACATTAATCCATCGTGTAGATACAAAATGTATACTGTTTTGGTATAAATTCTTTTTGTCTGAACATCCCGACAGTTGCAGTCCAGTGCTACAGGTAAAAAAATATATAAACACTGCCGACTAATAATCTCTGGCATCATTAAAACAGTTAGGGTGGAGGGATCGCTTGTGTTTGTTTTTTTTTTCAGCTGAATCATAAAAATCACGGTGGGAGATAGAGGGGAAAATGGGAAAGCATAGAAGGGGGGGGGGGGGCTCTGCAGGCTCACTCTATCATCTAACCGACACAAAGAAGGCCTTAATTGCTAATGGGGGTAGGATGCAGGTGGCGGATGCAACGGGTCAGATAGCCAGTATACATCTCATTAGGATGGCCCATGTTCTGGTGTAATGAGTGAGTGTGACCCCTGTGTGTGTGTGTGTGTGTGTGTGATGTGTGTGTGTGTATGTATGTGTGTGTATAGGGTTTCTTTACTCGGTAAAACCTTGGCAAAGAGGGATCTGGACTGCAGTGAGATGGACAGACTTTCCCTCATTAGCTGTGCCATCTTCATCATTATGAGCATTTTAAGAACGAATACAAATTGGCAGACTGTGCTTTACATCCATTTCCACCCCCAACCCCATGAAAAGAAAGAAAGATGAAAGAACAAAATATAAAATTTGTCAGTGCTCTGGCCTGATAATCCAAACCCAATAGCAAGCAGAAAGAATACCTACATTTTGTGTAGAGAAAAAGTGAACATACAAGGGAAGCAAGAGACAGAAAAAAAAGAAAAGCTCAACCTATTGAGAAAATTTAAGTCCTCAATCTCTCAGGCTTTTGTGCACTGATAAGCCGCTATGTGTTCATGCTCTGGGGCCCCTGAACGCTGAGTGTATACATCACAAATACACACATGCTGCATTTCTCTGAAACACTCTCATTCCCATCTCTCCCTCTTCCCCTCTCTTTCTCTCTCACTATTGCATGTATGTGTGTACCCTTTTTCACACACACATGCAAACACACACACACACATTTGCACACAGCTTCACGTCTCTCTCGTTCTTTCTCTCCCACACACACACTCACGTACACACACACAAGAACAAGATTTGTACAGATCTGCATTCACTCTCCGGCAGGGTTTAGCCTGATGAGATATATGCGGGTTTACTCTGTTGTGGAGATGAGTGCGTGGCGCCTACCCTTGGCTCTTGCAGTCGAATCCCTGCCAGCGCCTCGCATGCATAATGTTGACAACCCAGCAGCCCTCCGCTCGCCGCGCGACCCCCTGCCAGCTGCAGTCTTGCGTGTAGCTGCAGTCGGACGGCGCAATTTAGACTATCAGGCCAATCTGTGCTGCCGTATTTAACTTGGGGACGGGACGGAACCGAAAAAGAGGGAAGAAAAACTGAAAACGCATACAGGCATGGTGCAGCCATGAGGAAAAAAATCTGAGTCACCTTCTCCGTCACGGGCATTTCTGCTCTAAATGTATTCCGCAATTTCTTCCACATTCCATGCTTGTAGCTTCCATATGCACCGATCCTGTTGTTGTGCAGCAGTGCGTCTTGACTGCAAAGTTTTTGTCGGGGAAAACTTGCTTCGCTTGCCACCCTGGGAATTTAATTTGTGGATAATCCAATCTGCCAGGAAACATGCATGTGTGCCGTGACAGCCATTGCTTGTTGACAATCATAATACCAGCATCTATGTAAAGATTCTATGCAAAGATATATCAACATACATATTACTATCATCCCTGGAGCAGCATACTGATCAAAATTAAGTGGAGGGAGTGCCCCTTAGCCAACTTTTATTGCGAGCTCTCTTAAGAAAGCACTTCGAACCCAGTTGCAACGTCCAAGATGAGCTTCATAAAGTCAGCCATAAACCGAAGAAGAAAGACTTCCAACGGTGGGGTACCGTCTGAGCCACGTGAGGCGGTGAGTTCAGAGCCCGACAGTGCAGAGCCAGTAAGTCACAGGTGGATTCCGTGGCGTGTGAGAATAAATTGCAAAGAGCTGACATCGGACTCGGGAGAGAATTCGTAGAGAAGGACCTTTTGGGATGTTTGATGTGTAGTCTTCAAATAGTTGAAAAATATGACATCCCTCATCATTGTTGTCATGCTGCTTATTTATTCATGCATGATTTTGCTTGGATTTTTTTTTTCTGTTCTGATTCATTACTGTATAAGCTGTTAATTTCGTGAGGATTTAATTTTCGCAAATTTCGCGAATGACAGTTGGATTGCTAATTGAACAACATGTGAAAATGTCTTCATGCGCTAGGGTAATAGTGCATTTATGATAGCGATGGTGTCAGCCCACAGAAAACAGCATCTCGCAAAAATGTCTGTTCGTGGAAATAACAGCTTATACAGTAGTTGTATCCGCCATCCTTGCTTCAATTAAATGACGAAGGTATGTTTTAAGAAATTTTGAGTAGCCCTTATAAACGGGGAAACTTTTTGCAATGTCGACATTTTCATGCATTTTGCACCAAACAAATCTAGCACAAAAAAAAAGAAGCGTGCAAATATTAGAATGCTAAATTGTTTTGCTTTTTTGTTATCTGCAGTTTTCTTCACTTTAGCAAGGCAAGTAACGTGTAATGCGGACACGCTGCCATTTTCTGTAGGATAAGCTACAATGTACCAAACCCCGGAACGGCTTTGGTAGCAGTGAAATATTTGAGATGCTTTGCTCAATTGTTGTGACCGTCTGCGAAATTAATCTCCCTTGGCCAAGCACGAAATAATGATTGTTTGAAAAGTTTTACTTGTACAGTATGTACTATATTGCACACTAGAGGGCTTTTTACACTTGTGTTTCTTAACCCCGGACTTTCTCTGACCCAGGACTATCGTTAGTCCCGTACCAATTTTTTCAGCTTTTTACACTGGCCAATTAGTCCCGTACTATCTCTTGTCCGGGGCTAAGGAGAAAACTGACCTTTTTACACTCGTATTTCTTAGCCCCGGACTTTCCAAACCACATGAATATTCATAATTACGCTGTGTACTGTACACGTACACGCACGCACCGGCAGCACTTGATTGCCTCGTTTCTGATTGGTCAGTGAGGGTCGGACTTCGTCTCCGTCGCTTAGCCCAGGATTATTTTTTCGTTCTGTTTACACTCACTTGCTTGGCACCGCAATTGCGGTGCTAGCACCGCAATTGCGGTGCTAACCCCTGCTATTTTGCAGGGCCAGATAGTACCGTACTATCGGTGGGGCTAGCCCACTTTGGCAAAAACGAGTGTAAACAGAAAGTGGGCTAAGGATAGTCCCGTACCAACGGTGGGGCTAAGGCCCCCCCTTAGCCCCACCGATAGTCCGGGGCTAAGCAAAAATTTACAAGTGTAAAAAGCCCTTAGGAGGTACATCGTATGTATCATGCTCTAATACTGGGTTTTTTTGGACCAGCTGCAACATACACACACACACACACACACACACACACACACACACACACACACACACATGAGTACACAATCCCTGTCTGTAAAGGTGGCCTCAGTGATATGAAAAATGCTGAGCTGCATTCAGTTCATCTACCCATATCACTCATATGCAAACGTGTGAAATAGCTCCCTATTCCCACCTGTAATTACATTGTGAACAGGCAGGTCTGTATCTCTCAAACAAAAGTTTGATTAGCATAGATCTCTTCGATTCATTATTTCCCCCCTCTGATATTGAAAAGCTACTTTGATTCTTCGTCAAGGGTGCATTCACATACACTGTATGTATGATTTTTATGCTTACCAATGTCCACCCTAGCAGGACAGTGTGATGTAGGGTTAGGGTTACTTAGTTTTATTCCGTTGTTTATTGGACTGTAATAGCTTTTGCTCATGGAGGTATGAGCTCTGGGCCCTGTTTCATAAAGCTGTTTGTAAAGTTACAAATGACTTACAATGTACGAGCAACTGGTGATCAGTTCTTGTGCTGAATTATTGAAATAAGTATTGATGTGCTATATATAAAGTATAGCACATCAGAACTGATCACCAGTCGCTTGTAAGTTGTTTGTAACTTTACGAACAGCTTTATGAAACACCCCCCAGGACTGTATTCATTTGCTGCTCCCACACTGCATCTGTCACAGAGGTTTTAGTGATAATGGGTTTATGGTTTCTTGTTCCTTGGTATGTAAATTCAACACATGGCTGATTCAGAAAAGAAAGGTATGTGGGGGAAAAAAGATTGAAAGAAAGAAAAAACAAAGGAAAGAACAACGGAAAAAGAAAGTGAGGTACACTGGGAGTAAAAAGGGAATAATAATGAGCATGTCAAAGAAAAGACAGAGAGGGAGAGAAAGATGTTAACCTCAAAAGGTCATCATCCCTTTGCCCTTTGCATTTCTGGAGTGACCATATGGAAACCCCTGGATATGTCCAAGGACCCCTTAAATTGATATGCTTAAATCTGAGCCGAGGAGATGACTATCTGCTAGAGAGATAGATAGATGGATGGATAGAGAACGAGGGAAAGAATGAGCAAGAGCGAGAGAGAACGAGGGGGAATAGCTGGCGGAAAAGCGAAATTGAACCGACTGGGGATAGGCCCTCAATTATGCTTCCCGGACTTGCGCCATTAGCATCAGCTAGTGATTATCTGGGTGTTATGATTTTCTCCGCCAGGCACACGCCATCGGAAAATGCCCGTGCCCGTGCTTTAGGCAGCAGTGCACAATGATGGCCAGTGTGGCAACTTTGCCCACTGTAGCATACCCAGCTCTCTACCTGTTGGGCCTCATGCCAGTTCCATCTGTGATTTTAAGCATAAAATCCATTCATGATGTAAAGGAAAGTTCTTGGAAGTTTTTCCCAAGCATGATAACATTGCACATTCCCTTTGAATGATGAAAGAGACAGCACAGCAATGAGCACTAGTCAAATTGACTGAAACAATCTATTCACTGCAAAGGAAAATAAGATGTGTATAATACAGATTCCACAAAGGCTACACGGTGCTTGTCATTATGTTCCCATGTAAATTCTGTTATATACTGCATGCTGATGTACTATGTTCTCTGTGTATATTGTTACATAGTTCTGAATGACACTGGAATCAAGGATATTGCAAAGAAGGCAAGCAAATTTCATGCCCATATTGTCTGTGCCATCACTTCACATTATGTTTACATCATGAAGTTGCTTACATGACTTTAATGACACCAAGAGGCAGCTACAAGTGATTGCTAATGATTCATTAAGAATTCACAGTGGATGAACATCATCAAAGAAAATGCTCTGTAAGTCGTATGGCACCAAATAATACTTATAAATGGAATGTATGCACATGGGAGATCATGGAAAGGTTAAAGCTTGCCCCCAACTCCTGCTGTCTTTATAGAAATTACTCAGGTTATTCCAGTTTGCTGAAGTGAAAGGGAAAAAAAGGGATGGAAAAAGTTTGGAGTTGTATTGATTAGTAAATATGTAGGGTACACCCACATACGGCATGCATAGTATTTTAGGTCACACTGTAGTGTGAAGTTGGGAGTAGTATTAATCTGTAGATACAATGTAATCCAAAGACCCACATACAGCATGCTTTAATGTAATAAGCCATGAGCTCCTGCTTTGTGTGTTGCCCATAATAGCTTTACATGATGAAAGCGTCAAGAGACAGATCTTCTACCGCAACAACGAAACTGTGATTACATAAACTCACTATTTCAGTCTGACAAATAATCTGCTCCCTTTAGCAGCAATAAGGATTTGATTGTGATGAAAACATTGTTAGGTCCCTAGAAAAACAGCCACTGTCACACCCCCCCCCCCCCCAAATAAAAGATAGAACATGTCACAGATGCAAAGAAGTCATGCCCACCACGCTGTCTGAAAAGCGAAAATAGATCTAGACCAACGTAATTAGATTAGAGGTGCACATTGCGTAGAATCCCATTTAAGTTTGGTGTTTTTCAATTACCACCACCACCTGTTGGCCTCATGGCATGTCTTGGAGCTCCCAGATGAACCTGTTTGTGGCTCGCCTCATTCTTAGCCACTGAATCTGAATCGTCTTCAGAGCTCATTTACGTTTCAAAGCAGGTACGTTAATACGTAAGAATAACAGTGGGAAGTGTAGTGTGCAGAGTAATGATAGAGAAAGTAGGATTCAGTGGGCAGTGATTTTCATACATATTCTCCTCTGGAGGGAGATCCATATTCTAATGCAACTGAAAAAAAGTTTTCCAAAATTGAGCACATTTATGTCTTAGTTTTTGATGCAGAGAGCAGATAAATACAGCAGTAATTTTCTTTAAATCAGTTCTTGTGATTTGCTTCAAGACTACTGAGTTGTAAATGACAATTTTGAGGCTAGTCATGTTCACCCGTTAAAACTATCATGTGGGAATAAGAAATTAGCATTTTTCCTTTTCTTAGAGCAAAATTAGCGATGTTCCTCCTTGAAAATGATTGATATGTTGCAATACAGTGTTGTAGTTTACTCTGTTAATGATTTTTTAAAATATCAGTCGACTCCTGGAATGTGCACAAATAGAATCTCTGTGAAACTGCATTGTGGAGAATAGAGCACAGTCATGACTTGGATGTTGCACATTTGAATCTAAGGCTCAGTAGCTCACTTTACTGTGAGTATCAGTGACTTTTGCAATTAGGGAAATGTTTAACAGGTGCAGCATTCCTAAAATGTGGCTTTGTGCATCCTAGCTGTTAAACTATATATATCATGCAAGGGTACAAACGGCCAGAATGTAAGGGAGAGAAGCCATGCACTCACATGGAGAACGTAGTTCAGCGCAAGGCCACAGGTTCCAGAGCGTAGGCTTAAACTAGGGCTGTTAATGGGAAAAATTATGCATCAGTACCCACGTCTTAATTACAGTAGTATCCTCCCTCCCTTCCCTTCCTCCCTCCTCCCCCCCCCCTCCAACTCTGTTCATGACAGACTATTACAGTCCACTTCATTTCCAAGGCAGTACAGACATGTGTACGATTATAATGTATTGTGTAGTTGATTCTCCCATGTACCGTCTGGGGAGCCAAGGCAGAAGGCAAATTGCTACAGACAAGGATATTTGAGACAGATAATTTCATAATTTGACAAATGCTGGCGTAAAAAAAAAAAATGAAAACCACTGGGTTATGATGATATACATTGTAGTAGCTGCAGACAATCTCTGTGTCTTTAATATTTCCTGTTTTTGTTTGCAATTTGGCAAGTCATTTGAGATTGTTGTTGACAGCTTTCAGGAATTGTGCTGGCTTGCAGGGGATCATATTCTCTGAATTTATTTCAAAGTGTTTGCCTGTGTAGAAGTGATATTTTTGGTGGCACGCATGTACATCATTGTCTAAAAGTAGCAAGCATGTCTGAAAACATCCCTGTATGTTGATTGTGCTGTACTTGTTAAACTGTATGAGGCCAGCTGACAATTTTATAATTTTCTTGTACGAGGTTTTTCCACAAAAAAAAAGTAGTGTTAAGGTCTCAATGATGAAATTCTGCAGATTTGTGTGAAAGATTAGATTCACAAAATATTTTCTTGTGCCATGTGCATGCGAGAAATGTGTTGTGTCAGAGTTGCATTGATGAATATTACATACACATGTGAAAAAGATTACTACTTATATTGATTTTGAAGTACAATGACTGATAACTCACAAGCTCATTATTTGAGAGGCGACATATGTGTTTTGCAGACCTAGAGCCTCATGTGGCACAATAGTATCGCTTTTGATAGTAGATTATCGTCAGTCTTAGTGATTATGCTTCTTCCTCACTTGAAGATATTCTCTTAAAGATAGATGTCTTTCAAGAAACACCATTGATTCTTGCACACAAAAAAGGTTGGTCGGTAGAAAGTCTCCTAAGTCTGTCAAAAAATGCTTCCAGGGCAGGGGTTCATTGGGGTTAAACCTTAGAGGTCATGGGTTCAAAGGTCGTGGGTTATCTCAACAGACTTCAAATCTTGTCCAGGTGTACTATCAGCAGTAGATGTTGAAAAAGTGCACTCACTAAATGCTGATGTCCACGCAGTGCATTTACAAAGACTCTGGCAATTATTCAATCCGTGATACTATCTCTCCATTTTATTTTGTGTGTGTGTTTTTGGAGGGGGATTAAAGGGAAGGACTGTAATCTTTGATACATGAGCAGTGGATGTTAAGGTGCGCTCAACTTTGCAACAATGCAGAGATAAAGAGTTTATGACTTCAAAAATGCAAAATTCATATTTTCATGCATGGTCCACAAATGTGCAGCAAGCTCAGATTTCTTCTTCAGCAGGATCAATTATTGGAAGGAAGGAATGAAGTACTGGTGAGAGGTAAAATGGTATGTGAAGGGTTGCATGTTAGAAAAAATCTGATCCATGTACCAGTGGAGAGTAAAATTATCAAAATAGAATGTCGAATTGTCATCAAGATCACACTTGAAATATGACAGTATATATGGAATTTTACACTTTCTCATGGTTCCAGCCATTTAAAAAAAAAATCTACATTGTATCTATGTGAATTTATGTGAGTGTGTTTGTGTATGTGTGTGTGTATGCATATACATGTATGTATATAATGTATTAATGTGTGTGGTGTGTTACATTGCTTAGGTACTTGTTTATTCATCGGAATATATCTCTTCAGTTATTAACTTATATACTTTGTGATGAGCATGGGGAAAAATGCTTAGCCTTGGACTCTCATAGGATAATTAAAAGACAAAATACTGGCAAGTCAATCACCAGGAAGACATGCTGCTACTCCTTCATGGCCACACAGTAGTTATCGAGTCCCCACTAGGAGCATAGAGAGGGATAGGGAGCAGCTATCAGCATCTCTTACTCTGAAGATGCCCTGTGTCAGTTTCTAGATTGATGGGCATTAACACCCTCATGGTATATGATCATATGCACATTAAAGGGTAATTATTATGTCCCTCAGGCCTTACCCTCCCCCGCCCCCCAGACACACACGCCATGGCCAAGTATTTTCTTCAAAAGCATCTTCACACTGTAGACATGGATGCCTTTATATGCCACGCAAGGACATAGCTTAACAACCCGAAATGTCTGTCCTTAAGTCATGGAATTTAATGACCAATTTATACATCAACACTTTAACATTTGTCTGCCTCTTGTGTGTACACCCATTGTTACACAATCCTCTATGTATTTGTTAATAAATCTGTTATAACCTGTCATCCACAGAACAGAAAATAAGATCTAGGTGAAATATGCTTTTACCATGCAGGATATAAGCCTGTCCCCCGACAATATATCTCGCAAAGACAGTGATTATGATCAGTACATCTATGACTTATAGACCATTATATGTAAAGAAGGAATGTAATGCTTATCATACACCATGGCAATATGTCAGCATGACTTGTCATCTGTGATCTGTGGTTGGCCAAAAGTCTCCTGATATAAAATTACTTTGTAATTCCCAACATGTGTGTGATAATTATTCTTGACCAGCATTCAAAACTCCTTGTTAAGAATATTCAAGATGTTTGCCAACCATTTGAAGAGTATTTGACTTAAATTTAGGAGGAGGGGGATTTGTTTTTACCCCTCCCCCAAAAAACAAACAAACAAACAAACAACAACAACAACAACAAAGGCCAGACTATTAAAAGGTATTTTTGATATTTTTTTTTCCTTGAACAGGAGAAGGCCCGAGAGGCCAAACTTTGATGCACCAATCACGTAGAAACTCTCTTGGGGTACTCTGCTCTGGAGAAGAAATTGTCTGTGTGTTGACTGACTCGCATCTAGGTAGAGACCCTGATTGAATAGTGGTGCACTCACTAGGGAACATGCAGGAGAGGCATCCGCGTTATTGTTTAGGGAGGACAAATGTTCGTGCAAGACCATTCATTTGACCCAGTGCATGTTCACTGGACATAGCTTTGAAACAATGCCACCTAGCTGTTTTTATGTAAATACTTCTCCAAAAAGGAGAGAGGTTTTGTCAGTATCTGTACCTTATGTCCCAAAAAAACCGGACCCTCCGTAATGATATCTTTAAAAATAGTGAATAAATCTAAATACAAATTCAGGGTATGAAACTATAACTCAATGCCCACATCTTACAGAAAACCCCATTCGATTTGCTTCGTTGGTCAAAGAGAAATGAGGAGTTTTGTAGAGGATGTCAGAGATCTCTTCCCTCCAAGTTCTGTCTATTGTATTCACACACAAGAGCATCAAAGTGCTAGACTTGGAAGAATCAGACTCATGACCATGCTTTACAACAATCCACATTTCTCTGTGATCGCTTAACCAAATTGAATGGGGTTTTCTGCAATATAGAGCTACATGTAAGATGTTATATTTTAAGACTCTGAAGTAGCATTTAGACAGTTTAATCATATTGAGTGTTATCAATGCGAAAATCTGATTGTAATTTTTTTGGGGACATACTGTACAGTGAGGTACAAATTACTCAGTGCAAGTCGGTCCATATCCAAGATGCAATGTACATGTATAGTGGATTTCTGCTCTTTGTTTCTGGAATAGCACAGCGTCTATGCTCTGAAAGTCACTCCAAATGAGGACATGAAGGGGGGAATTTTTCTACTCCTTCCGTGCTACTCGAGACGGGTTATTTTCGGGGGGAACGGCATCCACAAGCATGGCCGGGGTTCTCATTGAGAGCCCTCTTGGTGATCGATGTACCCCTAATGTGGTGACATGAAACAGTAGAGCCGTCGACTGCTCGTCAAGCAGCCACGGTGTTGACCGAGAGAAGAGCCAGGGCTATATACACACTCTCCTTTTGCTCTCCCCCTCCCCCCCCCCTTCTTCATTTTATGGCTTTGTTTGGCACCATTTTTTCCCCCTCTTCTCTTAAGGACACTGATGCCATCCTCTTCTCTCCAGCGTGCCCCACTTTCTGTGAAATTTTACCCGCAAACCCTGGAGGCCCCCAATCCAATAACTTTAATATGTTGATGATGTTTGGCGTATATGAGGGGTAGATATTTTCCTCTCCCGCTATTATCAGTTTGGAAATGAGAAGAGGAAAATTATTGAGCCTCAGTTTGTTTGTTTGTTTGTCTTTTTTTGTAGATGTTATTTTGATTACAGTGCAGGTGGCATCTTTCTTAATACTTGATTCCAAATTACAGTAAAAGTGGATTATTTCCTTGCATGAAAATGCTTGTTAATTTTGCACTCACCTGCACTTCTGTGACATTATAGGAACATGCATTTGTGTGTGGGGGGGAATATTGAAATACAGTCGAACTGCTGTCTATAGCGGCCACCGAAGGGAGACAAAAAAAGTTGCCATTACATACAGATGGCCGCTATAGACGGGTTCTTTTACATGCTTTTTCTTTTGGAGGGAATTGTTTTCAGTGGTCATATACAGCAGGTGGCCGCTATAGACAGGTGGTAGCGAAGACAGGTTTGACAATATGTACAGAAATTCTCCTCAAAATGATAAACAAATAAAAATCACTAAGATTTGTCCTATTGAGAAAAAGAAATTACATCTAAATTTCTGCTTTTGTCACAGTGGAAAATGTGTGTTTTTGCAGGCTGCTGAATTCATCACTAAGACTGCATGTCACATCCCAGGGAATAGCCATTACCAAAGACAACACCACAAAATCACACTTGTGTGCAATCTGACATCCAAAAACCAATATCAAATATGCAGTTTATGGCACCTGTGAGTTTAGTTTGCACAAGGGAACTGTTTTCAACTGAAGGAATGGAAGCTGTTTTCTGCGAGCCAGTCCAATTTTCAACTGTTTAAACCCGTAAATGGTATTTGGCTTTGGAAAATGATCCAACATGGACTAAAAGTACAAAAGGGAATAATTTTCCTGGTGTCGCATCACAATTTGCTCTGCATTTTTACACCACTGCTACACAAACTAACCTTTGTGTAGCAGTTTTATTCCTTAGAAGTACACAGATATGGGTGTGTTTGATTGATATGATATGATTAGTGAGACAGAATTTTTGTCCGTTTTCGCATTCACTTAAAATTGTTTTGATTGACTAAACTATTGGGTAATCAATCAATGAGTGCAGAGGAAACCTTTAAAATTCTGTATCCTGTAGGTCAGAGTTCAACCCAGCTTTACATACCAGCTGTTGCTGTTTGTGTCAAACAGCTTGTGTTAAATAGCTTCAGCTCATTGACTGTTGGCTATGATTAATAAAATCATTGAATGGAAGGTGATGTGACTGATTATCGAGCCATGTGTTTGTGCAACCTTGGAGACTTTATATAGGAGTGAAGACATGGGGTATCTGTAGATTTTTAATGCGCTCTTTATTGAACGACCTTCTCCATTTATGTAGTAGAAGACATAATGTGCTGAACATTGCACAGTAATTACAGATGCGTTTACACACACTTAAGAATCTCCCATCAATGTGGCCAAAGTCATCGAGGTTTCTGCCGCAAATCTGTTGTGGGGCATGGCAGTTGGCACTCGCAGGTTTCTAGGTTAGCGTGTTAATGACGCAAGCAGCGGGACTCGCTGCAAAAGCATGGCACGCAGGAAATTGCCAGCCCGCTTTCACACTTCACGAGTCGTCAAAAACCGAGCCGCTAGTACTACTGTATGGGTGGACATCCACATGTGCATGGGACATTGAAACACAATTGGCTGTTAATATGTGATGTAGTAGCTTTTTTTCCCCTTGTTATTAGGAACCAATTCATCTTATCTTGCACACTGCTGTACAGTTGTTGGCAGTGATTGTGTTCAATCTAGTGCAATATTACCCTGCCAAATATTAGCTTGCCTAATAATCATCTCGCATCAGAAATAGGCGGCAGGACTTTTGAGTTAGGGAGTGGTGAAGGAGAATTTTAATAAAGCATACAATAAGAATAATCATTATGTTAAAGTGTTGGCTTGCAATTTCTATATTTTGACATGTCTGATTTCCAAGTGACATCCTTTCCCATCCTGCTAAACAAAATGTTATTTCCTTTATCCTACTAAGCAGTGTGGGTATTAAGAAGGTGTTTAAATCCAGATATCTGGGCACATGATTGATTGTCTAATCCTGTACCAAAAAGAAGAAAGAAAAAAGTTATGGATTAGAATCAGTCTCACTGACTGAAATGTTGACTACAAATCAGCCCAGGATGTTTGTTACAGGGTAAGGCTAATGAAGTTTGTGAAGAGATACTTTTCCTTCATAATGCATGGCTTCTCTCTATTAGTGGAAGTTTGTGGTGACAGCCTCCTTTGAAAGCATGTTTTAGATGAGAGAAGAAAGGAAATACTTGTGTTGGTGTAGTGTAACCTTGGAGAGGTGCACTTTATGATCAGAATTATTTCTTAAATGAGAAGGGAACCACGTGAAATACTGCGATATCTATCGCAGAACTTTGTATTTTGTGAATGAGAGTGATAATAGTGAATTACCCTGGTGCCATTACCATGGTAGTTTCAATGTGAATGCACCTAACGTGTAGAAGGTTACTCACCTGTGCCCACGAGCCATTTCTGAAACAAATGAATTAATCAAAAATGCAACCAGAAAATACTGGAATATTCTCGTGTGTCACACACGACATACATTGTACTTTGCAGCCACAAGAGATTTATGCAAGAGTTATGTAACAGCTTTAATGGTCTCCTCCATCGGATTGAGTAATTACCTCATCGCATTAGCACTAGATATGATTGTTTTGTTTTTCTCATGAATGGCAAGCATAATGGGCTGTCATGCCCTAATTGAGGTATCTTTGGGTGACATGAATATGAAGCATAGAAGTCATTCCATAATTGAATGTTATTCCCAAGCTTGTGGTTGAATTGTAATTAGGTAATGATGCCAGGATATCATGGAAAAGGCAAAGGTTGGTGAATAGTATACAGAGTAGCCAATTACTTTCTCAATTCTAAATAGTAATGAATGGGGGAGGGTGGGGGGGGGGGGGGGAAGCTACATGTACATGTAGTATGTCTGTTCTGAATCATTTTTTCCCCCACTGCAGCCATATGATATCATTGTTCTAAGAAAATCAATGCTTACCACTGCTGAAACATGAACAAGCAAGTAGAGCCTCGTGACTTCTTAGTCAGTATTGGAACAGTGTTAACCCAAGCAGTTAATAATCAAAACTCTCCCTTATAGGAAACTTGAATCATAATAAATGAATACATCAGGTTGTGAGTCATTCCATGATGTGACATCAAGAATAAAGATTGGAAGCTTTATCAAGTAGTGGTCTTTATTGCACTATGATCAGAGTTGAATGAGGCATATGATTTAGATTATCATAACTGCATAAGATTAGGTGAAAATAAAAACTGGTCAATACCTTCAGTTAATACACAGCACCAACAATATTACCTGAATGGGTAAACTCTGTTGCCAGACTCAGACTCAAAATATGTCTACAATGGATTCAAGTTAGATATAAATGTGAGAAGACAGCAAAACGTGTACCTCGATATAACACTACACATGTAGGTCTGTGTTTATGTATATCATGCATACTCGTGATCAGTTGGTGATAGCCCTTTTTTTTCTAATGATGGCAGAAATGTGATAGTACCAGCTCATGTATCATCACACAAAGTGTCAGAATTGTCAGAATACAGAAAATCCCTTTCTTACAGGATAGCTGTGTCATCAAAGCTGGCTGGACTTTGTGCGGAGAGAAGGAAAACTAAGAAAATAGTTCACGTGTGCTCTGAGTTGGCAATAGTGGATCATGCAAATTTTTTCTGTTCATTGTACAGTCAATCCTGTCAGTAGCCACTGAAGGGTGACTGAAAGAGTGGCTGTTATAGACAGGTGGCCACTATAGACATGTTTTCCGACATTTTGTGCATATCACATATTAGGTATTGTTTTGTTCATCTATGGTATAAAGTATTTACGTGTACGTGTATAAGTAGGCATGTGTGTCATGAATTGAGCAAGCTGTTATTGATCATGCAAATTGCACATGAGCGTGCCTACAGCAAGCAAGCTATTCACAACTTCATTACATACCTGAATAGTGTGAGATTCCAGTGGTGACAATCGTTGAACTGTTTGCCATGCATGACCAGCATGGTTGCAAAGCAGAAAAATACACCAAATTATTAGCTCAGCTGCAGCTGTGGCTAGGTCTGTGACCGCTATGCACAAGTTAAAATCCACAGCGGGATACAAAATTGGTGGCCACTGGCTGCTTTAGACAGGTGGCTGCTATGCACAGGGTCTTTGACATGGCTTTTCTGTCAAGGGGATTTTTCACTGGTTGTTTACAGCAGGTGGCTGCTATAAGGCAGGCTTGACTGTATGTTATAAGAGTGTAGACTCCCATCTAACCTGCATTTGTCCATGAAGATATCATGCCGAGGATGTCTACAAAGAGATGGGAAGGTATTCAAACACTAGGTGTTGAAACTGATTTAGACAGTATGTCTAGCCATGCTTCACTATAAAGGAGTAACACCCTTTATATCATCAGTTAATAGTCTCTGTGTAGTACAAAATTAATGTATGCAACCTCTGCCAATTCATGTATGTCATCTATCTACATGAGATATGAAAAGATTGGAATCATAGGAGTAGATCCACAGGGACAATTTGCATATAAATGCTTGATATGTGTGTGTGTGGTTTTTTTTTGTTATTTTCCCAGAGTGCACCCAAGCATCTCAGGCAAATCCTTGCACTATAGTAAGCTTCCTTCATTTCTCCCCTCCCCTAGCCACAGCCACAAATACCTGAAACTGATGCAGTCTATATTTCTGTTTATGAGGCATTCCAACTTCACCCAGCCTACTTAGTCTTGCGGAGATGAAAGCCATCCAACCTCAACATCTCATGGTCTATTGCATTTTCTTTTATTGATGGTAGAGTGCGGGAGTGAGATGGAGATGGAGAGAGAGATAGAAAGAGATAATCAGAGAGAGATAATATATAGAATGTGTGTGTGAGAGAGAGATAAAGTTATGAGAGGTAGAGATATATATGAGAAAAGCAAAAAAAAAAAAATAGAGTCAGTGAAAAATAAAGACATGATAGGAAGACAGTGAGAGAGACACAGTGTAAAGACATAGAAAGAAATCAAAGAGAGAGAGATAGAGAGAGACAAGGGGGAGAGAGAGAGACACGCACAGGTGTAGAGTATGGGGGGGGGGGTACAATTTGAAAGTAAGATAGAGAGGGAGAGAGATATGGGGGGAGGAAGAGGAGAAAAGACTATTTTAAGACACAAGACACAGTGACCCAGATTAACTCTCTGAGCTCCTTTAACTCTCATGATTAAATTCACCTGAAGGTTATTTGGTGGAATTCCCACCTCTCCCAATCAGATAATCTGCTGCGTGAGACTGGCGTCTTCATAAGTCTCATCGCTCCCAACAAACGCAAAATTGAGATTAATGTTGCCTTAAAGGGAGTAATGCGTATTTGCAGAAGTGGATTGAGAAATTCCCATTTACAAATTGAATTTGTGTGTGCTTGTGTGGATGTGTGTGTCTGAAGAAAGAAAAAAAAGGTATTATGATTATGTTCATTCTACCTTTCTTTGTGAATATATATCTTTTATCATCAAAATTTGTAAAAATCTATAGGAATTAAATTGCAAGGTATATAAAGTGGTTACAGCTAAATTCTATGCTGCAGCTACAAAGCTGTAAACAAAGGCTGTATATCAAGAATTAATGATGTCATTTGTGATTTGCTATGAACTTATCCATATTTTACCCACACAAAATTATCTATATCTATACATAATATATTTATATACATTTTTTATGGGGGGATTTTTTGTTATTTTTTTTTTTTTTAGATAGAAAGAGTGCATTTAAGTGCACTTTCTGATTAGTTAAAATCAGATTCCTTGGATTGGTTATATTGCATTTAGATATACCTGTACATACACCAATAAAGCTAATGATATATTGTAGACTATCAGTGTAAATGTAAGTTTATTCACATTATCTTGATGCAAATGATCACATTAAAAAAAAATGTAACAAGTTGTTACAGAGAATAGGTCGATGTCAAGCTCAAAGCAAACAACAAATAATGGGGAAACCATCCTTTTTTCCCCTTCTTTCTGTAAACAATTTTGTGTGTGTGGGGGGGGGGGGAGGGGAGAAGCAATTGTCACCTTGTGATATTATGATATCAACACTGTCTTTGAATATATCCACATCCATTGCCAGTTGATGTAATTTAACTTTGGTATTGGCCCCTTAAATTTTGCCCTCATCCTAACCTTCCCCATTCCTCCCCTGCCCCCCCCCCCCCCCTGCTGTCATCTGAAGACAGCATGTGGATGAAAATAGAACTGTTTAAATCCTGTAATATTTTCTACGCCCTGCCCCCCACCAAAAAACAAACAAACAAATGAACAAACAAACAAACAAACAAACCCCAAAACACAAAACAATATGAAACTGAAAGCCTCCACGATTCAGGATTTGATATTGCTTATTGAGATGCATGTAACACGTAGGTTTCTCCCTCCCACCTCTTCGGAGTCTTTCTTATTTTAGCAGCTCTCTGTACTTAGTAGACATCTCAGTAAAATGGGTCCCTGGTCTAGACACTGCCCCCGTGATCTGTCAGAAATGACACTTCCCAACTCCAGGAGAAAGAGTCTCTTTCTGTCTGAGGCAAGTACCGAACACAACTGCCATGAATTACGTCAAATGTTCAAACTATGAAAGGCTGTCACCTGGAGGCGCAAGAACACTAGTCATGTTTTCTCTGAAACACCTGCCTCGATATTTCTCAGCTAAAGTTGCAACCTGCTGAACGAAGACCAGCACAATGCCTCTCCCCACTCCAAGGGGAAGGACATTATGAGCAAATGCTGCACTTTCAGGTCAAAAACTCTGGACATGGTTGCATCGTTGTGATCAGGTGTTCTGCCCACCCGAGATATGTCATCATTTTGCAGGGCTCTGTTGACTGTCTTAGCCCACCTTGTTCTTCGTTATCTTCTTCTTCTTTATTGTCCTCCTCCTTTTTCATATCTGCATGGCAATCAGCCAATGGTCCCGTGGATGTTGTCGATGGTGATGACAGAATCGCAAGGACTTTCAATTTAGGGGCTTGATTGGGAGCAAAGATAGGATGGCTTTTGTCAAGTGTCAAGTAGTAATGCATGCTTGTTTTTGTTTCTTTCACATTCTTTTTTCTTCAAAACCATTCCAATTTGAAGACATAACTCTTTGTGTTGTCATTCTGTCATCTCCATTATGGCAGTAAAAGATGAAGCTGGGGATAAGAGTTGTTACTTTTAATAACATCATAAATGTATGCAAATGTGTATGGGCATCTCTTGAATGGTAATGCATGGTTCACTGAGTAAAATTTGGTTAGTGGGTATCATTTTTATTAAAAAAAAAAGAAATAGAAAAGTTTCCAAATCGTCTTGCATCCCTTATGACATGTGTTCCTACATCACTATTAAAAAAGTATTCACTATGAACAAGTTTCCATTCATTTTCGTCTGCATTGAGGTGTTTTATGGATGGAAAGTATTTAAGTCTATGGCAATGGACAAAGAGGGGTAAAACTTCTCCCGCATTTGATCTATTTTTTTGATCTGTTCTTCTACTTCATGATGACCTATTTTTTTTTTTTTGTCTGTTCTTCTACTTCATGATGGCATCAAAACCATAACAGACACCCCAGACTATATTTTGTACGTCTCCCTTCAAGCTCCTTTCATTATTTACGTGCTGACAAGCAAGGGTCAGCAGATTATGAATTGCTCATCAAGCTGGAAAGTGACACATTGAGGAAACGTGGTGTGATCAGCGCGCAAACAAACTCCCCCTCGTCCACTACTCCTGGCAGTGTATTTGTGTGTCGATTTTGTGTATGTATGTGAGTGTGTCTGTCTGTCTGTATGTGTGTGTGTGTGTGTGTGTGTGTGTGTGTATTTTTTTCATCTGTACTCTCGTCCTTAATCTTGGGTATTCTTGATGAATGCATAAACATAGCAGTCCGTTGGCAATCCTGATTATTGCCTTCTTGCATTGCATGGACGATATCACACATCTTTCACTCCTGTCATCGGACAATGGCAAGTCCCCAGCATTGGCCTTGAGTTCAGCTCCTTACCTTTTGTGGCTCACTCCAGGCACCCAGAAATCTGGTCTGCTCATTCTTTTCATGTCAGAAGTCGGGTCACAAATTTCTTGACTTCTTTCATAGTTTGATCATGTTTTCTTCAGACATCAAGAGTGTGCTATGAACATGTCTGTTTATGCCTTTTACATGAATTATATTTTATAAGGCCTATTTATAAATAGGCCCTATATATTACCGGTATGCATAACATGCATTTTAATATTTACATGCGCGATGTACAATTTTGATCATCACTTGTGCACAGCAGACTGTGAATCCAGGAATATTCCTGTGCATTATAATTTTGCGAGTTTAAAATGCACACAAAAGTTCTTGTCTACCCTATATGCATTGAATGCCAGTGACTATTCACAAAAATTTCATGCTGCAAAAATATCTTGCTTCACAGTATATTGCAACGGATAGCAAAATACAACTGGATATGAGCGCATTTCATTGCAGACTTCTAGCACCGGTCAGTCTAATTCAGGTTATTGCCCCCACTCTTCGAAACCTGAAATATGTGGCAGCTCTCTGGTTATAAATATATCCTGGTTGCTTTTCAAAGTTCACTGTCGGTCAGGACGTGGTTTCATTAGATGTATTGCAAGGCAAGATACAAGCTCGTGTGCACTTTTGACATGTATTGATGTCACAGAAGTGCTACAGAGCAAATGAATTGAATGAACGTGATATTTTCACATTTCACATGCCTCTGCCCGTAAGAGTGCTGGAAGCATCTTGTCTTGTCACGTATCAGTATTTTGCTGCTTGTGAAATATGCAAAATTTTCCACAACATGTAACAAAGTACCCATTGCTAGAAGAGGGTCAAGGGGGTCACTAATGCTCCACCTTCTAAAAACTTCTGGTCAGATACCATATTCCACATTAACCTTTCGTGGCAAGGTTGCCAGCCCTGACTTCTTTTTTTTTTTTTTTTTTTTTTTTTTTTGGGGGGGGGGGGGGGTAGAATGGAATTTGCTCAGTGATCTGTTGTCTTTTTTTTTCATACTCCCGCCAAACGAAGTTTGAAGGGGGTATATAGGAATCAGCGGGTGGTCGGGCGGTCGGTCTGTTGCAAATCTTGCGTCGCGAACTACTTCCTCAGTTTTCAACCGATTCCCATAAAACTTGGCACAGATGTGTGCCTTGGGTTGTAGATGTGCAAGACATATTTATTGACAGTACCCAAAAGTATGTTGCCATGGTAACGGCATATTATGGGCAAAAATGGGTACAAATCTTGCGTCGCGAACTCCTCCCACAGTTTTTGATCAATTTTTATGAAATTAGGTACAGATGTTCATCTGAATATGTTAATGTGCAAGACACATATTTCCGCAGTGGCAAAAAGTGCGTTGCCATGGTAACGGCATGTTATTGGTAAAATATAGGGCAAAATGCTTCATGGCAAAACTGCTTCATCAGTGTTCTTCCAATTCTCATGGAATTCATATTGAATGTTTGTCTTAGGATATAGGTCAGCATGACACATTTCTTGACAGTGACAAAAAGTATGTTGCCATGGTAACAGCTCACATATTATGAGCCAAAATGATGGAAAATTTTGTGTTGCAAACTACTTCCTCAGTTTTTGCCCAATTTCCATGAAACTTGGTACAGATGTGTGCCTTTGGTTGTAGATGTGCAAGACGTATTTTTCGACAGTACCCGAAAGTACGTTGCCATGGTAACGGCATATTAATGGCAGAAGATCAAGGAAAGATCTTGCGGATTTAACTACTTCCTCAGTTTTTTGACCAAAGCTTATGAAATGTTGTTTTGACCAAAGCTTATGAAATGTTGTTTGGCAGGGGTATAACCAGTCGCTGTAGCGACATTTCTAGTTTTCTTCTGTTTAGCTATTGCCAAAGCATGAGTTGTTTGATATGCAGCTGGAGATTTTTCGTTCATTTTGCTCATTACCCATTTCATGCACATCAAATGTTGTGAAAATGCAAACATGGCTTGCTTATCTTATAGGAGGCTAACTGTACAATTACAACGGACCTTCAGTCTTGCCATGTACACACTGCGTTCCCCAGCATTTGTTCTAATCAGCATACATTGTAGATTTGCTCTAACAAGAGGAGAAGAGTTGTGTATGAGCCGGAGCTTGAGGCACACGAGCAGAAGTCGTGCCAAATTGGGAGAAATGAGTTTGTCGATCTATCTTGAGCATTCACTTTTCTTTTTTTTTTGTCTCCGGAACTGGGTGCACAAAGACATGGCTGTCATTCTAAAGTGGGTTATAATGAAATAGGCAAATGCAGCAGCCTGCATGCTGGATAGAGACAGAGTTATTTCATTTCAATTTTGTGTATGACTGTGTGAAGTTTTGTATGCCTGCCTCCTGTTATTGTTTGCCAGAGAATCCTGTCAAACATCATTCTTGGTACAAACAAATGTTGATATTAATCATAATTTTGAGAACTGGCACAACACCAAGGTTGAGTATTACTTTCTGCCGCATTTCTCATTACTATCTCATCCACCCGAGGCTTTGGGGGGGGGGGGGGGGGTTAGGAGGGGGTAGAGAGGCTTTTCTGTATTGTCTAGCTCTGATGTTGTAGCAAACAACGTGGAGTTTGTCAGTGGGAAGCTCATATTTACCTTTAACTACTATGTGATATCTGTTGTTTTGTTTTTTTGGTCAAAGATAATCAACAACGACAACACTGTCTAAGGTTGTGAATCAAGGGGAACGTTGCACAAGTTTGCCTCATTAGACGTTTTCACATAAGCCCGATAAAAATCCAAGCTCGAGATATTTTCCAATTTTCCAAGTCAGAAAATAGCGCGCTATTTCGAAACATCGGGCTGATGTGAAAACGCCTATTGGTTAATACCTGACATGCTTAATTATGAATGAATTCATGCATACTTTAACATGTCGAGGCAGGAAGAAAAACACCCACATAAAGCAGAGGAGAGAAATCTGGGTGTAGTAAAGACAAGCTAAAATGTGGATGAGCGACAGCGTCTGCATGTCTTGCGCTTGTAAAACTTAGGTATTGCTTGAAATGCCGACGTGAAGTGCTGGTGGCTAATGAGTGTGACTCACACCTGATGAGCAGGAAAGGCGCACAGGTTGTGTCCAACGCTAACCTTGCCATGTTGTCGTTAGTTCTTTTCTTTCTTCCTCCTTCCCTTCTGTTCTTCACGAGGGGCTTGGCAGTCTGTCGAGTGCTCGGACCTGTCACGCTTGCTCTGAAAAATGTTCTGACTTCAGTCATACACCTATGCTTTCCAGTTCTGTCGGAGGTTTATGTAGTGGTGCAAAATATCCTGTACATCAGGGGTAGTGCTTGCTGTGCCATGGTGAATATGTGTGTGATTTCTGGAGGCTCTTATGTTGTGTGATTTCTGACCATTTGCAAGTTTCATCTATTCTGGGAGGCAACGAGCACCCTAGGACAGGCGATTGCTGCCACGATTTGGAATTGAGGTCCAGCGGCTGTGGATACATGCAACTTGGTGGGAGGGATGGGGGGGGGGGGGGTGGGGGACGGAAGTGGGTGGGGAGGGGGAGGATGATGTGTAGAGATTTTACAAATTCCTACCTGTGGCGAGCTTTTGGAAAATTTGTGTTGATGCGTGTAAATGTGTGCATGTGTGTCTTTGTGTGTGTGTATGCTTACATTAGTATATACGCCAGTGTGCAATGGGATGTTAGTAGTGTACGTGTAGTTCTGCCGAGAGTTGACTGTCGGAAGAGAGGGAGGAGCGCATGGGGAAAAGCAATGAGGGTCGGACACTAGCCGACGAGTGCGTGTGATTCATGGCATGGTGCTGGTTGAAGGGACAGAGGAGACCCATCGAGCGTCAATTTGCATTTAGGAGTGTCTTGAGGGGTCGCAGTTGACTTATTTTCTTCTCTATCGCTGGCGGCCTAGTGAAGCATTATTTTGGGTAATGTTATCACAGTTTGACGTCTTTCTCAACCCTCCAGCCTTATATTCTTGCCATTGGATAGCAGGTAGTGTCTGGTTTGAATTGCTATATTTTGGTTTGCTTTCTGATGTCTTTTCAACTTTGTAGACTTTAGCTCAAAGTCATATGCGACTGTACTTGCACAAGACACATTTGAAGACATATAAAAATGTTTATACTTGGTTTGTTCGCTAGAGTATGTACCATGCATACCATAATATAATCCTGGATTGCTTTCAAATGTCACTTTTAAACTGAATGGCTGTATTTTTGTAGACATGTGGATTTTCTGAAAGTTTTTGCTGATTAAATGTGTTTTTTTCTTATTTGTAGCATACTGTTTACGCTTCTGTTGTCAGGCAGATCATAGATTCTTTGCTACAAATGCAGGGAGTCCCAGTTGTTTGGGAATCTAATCCTGTAGGTCCCTACATGTATAAGTGCCTGGTTTTTGTTTTTGTTTTTTGTTTTTTCCATGTTCCCTCTGATGAATTGCATTCAGAGAGTTTTTGAGCTTTCCATAAATAGAGTTGGAGTGAGTCAGTTAGTCCTTATCACCTGTATTGTTCTGCACCCTTAAAGCTGAAGGCACGTAGACAGTCCCCTGAGGCGTGATGAAGGCAATAGGAAAATGTGTAGTGAAGACTATTAATGAGATTTTACACCGCAATGATGTCCGGGAATGGTGATGAGGTGTGGCAAGGGTGTTAGATGGTTCAACTTCTGTGCAGAGAGCCTTACTTCTAGTGTTGAATGTGACACTTAGTCCTTGACGCTCTGAATTTTTATTTTTGCCAGAGGTGAAGCACGTGTGACGTCTTGTAAAGCTTGTCACATGGAAGAAGACTTGCACTTCGTCATTCATGGTACAGTGTTGGGGAACCCATAGTCTACAGTAGCCACCTTGCTTGCTTGGAAAAAGCTGACACACATTTCCTCACATGCAAGTTGGCGGACAACATGCATACATTATAGCCACATTTCTTGCACAGATAAGGACTTTTTACACTTGCAAATTTTTGCTTAGTCCCGTACCAACGCTGGGGCTAAGGGGGGCCTTAGCCCCACCGTTGGTACCAGACTTTCCTTAGCCCACTTTCTGTTTACACTTGTTTTTGCCAAAGTGGGCTAGCCCCACCAATAATCCCGTACTATCTGGCCCTGCAAAAAAGCAGGGTTAGCACCGCAATTGCGGTGCTAACCCCGCAATTGCGGTGCCAAGCAAGCGAATGTAAACAGAACGAAGAAATAATCCGGGGCTAAGCGACGGAGACGAAGTCCGACCCCCACTGACCAATCAGAAACGAGGTAATCAAGTGCTGCCGGTGCGTGCGTGTGCTTGTACAGTGCACAGTGTAATCATGAATATTTATGTGGTTTGGAACGTACGGGACTAAGAAATATGAGTGTAAAAAGGTCAGTTTTCTCTTTAGCCCAGGACAAGAGCTTAGTACGGGATTTATCGGCGAGTGTAAACAGCTGAAAAAATTGGTACGGGATGAACGATAGTCCAGGGTCAGAGAAAGTATGGGGTTAAGAAACACAAGTGTAAAAAGGGCTCTAGTAACCTGTGGATTCATGTTACTGTCCATCAACCAATGATCCACATCAAAAGTCTCTGTCATAATTACCCAGACAGTCTAGCATTATAAATGTCATATTTTGTTTTGCTTTATTAGGTATTTGTTATGATTGTGTCAGAGTCTTTGTCTTTATTTTCTATGTTGTTTTTTCTTATTTATGTCAAGTATATGATGAGTTCTAAATGAACTTTATCTCTTATTACTGCCTACAGGATGCCAAGCCAAAGTCCTCCCAGGCAGCCCAGTCTGCCCAGGCCCAGTCTGGCTCGGCCAGCGAGGACCGGGAGGAGGAAATCTCCCCAACACCACCGGCAGTGCAGCCCAAGGGTAGGCGCAGGCGGGGCGCCTTCAGTGCCGAACCCTACACAGAGGAGGACGCCACTTCCTATGTCAAGAAGGTAAGAGCAAACAAAAAGAGAGAACTAGAACAGCACTCTCAGAGTGCAGACCTCTGCCAAGCAATTCATTTTCACCCATTTCGAGATTTCCACAAAACAAGAATAAATCAAAAACATTCCTGGATCCAAATGGTGATCAGGATCACTACCAAAACGTAATCATTTGTTCCTTGTGTCATTATCAAGTTTTCTTTAATATTTCATCCAAATCCATTGATAACTTTCTGTGTTATTATGCAAACAGACAGTCAAACAAACCAACACCTGCAAAAAGACAGAAAACTCCTTTAGGGAGATTGCAAAAAATGAAATTCTGAACATTGTATTCTTAAAAGGAGGATGTAGCAATACTTGCCATCATTTCATTCACTCATTGTTTACAAGGTGAGGGGATTTCAGGAATAAAAGTTGTATGCATATAATCAAAATTATTTTTTGCACTTCTGATTTCAGATTACTAGTACTCCAAAACAAATCATTATCCAGGCAAATGACGTCAGCCAGACAACTTTCTTTGGCCAGCAAATTCAAAATGGTGGAAGATGAGTTGTGAGCCCTTCTATGGACTATGTTTTGGCTTTAAGCCCCCAGACATGCTAGGGTTGAGATTGGTTAAGCTGTATGTTGAGATACTGCCAGGTCAGCTCAAATTGCATTTTGGATGAAGAGAGTCCTCTGCCTTTCCATCTCATCAATCAATATTTCGCACACATATTGTAATTGTCATCAGCTGTGCCGATCTGTTTTCCATGGCCATATGAAAATTATGCCATTGCTGTCATTAGAATTGCATTGCCTCTCAGTTCTGTCATTTACTTGGTTGACGTCAGGGACAAAAGCAGGAAAAGAAGAAAAGATGATTTAACCCTAAACAAATTCTTAGCCAACGAAACATACAGTTCATCAGTCCCGCCCACAATCCACAAGAGCTAAATGGAATCGTTATTCATACGATTCCTGTCAAGCCAGAACCACAGAGTGATGCCAAACAGTGCATGAGTGATTTGAACATTATGCCGGCCGAAGCACACGAGTACAGCCATGCGCAGCGCACTTGGATCGGGCTCCGTCGTAGTGTCAGATGTAATTGGTTTCGGAGAAGCGACTGGATAAACAAGACAGGCTTGCACTAGGCAGCTGTCTGGCTAAGAGTGTGGACATTTGTCAATAATATGATAATCATTTTTTTTTTTTCGTTGTGATGGGGGTTTTCCTCTTTTTTAGCCACAATTTGTGAATGTAATACAGTTTGTACATGGTTGATGTGTGAATTGCTTTCTTTGATTTATTTAGGGCACACTTGACACAAGGCCTAAAAAAAAAAAAAAAATTGTAAACCTCATCTATGTTTTATTCCCTAAACAGTAGGAATAATAAATTTTTCCGAAATTAGTCCGTATGAATTGCTGACTTCTTGGTAACATTAAATCTCCCCCAATATTGCCGTTTCTTTTCTTCTTCTTTTCTCTTATGTGTGTGTGTTTGTTGCTGATGAGTAAAGACTTGTCCGGAAAGCTTGCATGTTTGTAAGAATTTGATCTAGAGTTGGCCATTATTAATCCATTTGCTTGTTACCTTGTACATTAAATGATATTCAGTTGATATTTCTATTTGTAAGTCCATTCATTCATTCATTCATTCTTATATATTCATTCATTTGTTTATATAGATACTTACTTATTCATCATCTCCCTGTTAGTCCAGATGCCTACATGTGTTCTTTTTGTGATGTTCGGCCTTGTGCAGGTTATTCCCAAGGACTACAAGACGATGGCAGCCCTGTCCAAGGCCATCTCCAAGAACGTCCTCTTCTCCCACCTGGACGAGACAGAGCGGAGGTAGGTCCACTGCGAGGCGATGATGATTTGTGAGGATGCAGAGTGATGGAGATGACGACGATGATGATGATGATGATGATGATGATGATGATGATGATGATGATGGTGGCGTTTGTGGAGAGCATCGATGACAGGGATCGATGAGTCCGATGTCTACCTTGTTTTTCTTGGCAGTGCACACACAAGCTTCATGGTGATGGAGTTAAACACATGCACACACACACACACGCTCACACTCACACACACACACTCACACACACACACACACACACAAGGCATTATATGAAGCACACCATGGTATACCTGTATACAAACACTGCAGGCAGACTATAGAGCATATATTGGAAGGACTGTACGCTCAACTCAACACAGTCACTCTAAGATCCATTTGTTAGTGAGAACTGTGACGATTACTATATTGACGTCAAAGATGATGATAAATACGTCATGGAATGATACAATTGCTGAGTATTGATGATGACTCAAGGATCTACTAGGTAATATCTGGCAAAACCTCAGTGTTTCCACATTATTTAGCCTGACATTTATAACTAGATGAGACAACAGATTGAAATGCGAGCAATAATTTTGTTAATTTCTTATGATAATGTGATGCTGTAGACATTGCCTGCTTGGAGACACATTCATCGCAGTCATATTCTTAAGGCCATGCTGTCAGTGTACACATTCAACACTGTACTTTCAGATGATTGCCAATGTGCAAGCAGTCATTTTTGCCTTCCCCTTTTGTCTGATTTTGCTATAATCTTGCCAAGAACCTTGCTTTTGTGTCCTGATGATGAATGGGGTAATTTCCCTGGTTGGGGGTTCATTCTCTTGCAGAAGAAACGTATGCAACAGATAAGGCTGGGGGATTGGGAGAACATACAGAATGTTCCCTCCTAACCCTCCAAAATGTTATGCAGAGAGGCGAAAACCTCCCTGAAATGGCATTTCGAACTCTTGAGGTTTGAACATTCTGCATTCATGCCCATCGACAACGGTCCTCATATGTTAATTGTACTCTAAGAACACATTCATACCTTCCACTTGTCACAAAATCTCTGGTGAGCCCTGTATACAGATTATCTTCAGGCACTACCAACGACTTGCGTTTTTATTAGCGTGGCTCCTGAAATCTCATTTCTGTATGCATACAATTCATATGCCCTCTGCTGCTGTTTTTGTTTTCCGAAAGCATTGCGCAGCATACAGAATTTTATTACATTGATTGTGCTATAAATATCTTCGTTCCATTGCTAAGAGAATCGTCTGTCATTTGTATGATACACAAATATATTCTCCCATGGGAGAATGTAAGGAAATGTTCCACCATTACGTAATCAAGTTTACCTGCTGGATGAGTGGTATGTGACTTAGCTGTGATATAGCCATTGATGGAAACACAGCTCTCCAGATTAGGTGTATGTTAGGAGCTACATGTACATGGTGTTAACACTCAACACCCGTAGGGACACACAGAGACCAACATGTCATTTTACACATACATTGCTGTTTGGTGTAAAGAACACTATTATCTCCTATAGATGCTTTCTGGATCTTTTTAATCTGTGATCACACAGGGGTTCCTGTCTTT